>NC_139045.1:23237637-23837637 GCF_965140915.1 Aythya marila | reverse complement strand
AGAGAATAATTGGAAGCTGATGACATTAACAGATCCCCTGGTATCCATTATGATATTATGAAATGTGGTTGAGCACTTACAGCTTTAAACAGCATGACAAGACACCTGACTTTTACTCTCAGTTTTATATGGCCTACAAATCAGTTTATCACTCCATCCCTTAATCCTATTGATTTCCAACTACATAATAAGAATAATGCTGTGGTGCAATGATGTCTTGATCAACACATGAAAATATTATTTAAAAAGCATGATGTTATTTATGTTGCTAATACCGCTACCTCAATAACCGAGAAAGAAAAATCAAAAGCCAGCTAGAGTTATCCCAGCTGCATTGTAGCACCTTGCCCATGACTGCATGAGCAAGTTGCAAAGTTTAGCTGGATGGATCTGGGGAGTGAAGCAATACCAGTTCTGCCCATTTCAGGGGAACTAACTTCAGACTAACTCCAGACTGGTCCCATGGATTCATTGCCCCTAAGGTGTTAAGAGGTATTAAGTACGCTCCTGAAAAGCATGCTCTGATTTTATTATATGAAAAACAATCTAATTTATGGTCTCAGAGGACATTCCATGATACGAGCCCAAATACAGCAGGTGGAGAAAATCAGGGCTTTCATTTTGAAAACTCACTCCTGATGTGAATCAAAACACTAACACAGATACACGTGTAGTAGTTATTTTATGAAAATTAGGCATCAGCTTAGGGAAATCTGTGAAAGTCTCACAGAATAGTTAAAATGTAATGATCAAATTTGATATTTAGAGTGTGCCACAATTAATATTCCTATTTTTGTATTCAAAATATTAGTATAACTATAAAATACTTTAACAAGAGATTTCATGTTTGGATACCCAACAGAGTAGATTTAGTGGAAGCACTGAAAACTTTAAGATTTGTCCAATTACACATTCTAGGATGCCAATTTCTTATCTACAACTTCACAATGTACTTGTCAAATAAATAGCACACAGTCCATCCCAGAGTTTAACTCATGCCAGACATTCATGCATGTGTCTGGGGAAAGGAGAAATACTTAATGATATGACAAATTATCAGAATTAGTAGGGAAATGGTATGTTAACAGAGAAAGGAAGGAAGCAGAAGGTAAAAATGTAACTTTGGTTGAATGTTGTTGATCATCCCAGTTATGGTATTGTGTATAGCTCTATTAATCCCCAAAAAATATTTTAATGAAATGAAAACATATTCATCCAGATGAAAAGAGTAGCAATTTAAATCAGGCCATTATCAAAGAAATATAATCTAAAGACATTTCAGAACAGGCCTTCACTTGATACAAGTCCATTGCTACTTAAAGAAATATTCAGATTCTGACTAGTATCAATCACTGACTGCTAAACAGAGAGAAAAAAGAAGTGACATTCAAATGCAGAATACCATAAAAGAGGTTAAAGAGGTTATTATATTCCTATTTTGCTTAAGTCTGGATTTTACAACTGACAGCCTAATGGACATCCTTCAACATCCTTATTCTCATTTCCTTTTAAATCTTTCTTTAACCTAATGCTTCTAGCAGCAGGGATTTTATTGAAGGGTAGGGTATGAAGGGGATGTCCTTGCATGTGGCTTTATTATGTTCAAAACTAATAGATATTAACATAATTATCGTGTTCAGGAAAAAAAAAAAAAAAAAAAAAAAAAAAAAACACTTGAGAAGATTTCATCTGGTTGAAAAAAAAAAATTTCTTCAGTGAGAAACTCTTTCACCACCACTTATGACACCCTACCTTAAAACACAATAGCTAAGAATTTGTTTCTCTCAGTACTTAAATCTTTTCTATGTGCTTTATTAATCAAGAGGAAAATTATACTAAAAGACTGATTAATAGGACCTTTGAATCAGTCTTAACACACTTCTGATTATTATCTGTAACTATTAATACTATTAACTATATCTTAAAACCTTCACTTTTGACTATATGTGTTCCATGACTGTAATTAGTAAGGTTTTATTTTTGGAAATAAGCAAAAAATTCCAAATTAAAAAGAGTTAACACTGCTAATACTATCCCCAAAGATTCTTAAGATTCTTGACTCACTTTGTCAGATAAAAACAGGAACATGATGCCTTTTTTAATAGGCCAAGTGTGAAGTAAAACCTTTAGGAACAAGAATAGTAAGCCACATTTCCAAAGGACATTGTTATTCAAACCATAAACTGAAAAGATGCCAACAGAGAAGAGATTGATGGAGGACAGAACACGAATGCTGGACAGCAGAATTCAGGGACACCCCACCAGCACCACCACTTTTAAACATAAGGTACTCTAAATTGCTAGATTTTCCAACACAGGCACTCTAAATAGGAATAATCGGAATTATACTTTAACTGAACATTTGAGTACATTCACGGCCGAACAGCAGCTCGCTGTTGGCATCACCTTTCAAAACTGGAGGCCATCCTATAAGTACAGTGTTGTGATCTTTCAATAGAGCTCTTTCCATCAAAACAGTATTGTGTGTATTGGATGTTCCAAGAACATTTCACAAAGTAGCATATATACACATTCTAGTTGACGCTGCTTTTATCAGAAAACTTGAACTACACAGTTTCCAGAAGTTTTCACCCACCTCAGCCATACTGTAATTCTATTCTATTATCCCCTACTACAGAAAATTATTGAAATATCCCATACAGTTTTTGGTGTCAGCAATGTAAAGTTGCTTCTATAAAAACTGGAGATACTTCCAAAAATGGTCACACACATGGTTCCATAAAACATCCTTTCATTTTTTAAACCTCAAAGTAATTAGTCTGGTAAATTTAACAAAAAGGTTAAGGAGCATCTACATTACAGTCAAAGTATCTGCAGGGAAATAGATCTAATTGAAAGCTATTCATGTTAATCAATATTGCTGGAATTTGAAAGACAGATCCATAGCAAATTAAAATCTTTTTTTTTCTTTAAAACATTAGAGAAATTTGTGAAGATTGATTTGTTTTTATTATTATTATCATTTTTTTTTTTTTTGGTGATAAATGATCCAATCAAGATCTAATATTTTCCTAGTTACATTATGGTTTAATTTGATCATAGGAATTCTCTGATTGATTCCTGCATTATGCAGAATTTTGGTCTAGATGACCACACTAGTCCCTTCTGGCTTTTTAATCTTTAAATTAATTAAAGCTGTAATGAAGTTTGCTGAGAGATTTCATATCTTAATGTGCTGAGAAGCTCTGAGATTCCCTTGACTTCTGTGGTTTATGCACACCAAAGTCCACGTTGACACAGCTTCAAAATCTACATTCTGATGTACATGTATGTAAGAGTTAGTTACTACGAACGCTTCTGCTTTGTCTCCTCTTCCCAATGATTTTTAGGTGCATGTTGCTGACACACTCTGATGAAAGATATTATTTATCTGCAGAACTCAAGGAGGAGGTCGAGAGGTTGAGGGATATCAGAGAGTGTGAGCGTGAGACAGACTTGTGGAGCAACTCCCTGCATGGCCTGAAGGACAGGCCCCAGGGTGAGACACCCCAAATGGGGGTGGACCCCCTGCCCTGTTGCTGTCAGGCAGAGGCAGGGGACCTAGGAGCTGAGGAGGAATGGAAACAGGTCCCTGCTCGACATCGCAGGCGATGCATTCCCCCACCAGCCCCACCTTCCCAGATGCCCATCCACAACAGGTTTGAGGCCCTGGAGGTTGAGAAGACCAGTAGCTGAGGAAGAGGTAGAAAGTCTTCCCAGGAGGATGCCTAGGGCAAGGAAGTCAACTCCACGCCTCAGGACTGCCTCCACCAGGTCAGAAAGAAGGGTGATTGTTGTGGGCGACTCCCTTCTCAGGGGAACAGAGGGACCTATTTGTCGGCCTGACCCTACCCGTAGGGAAGTCTGCTGCCTCCCTGGGGCCAGGGTCAGGGACATTGCCAGGAAGCTTCCCAGCCTGGTTCGCCCCTCTGACTATTACCCTCTTTTAATAGTCCAGGCTGGCAGTGATGACATTGAAGAGAGAAGCCTAAAGACCATCAAACGGGACTTCAGGGGACTGGGACGGTTAGTGGATGGAGTGGGAGTACAGGTGGTGTTTTCGTCCATCCCTCCGGTGGCAGGGAGGGGTACAGAGAGGACACGGAAAGCCCACCTGATAAGCACATGGCTCAGAGGCTGGTGCCAACACAGAAATTTTGTTTTTTTTGACCATGGGGCGCTTTACTTGGCACCCAGCCTGATGACCACAGACGGGTCCCTATCTCTAAGGGGAAAATGGATCCTGGGCCAGGAGCTGGCAGGGCTCATTGAGAGGACTTTAAACTAGGTGTGAAGGGGGACGGGGCTGAAACAAGGCTTGTTAGAGCTGTGCCAGGGGTAACAATGGCAAGGCTGGGAGAGAAGGCAGTGGCCCAACTGAAGTGCATCTACACTAATGCACGCAGCATGGGTAACAAACAGGAGGAGCTGGAAGCCATCGTGCGGCAGGCAGGCTACGACTTGGTTGCCATCACAGAAATGTGGTGGGACCACTCTCATGACTGGAGTGCTGCAATGCCTGGCTATAGGCTCTTCAGAAGGGACAGGCAGCATGGAAGGGGTGGTGGTGTGGCTCTCTATATCAGAGAGAGTTTTGATGTCATGGAAGTTGAGGCTGGGAATGATAAGGTTGAGTCCCTATGGGTTAGGATCAGCGGGAAGGCCAACAAGGCTAGCATCCTGGTGGGGGGTCTGTTACAGACCGCGAAACCAGGATGAGAAGACTGATGAGGAGTTCTACAGGCAGCTGACAAAAGTTGTGAAATTGTCAGTGCCTGTTCTCGTGGGGGACTTCAACTTCCCAGATATACCCTGGAAGCACAACACAGCCCAGAGAAAGCAGTCTAGGAGGTTTCTGGAGAGTGTGGAAGATAGCTTCCTGACACAGCTGGTTAGTGAGCCTACCAGGGGAGGTGCCCTGCTAGACCTTCTCTTCACAAACAGAGAAGGACTGATGGGAGATGTGGTGGTTGGAAACTGTCTTGGGCAGAGTGACCATGAAATGGTAGAGTTCTCCATTCTTGGAGAAGCCAGGAAGGGGACCAGTAAATCCGCTGTATTGGAATTCCGGAGGGCCGACTTTGAGCTGTTCAGGACACTGGTTGGTAGAGTCCCTTGGGAGGCGGTTCTGAAGGGCAGAGGAGTCCACGAAGGCTGGACTTCAAGAAGGAAATCTTAATGGCACAGGAGCGGTCTGTCCCCACATGCCCAAAGACGAGCTGACGGGGAAGAAGACTGGCCTGGCTGAACAGAGAGTTGTGGCTTGAGCTTAGAAGGAAAAAGAGGGTTTACAATCTTTGGAAAAGAGGGCAGGCCACTCGGGAGGACTATAAGGATGTTACGGGGCAGTGCAGGAACAAAATTAGAAAGGCCAAAGCTCATTTGAAGCTCGATCTGGCGACTGCCGTCAAAGACAACAAAAAATGTTTTTACAAATACATAAATGCAAAATGGAGGACTAAGGAGAATCTCCAGACTTTATTGGATGCAGGGGGGAACTTAGTTACGAAAGATGAGAAAAAAGCAGAGGTGCTTGATGCCTTCTTTGCCTCAGTCTTTAGCAGCAAAACCAGTTGCTTTCTTGGTTACCCAGTACCCTGAACTGGGGGAAGGGGATGGGGAGCAGAATGTGGCCCTCACTACCCATGAAGAAATGTTTGGCAACCTGCTACGGCACTTGGATGTATGCAGGTTGATGGGGCCGGATGGGATCCACCCGAGGATACTGAGAGAACTCGCGGAGGAGCTGGCCAAGCCACTTACCATCATTTATCAGCAGTCCTGGCTATCAGGGGAGGTCCCAGTCTACTGGCAGCTAGCAAATGTGACGCCCATCTACAAGAAGGGTCGGAGGGCAGACCCGGAAAACTACAGGCCTGTCAGTTTGACCTCAGTGCCAGGGAAACTCATGGAGCAGATTATCTTGAGTGTCATCACGCGGCACTTGCAGGGCAACCAGGTGATCAGGCCCACTCAGCATGGGTTTAGGAAAGGCAGGTCCTGCTTGACGAACCTGATCTCCTTCTGTGACAAAGTGACACACTTGCTGGATGAGGGAAAGGCTGTGGATGTGGTCTACCTTGACTTAAGCAAGCTTTTTGACACCATTTCCCACAACATTCTCCTCAAGAAACTGGCTGCTCGTGGCTTGGACTGGCGTATGCTTCGTTGGGTTATAAACTGGCTGGATAGCTGGGCCCAAAGAGTCGTGGTGAATGGAGTCAAATCCAGCTGGAGGCCGGTCACTAGTGGCGTTCCGCAGGGCTCGGTACCGGGGCCGGTCCTCTTTAATATCTTCATCGATGATCTGGATGAGGGGATCAAGTGCACCTCAGTAAGTTCTCAGATGACACCAAGTTAGGTGCATGTGTTGATCTTCTCGAGGGTAGGAAGGCTCTGCAGGAGGATCTGGATAGGCTGGACTGATGGGCTGAGGCCAACTGTATGAAGTTCAACAAGGCCAAGTGCCGGGTCCTGCACCTGGGGTGCAATAACCCCAAGCAGAGCTACAGGCTGGAGATAAGTGGTTGGAAAGCTGCCAGGCAGAGAAGGACCTGGGAGTATTGGTGGATAGTCAGCTGAATGTGAGCCAGCAGTGTGCTCAGGTGGCCAAGAAAGCCAACAGCATCCTGGCTTGTATAAGAAGCAGTGTGGCCAGCAGGTCTAAGGAAGTGATTGTCCCCTGTACTCGGCTCTGATGAGGCTGCACTTCGAATACTGTGTTCAGTTTTGGGCCCCTTGCTACAAGAAGGACATGGAGGTGCTCAAAAGAGTCCAGGGAAGGGCAACAAAGCTGGTGACGGGTCTGGAGAACAAGTCCTGTGAGGAGTGACTGAGGGAGCTGGGTTTGTTCAGCCTGGAGAAAAGGAGGCTCAGGGGCGACCTTATCACTATTTATAAGTACATTAAAGGAGGCTGTAGAGAGGTGGGGGTCGGTCTATTCTCCCATGTGCCTGGTGACAGTTGTGCCAGGGGTGTTTTAGGTTGGATATTAGGAAGAACTTCTTTACTGAGAGGGTTGTGAGGCATTGGAATGGGCTGCCCAGGGAAGTGGTGGAGTCACCATCCCTGGAGCTCTTTAAAAGACATTTAGATGTTGAACTTAGCGTCATGGTTTAGTGGAGGACTTGTTAGTGTTATGTCAGAGGTTGGACTTGATGATCTTGAGGTCTCTTCCAACCTAGACGATTCTGTGATTCTGTGATCTTTCCAGCTGAATTCATGCTCCTTCACTTCCGTCACTATTTGGTGTGTTCAAGTGTAAGCAACAAATTTCAAGTTAGCACTAAAACATAATTCTTCTTTAAACCTTATCTTAAGGATCACTCTTTGTTACCCATATCCTGCCTACAAGATTCAAATGGAAGAGTTTATTTACATTTAGTGATGGGGGGGCATATGCTGTTAAATATATATATATATTAGTTTAAGTCTAAATGACTCAGACTTATGACTCAACCTCATGACCTACATAAAGCAAAAGATTAATCTATATAATTTTGTGATGCACTGCTTTTTGTGAT
This sequence comes from Aythya marila, assembly GCF_965140915.1. Classification (NCBI taxonomy): domain Eukaryota; kingdom Metazoa; phylum Chordata; class Aves; order Anseriformes; family Anatidae; genus Aythya; species Aythya marila. The sequence continues at coordinate 23,830,114 of NC_139045.1, read as the reverse complement.
GTACTTCTTTTACCTTTGTCTTCCTAGCTTTATGCTCATCTGTTCCGTCTGCTTTACACTTCAGGTTCTATGCTTTCTCTACATGAAACAATGCAGAAGAAATAGCCAAACTTCTGAACATGTGAAACAGACAAACCACAGAACCAAGAGACTAAGCTACATAATAGAACACCTGCAGTACCCTGGACCGGTTGAAGTTATCTCTGTCATTCTACAAGTTGTAATTTAGACTTCTTAGTTGTAGTTTAGTTTTTGTTTACACATTATCTGACACAAAAACAGTCTTTATAAACCTTTGCAATTAAGACTTCTGATATCACAAGACATAAGAATAATAACAAGGAATTACCAATGCTTGGCTTTTTATGTACTGGAGTAAAAAGTTGTGTGACGTAATATAAATGCAAAATATAATTATGAATGATACCATGATACCGCCAGATTTTAAATCAGAAGTCCATAGAGAAAAAAAAATAAAAATCTTCCAAGCAGTCAAAGCTGTTATTTTTTTCCCCTCAAGAGAAACTCAGAAATCACAGAAATGAAATATATAATCTCAAACTATGTTCTGACAGTTGCTTTTTTGAAACTAAAATATATAGCCACACATTTGAAAAGAAATACTACAGTCACTTTTGAGACTTTTTCTACTACATAGTCATGATTTTCTCAGGAAAAGAGAAGCGCATTATGGGTTCTAATGAACCACATGGAAACACTAATGAAAATTATGCATCTAAGACCATTCGCACATCACAAGTGTGTGGGAAGCACAGGCATGGTGCTGAGGATGTCATTTTGCTTCAGAGAGTTGTCGTGTCAGCTAATACAGCATTTTATGGAAGATTCAGCCGGGCTTTATGCAATATAAGTTTGAGAAAGAAAAAATATTCATAATACAACAAATAAGATGTCCTTGTAGAGGCAGTAAATATTTGGTTGCTAACGAGTTCAGATGCCCAACTGTGGACTCTTTACTTCAAGGTCTGGCTAAGGAGCAGTTACAGTAGATTCTTTGTGTAGGTGCCAGCTACATTTTCACTACCACTGGCCTTCCCTCCAACTGCATCCATTTCATCCAAGAGCTGAAGGGAATAAGAAAAACAGCCAAAAAAGAGGGGGTGAGGGGAGGGGGGGGGGGGGGGGAATTAACAGTAATGTGAAAAAAGAGAAACAAAAGCCTGCTGGGTGAGTCCTCCCACTGGCACAGAAAGCTCAAGGTTTTTGGACAATTGTGAAGCTGACAAAAATTCTAGATGTTGAATGCTTTATTTCAAGGTCAAGTTTAGTTGCTTGTATATAGTTGTTAAAACTGGAGATAACACAAATCAGTGATTCGCAAAATAATGCAAGCTGAACTGTGCTTATAACAATTTACCAGCAAGCTTTTTACTCCTTAGTATATCCTCTAATGAGCAATGCATCACTCTCTCTGATGGTCTATAGGTGACAAACAAAAGCAGTCTTAAACAGACATCATTGTCATTCTCTTAAAGTAACTGTCACGACAAAACTAAATAAAAACAAAACTTAACTTTGCTAAGAAAGTGATAGACATTCACTAGTTGTAATCTGTTTTTTCCTGCATTAGAAGAGAGAGAGGACACATCCATAAAACATGCATACACATATGCATATAGGTATATACATATGTATATGAATATATGTATATATTTTATGTATCTGAACAGAACTTCGTAGGCATTTTCTATGTATACACATGTATGTAGATACACAAATATATAAGCCACACACACTCCTATGTAGTTCTATTTAGCTACAAAGTATTCAACAAATTAGGGTTTTTGGCAATATGGATGCCCAGCAACAAACAAAAGGCATGTAAATCATGTCCTAACAGACCATACGGTATGTGAAGTGCTGCGCTACATCTCTCACCCCACCCCTTTATCATTCCTAGAAAATCAGAGAAAGATTTAGAAACCATAACTAAAATGGACCATGCATTCACAAGCTACAAAAGAACAGTTTATAAATATCTTCCATGAGCACTGATTTAATGATGCTGGTTCAGCAAACTCTCTGAATCCTCTAATCCCTTTTTTAATCTCTGTTATATACTTAGTGCCTTTGAAAGGATTGAAGTAGCATACAATATCCTTATTACACAGCAACACTATAACGGCACAGCTTGGGGGAAAAGGAAAGATTAAGAAAACATTTCTGAAGTCGTGCATTTTAGGTGGTATTCAAGCTAGGACTCCTTTGCAAACTCTAATTGCAATTGGTTAACACAACATGATTAGAGGATCTTCCTAATCTGGAAAACTAAATCACATAAATGGATTGCAGATCAGTTTTCAGATGACCAAAAAAGAAAAAGATCCCATGAAGAGAGTAAAAGCAGGTGATCAAAAACAAAACAAACAAACAAGCCAACAAACGATGCCAAAACAAAATATATTTCCTGAACCATCTCCTTTCCTGAGAAAATTCTAAAATATTTGAGATATAATACATCTATTACTTCTTTGTACCGATTAAACTGCAATATTTTAACAAGGGAAGAGTTGTAATCTCTTCTAGAAATTTGGCCAAATAAAATGTAATAAAAATATGTTTTCATGAATCCTTGGATAAATATAATAATTTTAAATCCAACACTTATTTTTACTACAGACTCTAAAGAATTTTTTTCTAGCCTCTCTCTCGAATTATGGTCCAAAGTATAATTAAAAAAGAAAATTCTGTCTGAACAAAACTTTAGTTGTTGTTATGCTCATGACATCTATCCTACTAGCAGAAAACCAAGTGATTTTGTTTTTCCATCAACGCTTCAGATGTGGGTCACAGTAATTTGATCATTATTTCCTACATCGAGCAATACATTGAAAATATGAAGATTCTTTAAGTCTTCCTGAATTTATCTTTTAGATTAATAGAATGCCTATCCAATTCACAAACTATTTTCTAACCATTTCTAAAATGTCTTGTATACTTAACAAGCAGCACCTGAAAGAAGTAATATGAGATGTTCACAGGTGTGAAATAGTCTCCTGCACAACCTTTTTTAAAAAAAAGTTTAAGGCAATACTATCCTATTAGCACACTTTTTCAAATTATAGCTATCAGAATTTTCCCCCACATTTTCCTTCCTCCAAACAGTTAGGTAAAATTAACATATAGTGTCACATCTGCAAGATCTACCTCTTAGGAATTCAGCTGTAGCCATCATTCACGACTACCATTATAACCAGAAATTTAGAAGAAGGTCTGAAATACCATATCAGAGCAAAAGCAACCATAGATACAACAGGAAGAAAGTCTCCCTTGGAAGAAGAGACATTACGTAATTTACTTCTGAAGTATAATCCCTTTTAACATTTCACACTGTCTCAGAAGTAACACATACCTTCACAGTAGAGACAGAAATTCTGTACTCTGAATCATGCTTACTCTCCTTCTGAATAAGCACAAAAATATGTTTATTTATTTTCACAGATATCACATGCTTACGATGTGTCAGTTCATCTTAATGTATACTTACAGCAAAAGTGTTGTAGTGGGAACCATGTTGGAAGATGTTATAACAAGGAGAAAGTGGTCCTGATGTCTATGCTGACCCTGCTAAGCCTCCCTAGCTAGTGCCCATTCTTAGACTGAGTGGCCGCTGAATGACACCACCCCACACCCTGTTACGCTAGCTTGCAGGTATTGTGGAGGATGTGCAGATGTTACAAGAGGATGTACAGATGGTCCTACCTGATGTTCTGACATGTATGACCTGTCCTTTGCGGACATTTCACACTCTTTAGGTGAGAAATTAGTGGTGGGAAAAAAGATCACCTTTAGCTGAGTGATTAGTGGGTGCCTGGTGAGGAAAAGGACTCTAAAAGTGTGGCAGGTGCCAAGGTGTGCTGAACCTCTCCACAGATAGGAATTCTGTGCAGCATGCCATGGCCACCTTGAAGAGGATTAATGCTGACATACCTCAGCAGTCTTAGGATCAGAAGGGACATAGGGTGCCTCTCTCTTTCTATTCAGTAAATAGTGTTTAATCACCTATGTTTAAGTCACCTTTCTTACTGAGAAAGACGCAGTCTGAAAAATAAATAAATAAATAAATAAATAAATAAAAATAACTTTCTTTCTTAAAAGCACAAAAGCTTTTGTAGCAGCAAGTATCTTTTTTTCAGTCAATGAAAGAAGAGACAATAAAAACTGTATTTTTTCATCAGTAACTTAACTCTGCAATTCACACATATATGTAAAGGGATGAGCTACGTTTTTGTCATGCAATTTTTATTCATTTATTTCTAATTCATTCTTCCTTGAAATCATGACCTCTTTTTTCACAGCAGACAGACTAACTGCTTCTACATGGCAAAATACACTCCTGGTGTCTTCATATCTGCCAATATTAGTTTCCTACTCAGACTTTTCAGCATCAAATTCTAACGGACATAAAAGAGAAATAAAAGGATGATAAAGAAAGGATGGCTGTTCTTCCATGAAGTACAACACTTCCAGTACAAAACCAAACTTACAATGATGGGAAGACTAAAAAGAAAAGCAGAACAAAGAAACCTACTCAAAAAGAAAAAATTATTTCCATGACAACAGAAATACATGTACATCATTAAGGGCCAGAATACTTCAGAAGAATTTGTTTTCTTCTAACAGAGAGTACACTGGTTGCATTTTTTATTTTTAAACCAAAAAAACGCCTCCTCTGGAGTCTTCCCATTAAAAAATAAGAGAATACAAGAAAAATAGTTTCTTTTGATATGTAAGCAAGAAAACCTTACTGCACTTAAAGGGAAGAAACAGTCATTGCAAGCAAAACTGAACACATTTGTCTCCTAGAAGTCCACCAATTAATTAAATACGACTAGAAAAGCAACAAAGTTCTCTCACAAGCATTCTAATTAGCTTTAAAATTTAAAGAAAAATTAACTTTAATTTTAGAATTTAAAGCATGTTCATTTAAAAAGTGCATCCATATAGTTTTGCTACTGAGATTGTTGTACATTGTTAGTTATAAGTACATAAATTTCCCTTCTCTTTGTTCATTATACGTGCACAGCCACCATCTCTTCATGATATGTATGCCCCACCATTTTACATATTTATCTAAGTGCACAGCAAGACAAACAGGATCATTTTTCCCTAACTTGGAAATTATACACCAGTCTTATTTTATCTATACATCCCCTTAACAGAGATCCCTCCTGGGAACAAAAATGATCTTTTAAGTTTTAGTTACCAAAACACATAATGCCTTTCTTTACACTGTTGAAAGAGAAACACACCCCTCGTTCGTAATGCTGTCTTCTTCTTGTTATTCTCCCTGATTTCTTCCAGCCTTACACAATTAAAGGATTTTAGCTATATACCAGGTTCACTAGCTGGACAACATCTTTTATTGAATGAAAGTTTTCTGCTATATCCTGATAGTAACATAATTTTAGGACCCAATCCAACTTCAACATTGCTAGTACCTCTTTTCATCTTACCAATGCCATTCAAGAAGAAAAATCTCATCTCACTTCATAGCTTTTTCATTTCTTGTTCTTCCAATTTCTTACATATAAACTGTTATTTCTGGAATTCACTTCTATCTCTGTTGCACAAAGTGACCATTTAATTTCTTTCCCTCTCCTTCAATTTTTATCCTCTCTTCAAAAACAAAATGTACAACTTCCACTACTCTGAAATACTGGTATACAATCATAAAACGCAGGCACTTTTTAAACATGCTGGGAAAATATGCTGCTAAACTTGCAAAGCGATGTACTCTAGGTTGGAATTGTTAATGTGTTCCACTTGAATAGATGTCTGCTTGAGACCTGGAAACTTATGGAAACAAATGAGACTGCTACATTTGTAATATAACATAACAATACATTATAGAAGTCCTGCATTCGTGAGACACCTGTTAACATGAGCAGATAGGTTTCCTATCCCCACTGTTTGCCACTAGCAGTTCAAGCTTTGTGGGGAGTAATAGTGTCTGTTTTGTTCAGTGGAAAATGTCAGGGTTCAAACAAGATAAATAGACCAACACACATATCCATAACTTAAAAACAAATTATCCACTGTAAAACAGCAGAAAATTCTAAACCACAAAAGATATCCCTGTAACAGATAATGACACATCCATGTTATCAATCCTGTTAAATGTAATGATGGAGAATAATGACCGCCTACAAAGAAGTCTGTTTAAATTTTCTGAGATACAGGAAAGGCATGAAATACGTCTCTGGACCAGAGAACTGGGTGACAGCGACAAAAAGTGGTGAGGTCAGACATGACTGAAAAAACACCAGGACTGAAAAGTTATTCAAATCTTATTTAAATTAAATAACTACAAGTGCGTAACTTTGGATAATTAGCAGTCAGTAGTACGTTCTGTCCATTCAGTGGTGGGATTTTTATCCTTTGGAGGGTATACACATCCTTCTGAGTCTGACCAAAGGAGGCTATAAAAACAGTGGGGTTTTTTGTTTGTTTTTCAGTTTCTTAGTTTTAACAACTCCATATAGGACATTGGTCACTCAAGTTCATTTAAGTACTGCCTGACAATGATGAACTTCCTTCAAAATACCTTCCCAGGCTTCATGAAGCATCAACTCTGACTGGAACCTAATGAGCTACATGCTACAAAGTTGAAGAGAACTGCTGATATGTTCTCATTATAGTCTTCATTGGAATATATGAATATTTGGGTGTAGAAAATTTAATAAAATAGTAATTCCATTAAATCTAAGTAAACTACCAATCTGTTATCTTAAATCCTAAATATGTAATTGAAACTCACTTTACTACCACTCACTTTGCAGTGCAATAGTATATAGAAAAATCTCTCTATTTCAGAAATGAGAGAATGAGAGTGAGGACATTTGAGTAAAGACTCAGCAATTGAAGTCCAAAGTAGTTCTTGCTGTCATTTTGTATTTTATATATATGTAAATATAATATAGATCATATGTATTCAAGTAGTACAAAATTACTTCAGAGAGAAAAAGATTTTTCTTCTCCTTTTCTTGGAAAAGGAGTATAAAGCACTAAATCAAACCAGCAAATATGGCAACTTATTATGAAGTAGAATACAAGTTTTCTTCTCTAGTAGAGTTGCACACAAAAAGTAGTCTATTTCATAGATAAATAAACAATAAAGCATAATGTTCAGGTTTTTATCTCTACATCATCTTCTATCACTTGTTCACTCTGACAGGAAGAGTTTAAAATTATAGATTTTTTTTCTTAAATGAATAGAAACACTTCCATGGTAAATTGAGGCAACTTTCTCACCAGGCAATAGCTACAGCAAAATACATGTGTGCGTCTTGAATTTCATTATACATGCTTAGAATGTGTAAAGAAAAAAAAAAAAAAACAAGACAGGCAAGACAGTAAACATAAATGCCACTTCTATCTTTTCTATTGTGCTATCAGGTCTACTCAGTAACGTGGATACAGGCAAGTAAAAACAGACACAAGTCACTCAAGACATACTATGCATGCCAGAACTCTAATTTTGCCCTCTGCTACACGACTTCAGACTACTCTTCTTTCTGAAAGAGTAAACACGCTAAAATTTACGCCACAGATAAATGTGAATTCATCTTAGAGAGCCCGAAGTCACAAGACAACAGTCTTACAGAAGGAGGTATAGAAGTACTGCATACTCTTATATTTGGATATAAAACTTACAGGGGAAAAAAATGACGTGCAAAGTGTTGGAACACCACCACTGTTTAGTTTCTTCTGTAATACCCCTGTTAAGCATTACTGAATTTAAATCTTTTCTCTGAATACCACATAACAACATTTTTATATCTAGAAAAGCAGGGGGTAGGGGGTTGGGGGAGGGAGGGGGAGACTAAGTTTTAAAAACAAACAAAAAACTATACCCACATTAGGGTGTTAATTTACATATTGTGTTAAGTACCATTAACAAATTAGAGGTCTGCATTAAAAATTGAATACATGATGTAGAAAGAGATATCCTGTAATTTGAATAGTGTCAGTGCTGGGGGAGGCACATTTTTATCTTAAAAAGGACAAATCTGCTCAGGTCCTATCAAAGCATCAAAGTCATTAGTGGTCCACTTTCTATCTAACTAGAGAAAAGTCACGCTTTCCAAATAACCCCTGAGCAGTAGAGGACAGGCAACATTGCAGTAAAAACTGAAACCGCTTCCTAACTGAATTATAACTTTAGAGCTTTAAACAGAGAAGAAAGAGAAAACTAAAGAAGAGAATGTCTGAAATTGATTGCGTAACAGTATCAGTTTGGGGTCATAAATAAAGATGACACCTCCAAATCCACATACCGTTCCATAAAGACAACCTAAGGACGTAGGGATACCGAAGAATGAAATCCTTGGCCAGAAAAACTGAGCATCTCATAGCACATCAGCTAGAATTTACTGTACAAAAACCACTTCTGGAACTAATCCAATATATAGACATATGCAAACCTTTCATATCTGTTTAAATGATTTGATGAACATTACAAAGTTCTATTTAGACTTTCAAAAATAGTTATTTAATTAAATTCTGCTTTTTATCATATTATTTTTACACATATGCAACCACATTAGTTTTAAGCCAATGTTAAAGAATCTACCAATCTTTATTTTCCCTTATTTAAAGGGTTTATGTGAGGAAACTATATGAGTATCTTCAGGGCATTTTTTGCCACTTCACATTTGTGAGGACAGCCCAATATCTACCTCCTTTTTTTCAAACCACAGTCCCAATTTCCTTGACTAGCACAGTGCCTGCAGCTATCTTTACTGAACAATTGTCAAAACAAGCTATAACCCAGTGACTCTGAAAAGCTTCTTTCTAAAGTAGTGCTTTGTGAAATGTTCATAGCAGTATAGTTTTAGAGGCAAAGTTACTGGCTGGCTGTTCAGTCTGGCTGGGCTCTCAAGCACTGCTATCCAGCAAAGCAGGCCTATTGCTATATACTCAACACCGAGAGTTTTATGTTTTCCGAACACCTGTTCATTCCCAATAATGCCCTAATCTGCCAAATGACATACTACTCCTGAGGCTGCTGGCCTGTTTAAGACACCATCATGAACCGTGATGGATAGCACCCGCTTCAGTTATTGGTTCACCGCTTGTTATCTGTAAGCTCTACTTACATATGGGCCCTAGATGAGTATAGCTGAGCTGTGGAGAGGGGGGTTGTCCATTTGCCTTGCATTTGCTGCTGCTAATGGGGAAAAATTGAGCTTTTTGGAGGTTGAAAAGATTGCTTCAGTGAGCAACTGTGCACATTCATTTGGCAAATGCTTACATAGAGCACAACGGGGGCAGGCTGTGGCTGCGAAACAAGGCAGGCAGGAAAGCTGCCAGGGTATGCACCGAGGGAACCTAAAAAGGAGAAAGGAGCACGCTGCCAGCCGAGCCTTAGAGATGGCTGTAAAAGCTTTGCCCAGGGAACCCAGCAGTGACTGCATTGCTTACTGCAACCAAGAATGTCATTGAGACATATCAGGCTCACAAGGAAGGGGGAGGAAAGGATTCATCACTCATTTTCACTTTAAACTGTGATACCCAACAGATCTGAATTTCTATTTCAAAAGCTACCATATTTTAGCTTTTGTCTCAATAAAATACATCTTCACATTTACAAATTTGTTTTGTGTACACACTTTTAGTGATTTTCTGACAAAGAGTCTCATCAAACAGAACCAAAGAAAGTGATCCAAAGATCTCTGACATCCAAATAATGCCTGAATTCAGGCACATGCCCACCTGTGAAAAGGCAGCTGATGTCCACCACCTGTGCTTATGACCATTTAAAACTGCCCCCTTTTCACAAATTGCTAGGAGCTACTATTTCCTCATTTGAGCTCTGAAATAATTGTTCATGTTCAGAAAATTGACTGAAATTTTAACTGATACTAAGTTTACCTCCCAGGATGCCATTTTCTTGAGCATTTTCATCAACAGCAGCACGATGCAATGGAAATCACACTTATTCTATTTGCACGTCATACAGATTGAAGGGACTACAAGTATCTTAGAGGACAGAAACAGAATATAAAGTGATTTTTACGTACTGGATAAGTTTTCTGAAAAAAATTGTAAATAACTGCATTAAGGTCAAATGTAAGATGTTACAGAATCAGCTGCAGAGAGACTACAGTTCCACTGAAAAGCTTTAGGTGATTGTAGTGAATCACAAAACTGAGCACCAGTAGGTACAATACTGAGAGAAAGATAGACATTGTATTGGGATGTATAAATAGGATTTGTAGGCAAGAGAGAAACTCTCCTCTGTTTAGCATTCCTAACACCACAGCTGGAATATCACTTCCAGCACTTTGCTTCCAAGAACAATGCTAAGAGTCCAAAAAGAGAATTGGTATGATTAGGGTTTAAAAAAATGTAAAGTACAAACAGAAAGATCAGAGAAGGAAAAAAAAAAAAAAAAGGAATGCATAAGTATTAAAGAGAAGAACCTCATGTTACATTTTTCTAGAACATGAAAAACAATAGTAAAAAAAAAAAAGAAAACACTTCATTTTCATTGTTTGTCTGTTGTAAATTTTATGGAAATAGTGGCTAACCTTTGTTAAAGTCATGTTAGATATCTTGGAAATCTTGGCAAAACCAGTGAAGTGGAGTCGTGGCACCCATGTCAGTTGTAGAGTTTCCATCCAACTGATGTCTTCAAGAACAGATCAAAAACAGATGCTCACCTAACATAGTTCAATCTGCTTTGTAAAAAGGGGGTGGACCTCACACCATCTTTTCCATTCCTTTTCTATGCTAGCAGGAGACCATGTTTCCAAACAAGATATGTAAGAGGCAAATGACTGGCCTTGGTACATTCACATGATATAAAACCTTATTCATTACTGCCAAGATCTGAATCTTCATTCCTCCATTCACAGTATCTCTGGGCTTTGGAGAATGAGATAGGCAAAACCCTTATTATAATTATTCCTTTACATCTTTACCTCCTCATTTCCTACTCATATACATTTTCTACGTAAAAATTGAATGGGACTGTAAAAAAAAAAAAAGGGGGGGGGGGGGAAGAAATGAGATGGTGGGGAGGCAGGAAAAGTACAGGAAAAAATATTTTTGAGACATGTTTATTTTTCTTACTAAATATTTCAAATATTTTCTAGGATATTATTTAAATTCTTAAATTAAAATGATTTACAATAATCTGGAGTAACTCTACTAATAATACCTTAATACTAGATTTTTTCCCCTACCTGATACAGAAAAAGTAACATCAAATCCAACACTTCTATGAATTACAACAGGGTTCAAACAAAGACATTTAGCTAACTAGGAAAAGATGCACATTTCACATCCTCCCACAATTGTTTTTGTTGAAGACGACGTTAAAAGGAATAGCATATCATACATGAAAACCCACATATCTAACCTGTGACTGACTGACTGGTTCACCCTTCCCTCCTTCTTCCTTCCCCACTCCCTCTCAAAAATTTTGGTTCCATCAGTGCTTTTTTTTTCTTCATTCTGAAAGGGCTCCCAAGTTGTATGACCATCTCACACAGACCTATCATTGCCTCACTAACCACTTACTCTTAGTGATATCTTACGGCATTATAGTCAAATTTTCTGCTATAGTTCTACCGTGAAAGGAAAAACATCACTAAATGCAGTACAGCAGCTTCAAAATACAATCAGGAGAGAACTACTGAAGTTTTGTCAATTGCTACTTTGAAAAAGAAACGAGACCCCTGCAGACCCATGTTAGGGAGTATTGCTTTGAGAAATGAATAAACATCTTTCACTCCTTCCCATTGACATCAAGAAGAAATGATAAAGGGAACTTGACAGAGGTCACACACTAACGTGAAGAGCTCTGTAGAAAAATCTCTGGATTGTAATCCAGACTGACAGCCATCCTATTCTTCACCAGTGTTACTTACAATACACACACAGCTCCTATTTCAGAGTCAGAATAGCCCTCTAACAGTAATTCTGAAGGCAGAATTAATAGGCTTCGTCCCAGTCTCCTGAGCCAAACTACATGTGAATCAACTATTTACTTGCCCATCTGGTAGACCAAGACAGCATGTTAAAAAAAAATTAAAAATAAAAAAAAATAAAGCATAAATACTCAATATGCATTGTATTATTTATACGGTTCCAAAGGGCTGGGGGCGGGGGGAGGGGTATTCTCAGCTACAGCTTATATCTGCCACACATCTTTTCTATCAATTTTCAGTTCCACTAATTCCTACACTCTCTACTAGAGACCAAAACTGATACAAAGCAAGTGTAGAGAATGGAACGTTCCTACCAAAGGCTTAAAAGAATCACTTAGAAGGATTCCCAATAACCTTGCTATTGCCAGTTAAATGCTGATAGTTACTTCTACAGTGATGCAACAACAGTTTACTGAATTTTGAACTTCTGAGTTCTTTTGAGCATGGATAATTTGACTAGCTGCAATGCTTGTAACCAAACTGACAGCATTTTATACAATGAGAATGTAGACTTTTCATTGTGTTGCTCAAAGGGAAAACTATTTAGGAAGCACGTTCATCCACTTATTGGAAATGTGGTTAGAGAACTAGCAGGCTTAGCCTTCCTCTTCCCTACTTCTATTTATAAATCAGAAGTTACTCAGAGTTTACATTGTAATAAGAACCGTTGGGGGTCCAGTCTCAGAAAAAAAAAAAAAAAAAAAAAAAAAAAAAGCAATTGTAAATTAACATTAAGAGAAGACAAGGGGCTTGTCTAGGAATAAAATTAGTGTCTCAAATGAGAATCAATCTGTACATTTAAAGTGAATCTAAAACACCCTCATTCACCTCGCTCCTATAATCCATCTGTTTATCATAGCAGTTTATCATAAAGCAAAGTCTTTGATTCCTTGCAATTAGGTGTTTGTCATTCCTATTACGTAACTGAAGCCAGAAAGCACATGTGTTGTAGAATAACAATGAATTTTATTTTTTTTAATCTTCTCTCCCTTCCCTATAAACAGCAGAGGTCAACCAAGATGATGTTGCATGAGAAAATAGCAAAGTAAACAGAAAATTCGTTTCACGAAAACTTTGCTCATGGTCTGGAAATTCTAATCTTTATTGTGTGCCCATGATCTCAAACAAAACTCTGAAAAAAATACCCATAGAGGCTTTTCTGAAAACATAAGCATTTTTTCTTCAGCAGTTACAACAAATTCTGGAATTCCTTTTCAATGCAATAAATAAATGATAAGAACAGTTATAACTTGTGCCAGGAACTTAACCCAGCTAGCTCATAAAAAAAAAAAAAAAAAAAAAAAAAAAAAAAAGACTTGATTAACCATATGTTCCTTGGCATAGAGAAAACAATAAACTATTTGGGCATAATACATTCAGAATTCAGCAAACATTTTAACTGCTGCCACAAGTTACTTGAAAATTTACAGTCATAAGCACTTTAGTTATTTGACCTTAGGAAGTTATTAGCTGAAATGAGTTGCTCAAAACATAGGGTAAAAAGTGAGTGAAATGGGAATACCTCAAAAGGGGATGGAGGGGAAAGATAGTGTAAGAAAAGCAATTCTTTTCTTTGAAAATACTTTGTGCCAGAATAGACATGGTAACAGACAATAGTCATGGCTCTGACAAAATCCTGAAATTCAAGATTCCAATATGTAAGCCACATAAACCAGATTTTCTTATCAGCTCTACAGCTTGTATGCACAGCAAACTAATGAAATGGATATTTGTTTATTATATCATACTTCAGGATGTGACTGGGTCATCTCAGATCCTCTTCTTTCTAGCTAAATGGGGCACTGCATTATCATCATGTTTCATTATAATTGTTGATTTTATATTTTGCTCCAGATCCCTGATAAAAATGTTAAGCAGTATATAATCAATCCCTTCAGTCCTGTTTAAAACACAGGACATAGGTACCTATTCCCTCTTTAAAATTAATATGAGATCCATCAGACAACTCCTGTTTAAAAAGTGTACCATTTCAAATTTGTATCACATCTTTTTTTAATCAAAATGTCAAGTTCCAAAAAAAATTGATTTTTATTTCCAGTGTCCCCTGCCTGCTTTTAAATACATCCTTACATCACTTTTGTCAAGCAAGATCTACTTTCCATTAACCCCAACTGACTGCATTAATTATACTATATTCTTTCAGTTTCTGATTAACCAAGTCGCATAAGAACCATTTAATCACTTACCTTGGATCAGCATTACACTGGTAAGAATACAAATACTTCCTTTCACTCATTGCTTCTCCAATATTAGAACACTTTCAACATTATGCCACTTTTTGGAAGCTACTAGTTCTGTTTTACAAATAAGGTATTTGAACGTGGGTTTTGTTTGTTTGTTTTCCTGTTGTGGTTTGGTTTTATGAAACCTAACAGGGCTGTCTTTTAAAAACTATAAGTCTTTTGCAGGCTACTATCTCATCTCTTACTTTTGTTTTATCTCTCAGTATAAGAGAGTAATTGCAAAATGCACATAAACAGGATGCTTGCTTTGAGAGTCAGAAGGGTCTCCAAGCATCATCTCCTCCAAGCATGGAGAATAAAACTAGAATCATAGTATGAATTCACAAAAGCTAAAGTTCATTAATATGTCTTTGAAAACAAAACGTTGGATTTTCAATGATACCTGACTACATAAAAAGTAAGTCTCTGACATCAACAAATCCGGCTGCCAAGCAAAATTTACAAGCTCTTAGGATCAAATCCAGCATTTAGAAGTTGCATTATATTTCATGACCAGTAATGACTCCATATAATTATTCAGCTTTTCTTACAACTTAAGTTCACTACATACAAATTAGTCTGGAAATATCAGTCTATAAAGCATGCCTGTACATTTAAGAGTATGACCAGGCCAATTGTTTTTGATAGAACAATTCACACAACCATCTTATCTTACTGAGTTGGAGACACAATGGATTTAAAAAATAATAATTTAGTGACTATTCTATTGAATTAATCATGCGATAAATGTTGTCCTTGATTATATTTCCAGAAAAAATAATCATGTACTTCCTATATTCTCTGCAATAGTAAACACTAACTAAACAGTACAGACATTAGAAATAATTCAGTTTTTTAGGTGACACTGATATAAACCTGAGAGGCTCTTGGGATTTGAAATTAAATTTCAAAAGCATGTATACGGTATCTCATATTTCCACTAGTCAAGTGACATGATAAACCACAGAACAACATAAAGTACTCATTTTTTGGAGGAGGAGGTCTCTGACTCAGTATTATGTAGCTGACTGCCACAAAGAAAGGACACTAACTAATATTAGCATGAAGAAAAATTAATTTCTATCACTAAGCACTAATGCCACACATTTAAATCAGTAAGAATGCTGGGTGATATTTGCTGATAATTCTGAAGATTCAGATATTATGAACAAAAACACTGTGGAAGTTCCTTTTCTTGAAGCGTTATTTTATCCTAATAAAATTAGCATATTATTAAAAGAGACCAGACAATTAATATGCAGTTTTCTGCAAGCTGAACTCTTAATTAGTCTAATCATTTAGAAGACACAGGAAATAAAGGAGTTAATTTAGGCAGTCTGTACATGAAAAGAATTAAAAGTTAACATTAATCATGCACCAAATAAAAGTGAAGCCAGATGGCATAACCTGTGAAAAAAAAAAAACTCAAAATTTTCATTTTCATAAAACTGTAATGTGAGCAGCATCTTGTCTACTAATTAGCAGTACTTGATGATCCCACTTTCAGTATATGTAACATATGCACACGTGTAACATATGTATTTCAGCATATGTACGACTTTATATAATAAATATTGATAGAAACACCATACCATTTATTTGATCTTTTTCCTGAATGCCTTCATATAGCATCGGAGGAAATATACAATAGTGTATACAATATATATACACATTATATTCCTAATCAACCAGGAATGTTAATTACATGTAGAGTGAAAGTGAACCACAACATTTTTATAGTAATACTGTGGTAATGCCTAGAAATTCAGTCAAGTAACAGAAACCTGCAGTGCCATACACTGTGGGAATCGGAAAATCAGAGACAAAAGCCATGCCCTGAAGAAATTTTAACTCAACTATTAAACAAAATCCTCTGTTGCAGAAAGAAGAGAAACAACAAACCACTTAAATATCCCCATAAATAGACCTAAAAATAAAATGCTAAGAAAAAAAAAAAAAAAAAAAAAAAAAAAAAAGAAGAAGAAGAAGAGGGAACCGAGGTGTTAGAAAAGTGTCAGAAGATTAGGAATATAGATTTTATATTCATAATTTGAGTATGATACTTGGTAAGCTCTTCATCTTCAGAACATTTTGGGACTACAATACAAAATTCTATGAAAGATCAAAACAACAGTCACGTTTATTTGCATCTCTGTTTTCAGGATAAATTGCTGCACCTAACCCCTCAAGAATTACTGCCTATACAAATCCTCACTTCTCCCACACCTTCTGTAAGCAGGAAGTAAATTATCTGGACTTAAACACCTGCTATGGTGTTAATTGGATTTATTACACCTTGAACTACACTCTCATTTGTGATTTGGTGACTAGCTAGGCTATCTAATGCAAAAACAACACTGAAATAATAGGCTTAAAACCTGTAACTCTATATCTCTACACCAAGTACAGCCATCTGAGGAATTTTCTCTGAGCAACTTACAGCAAGAATTATATGTCTTCTGAGTAGATGTCTGTCCTTCTATTGCTGGGTACAGTAATACTTCTATTGTGGATACATGATGTATCCACAATACTGAATGGTTACATTAATGTATGACAATTTGTGCTAACAGTTTGCCATCAAACCACTTCCATCACTGGAGTGTGATGGCAATTCTAATTTATTTTTTTCCTGCATTCAGAGTAAGGATAAATATTACTTAGAATATTTTTACTTTTATATCATGATGGACATGAGCCTTTGGTGCTCTTACAGAAAAGCCAGAGCATGGATATTTCTCTGCCCCTTCTGATGCTAAAATTTCTGTAAGCTCTATGATAAACCAAGTTTGCAAGAATATGTGTAAAATACACATATTCTTGCAAACTTGGTTTATACAAAAATACATCTACAAAAGATGTATGATTTGTTAGAAATGGTGATAAATGCTTTCATTATGTTCAATGTAAGAATTCTTGTTGCACTATCCATCATCAACTACAAGTTTTCCCCGCATATTTCTAACCTGAAAAGACTGTCTACTTGAAGTATAACACTAGAAAAGCCAAAGAATCAAACTAGTCAAGACGCAAATTTTTAATTAGCAAAACTTAATTTCAGACTGAAAACAAATCTTCATGTTAAAGTTAGATGTCATCAACTCACAGTGTAGGTAGTCAGAGAAGTCTTCATTAAAATGAGATATATTAATATCTGATGTACTTGTTCTTCAGGTTTCTGCTAATTCTGTCCCAAAGAAACTATGAAGCAATGAATCAAAACAAATTGCAATGCAAATTGTAGCTCTTTGCAGCTTACTAATTCCTTTTTTACTGTATGCCTTTGGTAAACTTGCATTTTTTTATTTATTTTTTAAACGTAAGATTCAAAGTCTTTAACACACACACACACACACAGTGCTGTTGTGGGTTCAGGCAGGCAGTCAATAAGAACCTTAAGTAGCCAAATCTTTGTTTAGTTATTATTGCAGCTATTATCCTTACCAATGCAGTGTGAGTTACTGTGTTAGCTTCATCAAAGAGGATGAAGTTATCTATGGAAACACTTAACTCCAGTTTATACAGAATATATTAGGGACCATCCCCATGTATTTTGCAACACTAGTTGTGTTTATATTATGACATCAGGCTGAACTGCTACCTGAAATTATGACACCATTTACATAGTCTTGATGCTCAGGGACTCATGGACCTTGGTGCTAATGGCCTCATGGACCTATTAAAACAAGTCCAGAGGAGGGCCACAAAGATTATCAAGTTGCTGGAGAACGTCTCTTACAAAGACAGGCTGAAGGAGTTGGGGTTGTTCAACCTGGAGAAGAGAAGGCTAGGGGGAGACCTTAGAGAGGCCTTCCAGTACCTAAGGGGGTCCTACGGGAAAGCTGGGGAGGGACTCTTTGTCAGAGAGTGTAGGGATAGGACAAGGTGAATGGCTTTAAACTGAAAGAGGGTAGGCTTCGATTAGATACAAGGAAGAAGTTCTTTACTCAGAGAGTGGTGAGGCACTGGAACAGGTTGCCAGAGAGGTTGTGGATGCCCCATCCTTGGAGGTGTTCAAGGTCAGGCTGGATGGGGCTTTGGGCAACCTGGTCTGGTGGGAGGTATCCCTGTCCATGGCAAGGGGTTGGAACCGGAGGGGCTTTAAGGTCCCTTCCAACCCAAACCATTCTATGATTCTACAATCTACTAGTCTTCAGTTTCCAAATGAGTAGCCATTCCAGTTTCTTGTTTTCTCTTGAAAGTGATCAGCAATTAACAAACCCTGATTCACTAATTATTAGTTTTGCTAAATACAACTTAAAGTCTAACCCAACCACACACCATGCTATTGAGGAAAATTGTGAAAAGCTATAATGCCATACTACAGACTTAACAAACTGAAGGTTTAATAACTGGGGGTTATCAGAAGCCATTAGTAAATTAGGGATACTGAACTCTAGGGGCCAAAACAGTCATATCATTGAAATAACTAAGCTAAGCCACAGTAACTGGAAAGGAAGAGATGATGAGGAATAGAGGTATGTTCAAAACTGGCAAGAGTATAGTAGGGGTTAAATGTAGCAAGTAGAATAACATTTAAAAGTCTTCAAAAATACATCATTAAAACCTCTTACATGCATTTGAGGAAAAATATATTATTTTCTATATATACTTTTATACCTATCATCCAGACAGGCACATACACAGTTATTTCTTCCAATGGAAAATAACTTAAGTAAGCCCAGTAATATAATAAAGAGCAAAGCAGTTCTTGGAACCATAAACACGGCTTTCAGCAAGCACTAAGGGAACTGAGTAAGAGCAGAAGCATACCTTTTATAATTTTAATTTTCATTAAGCCATTCCCTGCCAAAGAAAATGACTGAGTGGTTCCAGGGGCTAGAAATATTTTCAAGGCCTATTAATAACAAGATGAACATTTTTCATCGAACAAATATTATTCAACTAAACTTCATTCAACCTATCACCTCATTCAATGTAAAAGAAAAAAAAAAAAAAAAGACAAGCCAACACTGCATGCAAGAATTATTCAGATGCATGAATAAGGTAAGGTATTCAAACAATAGGGTGTGCCTTAAATATTGACTACACATCCATAGACACCTCAGTTTTTAGGTATTGCAGAACACTTAGACAAGGGACAGTATTAGAAAGACAGGTAATTTCTTTAGGTATACAACATTTGCTTTTGTATCTGGCACATTCTACACAATTGTTTCTTTTGCCCTGGATTCAACTTCTGTGACATTTCTGGAAGCTGTACCTAGATTTTAGGTCATAGTGTAGGTACATATTCTTAGTCTGTCAGATTCAGACTTTTATTAAAAGCAGACCTATTATCAGTTCTTCAGAGATCATTTGATTTGTCCTTATGCAATGAGGCTGGTTGAACACACTTATATGTTTATCACAGCACCAGCTCCCCAGCAGCACAGATTTACCAGAGAGCAGCAACCTACATTGCCATAGATAAATACTGTAGCCAGAGGAAATCTGGAACATCGCTATTCTCTAGTGCCACCAGACTTCTCCCCAAAATGGATATCTAGTAAAAAAAATAAAAATTAAAAATTAAAAAAAAAGTTCTAAAGGGGAGTTTTGTACTTGCAAAATTAGATTTTAAAAAAGCTCCATGGAAGAACACTGAAATTCAGAAAAGACTTATTGTATTCTGTAATACCATGAAAAAACACCACTCCATCTCCATCTTTTGTGGATCGCTCCTTATACCTAAAAAATTACCATTACACTTTCCTTAGCACAAGTGTTGGTGACGTCCATAGTAGGAGGGGAAAAAAAAAAAAAAAAAAAAAAAAAAAAAAAAAAGCATTAAAAATTAAGCAGGTCACTACAGGGTGCCTTTGCAACTCCCAGTTTAATTAAATCTTTAAAATGTAAATCTTAGTCTCTCTCATCAGAAGGTTGGACTGGCTTTAGCCCAGAGTGTCATACAATGGTTAAGGTCTAATCCTTATTTCACAGTTTGGCTAAGTAACAGCTTTGACTACCTCTCTAGCCAAAGTGGATAGAATCAATTGCAGACTAGATGACCAAGTATGTGTTAAAAAGCCACAAAGAAAGTAACATTGGCTGCACTACTGACACTAGCAGCAAAAGTGAATAATAATAGAAAAAGTAAAACATCCTCCTCAGAATCAGTTTCATGCAATCTTTTCTGTAAGAGAAGTCAAAGAAAAGAGTAAAAACAGTAGTGAATCAGAGGAGCAGATGAGAAAAGAAACAAATGAAGGCCAGACTTGAAAGGAAACTTAGGAAAGACAGCTTTTATAAACAATAATGCCCCACTCATTAACTATCTAATACCAGAGAGAAAAATATTTTGGTCTGTTGCTCTCATTATGTAACCAGATGTAGTTAGTATATCAATTCAGATTATTTCAGTTTGAGATCAGCTTACTTTATAAAAGTTTAAACAATTATATGTGTTTCCAGATAGCTAAAAGGGTTTTCATGTCACTTTATTATGCTACAATAAAGTCCCTAGGGAACTGAAGCAGAAGGCTCTTATTCCATTCACAGATAGGATTCACATAATGGTCTTTTAAAAATTTACTGAAATTAAAAGTATATGTATATATGTAAGATATTGGTTTATTGGTTTGTTCTTCATTTATGCAATGTATCTTTAACAGACTATCTAGCTGAGGTATGACATCTCAGGAAAAAGAAAAAAAAAAAAGGAATGGAGGGCAGGAGGAAACTGTTCTGTCCCCAAAGAGCAACTGAGTATGCTTAAGGGGTAGCTACTTTTCTCTCTACTTTGAATAGAATTTGTCGGCTATTGGTGTACTGGTCCTACAACTAAATGAAACTATTTTTTTCCCTCTCTGCTTTGCTGATATGAATATCAAACTGCTAATAAAGCTTACTTTAGATGCACTGCTTCTTCTGTGTACAGTAGCCAAGTTACCCTGACAAACAAAATAGAACATGTTCCAAAGAGAAAGAATTATATTGGCTGGCCCAACACTTCAGAAGTACATACTGCATTTTGCTTCTCATGGGACTTCACCCATCCTTCTCCAACCCTCCACTTGTTTGGAGAGTGTCATCCATTAGCACGGTAATTATTCTAGGGCCCTGCAGACCTAAATGTCTTCAATCTTTAGCTCCTCTGCACTAGTGTCTTTTGCTAGTTGCTTTTTAAGGATAAACAGCCAATAAATAACCTTATTTGAGAAGACTGAAGCTTTAAATGTATTCTCCACATCAGTCAGACATTTCTCTTTACTGCTATAAAGATCCTTTTTAGCAAACATACACACCTATTCCATTCATCAATTATTGTAATTCATTTAGTATCTTAACCTTCTCAGCCCTATCATTTTCCTGCAATTTTTATTGTTTTGTATTCTTTGAATACTCTTCTTTGTTCCTTATTTTAACATATCTTTCTATAGCATTCAGATCATTTGGGATTTCTGGTTCAGTCTCACTGTTCTATCATTATTTTCCTGTCATCCCTCCACCTCAGGATAGCTTCAGTTCACAACTTCCTTCATTAGCAGTTAGATCTTCTGCATGATAGTTTTCCAGCAGATGGTCATCCTGTAAGTTCTCAGGTATGCTGAAATCTTTTGACACCCCCTTTTTTAAAGGGTCATGAATTCTAACTTGCATTCATTTTCATCTAAATTCTTACTCAGTTTTTCATTTCAGGAAAGTCCTCCTTTCTACTAACCAGAGTCAAATCAAAGCTATCTCCCTTACTAGTTTTTCTACTTTTGAACACTCCCTTACTAGTTTTTCTACTTTTGAACAACAGATTTCCTACAGATATGCTCAGTGCATCCCCTATAAACTTCAACTCAATCCTTTGCATGTCATTCTCACTGATTTTGCTATCTCCTTTGCATTAGTGATTTGAATTAGGCAGACTTCTACTATTCCAGGCATCAGGAAATGACAAATGAGGTAAAATGAGGATCTTCTGTTACAGCTGATTTCACTTGATCTTGAGTGTCTGTTGGCTCTCAAATTTGAATTCTATATTTGACATTGAAGGTAGTAAATATTGATATCTTGTTCTGTGATCTATGGGAATAAAGACAAATGGCAGTAGGAATCCAGCACGAAGAACAGAATCTCTCTCAAAGCTCCTGAATTTCAGGTTGCTGTTGAAAGGGGAGATAAGACTGAATAGGGAATATGGTGTTCTGTGGAAATTTACAAGAAATTTTGGTAGTAGTCTATAATACCTAGAAAATGCTTCTTTGTAACAAATGAAATATTTTGGTACACTTCACTTCTGTGTTTTCACAGTGTTTTTTTAAAGCCTGTCTAATTCTCATTCCATTAAATCTATCATTACTTTCACTGTACATCTTTCACTGATGTAGGCTAATTAAACTAATTTTGTCCAGTTTTTCCTCTGCTTTGAACACATATATATGTTAACCTCTCAATGACAGCTGGTACTAAGAAGTGCTGAACTGGCTAGTGAAATTTGAATATCAGGAACTGGATTCATTGCTTCCATTTGTTTCCTCAGTCAACATAACCTAAGCAAAAGTTCATTAACTTTGAAAACGTACTGTAGTCAGGCACCATCTTTGATCAGAAGTCTAATTTGAAAACATTATGCTTAAAATAGAATTTGGTACAGTCAATTCCAGAATTGTTATTTGAAGTTTTATGCAAATTTCATGTATACTTAGGGACTGTACAGGCATATTTTAAACATATGTAAAAGGATATTGAGAGATCCATTATTACACCTTCTACTTATTGTTGTGAATGATCTGTTCCCTGCAGAATAGCCCTTCACTTCCTTCAGCATTCAATTAGTTTATTGTACTCAGTATTTATTTCTGAAGTATAGTTTAAAAGTGTATTTTAGAAGAAACCTGTACATCATAGTGGAATAATAATAAACTATAGTCCAAATACTATTGAGAGGTGAGGCATTAAAGGACATCTCATTCATCTTAAAATATTGTATGTTAAGCTCTCAGTTTATTTTCTACTTAACTCTAGCTAAAATCACGTTCCTATAGCAACTCCACAAACAAGTAGATATGCCTGGAAGAGTTATTTACGAGTAAGGTTTCTGGCCTCCAGTGTGTACAGGGAGGGCATTGCAATTTAACAACACCTTTGGGTAGTAGCTTCTATTTAAGGATTGACAAAAAATCCCCCTATCCATTCCTTTAGGGGAATTATGGTCCTGTCTTGTTCAGCCATCTCAAGAGCCTTACTGTTATGCACAACCATCTCTTCCTCACTGTTAGCAACCTCATTACTTAAATCCCAATCTCATCACTTTCAGCTGGAAACATCAGATAGTTGATCAAGACACTGAAAATAAAAAACATCATTACATCTCCCAAGGTCCTTATAACCTTTTTCCTTTCATCGAGCATCTGAATAATATTTTCATCATG
This sequence comes from Aythya marila, assembly GCF_965140915.1. Taxonomy (NCBI): domain Eukaryota; kingdom Metazoa; phylum Chordata; class Aves; order Anseriformes; family Anatidae; genus Aythya; species Aythya marila. The sequence goes on along the minus strand of NC_139045.1, from coordinate 23,806,546 downwards.
AAAACACTGTGATGGAAAATGTAATGTCTGACAAGTAAGAAATTAAATGCTTTTGCGGTGTTTAAGAATAACCTTCTCAACAAACAAAAAAAAAGGTCTCCATTCTTTCATTATACTTCCTAAAAGCATTAGGACATTGGGATTAGGATGACAGTAGATACAATATGTAAAGAATGCAATGGCTTCTCTAAAGGCCACAGATATTTTGATGGATTTTCAAAAACTTCAGCCTCCCGAAAGTATCCGTTTTTAAGACTCATGATCTGCAAGCTACTTTTTCAAATGATCTAGCAGATCTTCAACTGGAAAAAAATATTTTGCAATGAGAAAATTCACCGTAAGTCTGAGAAAATCACCTCTAAACAGGACAGTTATATTCTAGAGCTGTATTAGGTCCATGAAACTATAAACCCTAATGGCAGCTTCACACATGCAAAAGAAATTGATATCCATTCCTTTGGATTCCTTGGAAAGCATTGCCTAGGTTGGCATTTAATCTACTAGTCCCTCAAAGAGCTTTGTAAACTTTGCAATTTCTAGAATCAGAAGAGAATAAAGTATTAAAACAGGATATTGAACAAGTCTCAAGAAGGCTTCTGAGGTAATTTCACTGGCACCATGCTTGTTAGGTGACAGTTCTTGCTGCAAAAACTATTTATTTCTAAGCAAAGCAAATAATTTTGAAGCAACACCACAATTTATGTGCTATTTAATAGACATTTTTAATCAAATTTACACTATTATGGAAATCTGAAACAGTTAAAATATTAATTATTTGCAATAGAACTTACTAGCCTTGTCTTCATTATTCACACTGTATACTAGAAATTTTGCTAGTTAAGATAAAAAAAAAAAAAAAAAAAAGAAAATATGCTACAGCAAACACTGCAGCAGGCAGACAGGGAGGAGGTGGATTATTTATAGCCTTGGTTATAGCGCACTGGTATAGGGGTTATGAACAAGGCCTTCTGTCAACTACTTCTCGAAATGATTTAGTTACTATTTAGCCAGGAATAGAGCTCCTACAGGGAGCTTTACAGCCACCACAGTGATGCTTCAGGTGACAATAAAAAAGAAAGCAGTAGGCTGTAGAAATAACACTGGTAATACTCAGTCCTAAATAGCATTGAACTTTATTCTGACACACACTCAGCACTTCCTTTGAACCAGTCTATCCCCACTGATTTCAGTAGGGCTGGTCATGACTGACCTGGAGAAAGACAGATGAAACCCTACCTTTTCACTTTGTTCCCACAGATCACAGAACAAGATATCAATATTCACCAACTTCAATGTCAAATATAGAATTAAAATTTGAGAGCCAACTGACACTCAAGTGAAATCAGTCATAATGGGAGATCCTCATTTATCTTTCTAATTCAAACCATTAATGCAAACTGCCACAATCTTCAAAAGAAAATACAAAATATCATGGAATTCCACAGACTGCAAACTATTCTCAGCTGAGTGCAGCAGGAGATCCATATATCTCAGAAGAGAAGACCCTAAAAACACTACCTGATAAGCAGGAAAACATATTACTGTGTAGAACATTTGTTTGTACTCAGTGTAGCACTGGGTTTAGCAACCTTCCACTGACCAATCTTTTGAACTGATAATCTAGCATACAAATAATAAGTACAACAAATAAATAATACAAATACAAATAAGACCAATACTTTAAAGTATAAATGGATCACAATGCTGAGGGATAAAATAGGAGGTGATAATCAGAGGAAAAGGGAAGACAGAAAACCTTATCAAATCATAGTTCTTCATCTGTCATGGCTACACTATAAAACATCTTGGCCCACAGACAAAAATAACATTTCAGGCTAAGTAATACATGTGCTACTACTTTAAAATCTACCTAATCAATTAAGCAGAAAGATCTTCAAGCTCATTAAAAGTAAGAACTCTATCCCTTAAGGATCAACAAAGCTGGGTCACCCCAAACTAGTAAACAGCTTCCTGGGATGTTAAACCTCTATGTCGCATATCATCTTGCATTGGACATCCTATGTGAACAGCGTAGCAGAGATTTTCTTTGAAATCCACTGATTTGACCTCACCCACTAAATCAAGACAAAATTAAAATAACACGTTGTTTAATCTGATGTTGATGATCTTTATTTTTAAGGCTTTCCTGGTACTTTATGCCTCTGCAGGCATCATGGCAATGTTCTAACTTGCATGAGGATTATTCAGTCAGAATTTCATCAGACCATTGAGGGTGGGGAATTAAGAGTTTTACAACCCACAGCACATTTTCATCTTCAGCAAAGATTCAGATAAGGAAAACACCAAATGACCCTTTTTTATAAACAAGACAAGAAGCAGTAGAACATTTAGAATATTTCTGTGCATTTTTATATTTTCTTTTGCAACCAGCCATCTGTTTCATCCTAATCCAGCTACATAAAGAGGCTATAGTCTGAAGACTGTTCCTGAAAAGGATAAGGCCTTTAGGCCTATGATACAGATGCTAAAACTCTAGTCAAGCAATGAAGACAAAAAGTTATCCTGCCATATGTTAAAAAGGAGCTTTCTTAGTGGAAGGGCTTTGGAGATGGTCAGGTTTTTGTTTTGCATATGATTTTTAATCAACATATTCTACCTTAGATATCTCCTACATATGAATAATTTGGTATCTTGTTGTTCTGGTAGATCATAAAGTTTTATCATAAATTTGAGATTGACATGAAATAGCCTTGGGGATGTTTTGATACTGTAGCATACAGCTAGGAATTAAGAGATTTCAGAAGAGAAAACATGGTAACCTGCCTCAAGGTGAGGAGGCAAGACAGAACAGAAATCTAAATCCAGTGAGAGGGCTACCCTCCTTTGACAAAATCTTCATTAAATACACAATCTGAAGCAAAGACAGGGCTCAAGAAGAGCACTGTCAAAACTCATGAGATAACAGGAGCCGCAGCAGATCATGGTGCTCCCCTGCTTTTTATCCCCGACATCATTACTGAATGCCCATCCAGGGCCTTCTCCATGCTACCCTTAAAACAAATTTTTACATAATTTAATTAATCTAGGGGCTATTTTAAACTATCCTTATCACATACAGCCAGTAATGACGGCAAACAGAGCATAGCCCAGAAGATGCACTTTCTGACAACAGACTGTCAGACCTGCATATTCCACCAAATTCCAAAATCTGTGAATTTGATACTCAGAGCAGCTGGACATTTAACAAAGATTTCCGGTTCTTAGTACCATCCCTTTGAAAATTCTAAGCACAGATATAGAAGATTAAATAAATAAGAATCAAATTTATAGTTTTAAATAGGCACTACACCCAAAAAAGATCTCCATCAAGAAGAAAAATAAATTACCAAAACACACACATAACTGAAACTTAGACTATAGCTTTATAAAGATATAAAACAGATGTTCACGTCTATATACTGTCCCTCAATTAGAAGGCTACAGAAAATTCCAGAAGTCCACAGAGTCCACAGATGAATTCCCATTTAGGTACATAAATGTATTACAATTTCAAAGGAAATAGTGTATCTAGTTTCAAATGTTGAAAATAAAAAGAAAATGGAAGACTCACTGAAACACACAATTTTAGATGCTTCTGAGAAAGGTATGTACTAATTCAAGGGAGAGTGAAGAAGCATTCTTTTGTTAAACTGTCAAACTGGTAAAATCTTAAGAGTAACCACTTTTTGTGTTAGTCACCACAACAGTATCTATGATATGACTGATGCTGGAATGCATTTTTCTTTTGGACATCTATTGGAGACTGAATTAAAAATAGCAGAATATACTGCATTCTTCTGCTAACAGTTCTATAGGCAATGCAGAGATGGAAAGAAATACATAATTTTCCATTTAGAAAATATTAAATTAACTAAATGTAGTTTGCTGGCTTTATAAATTAAAAGCTATAGCCAAAGTATTACACCAAAAAGGATGGTGTGTGTAGTGTATGAATATCTAAAAACAGTCAATTCATTGTCATAAAATAGATGGCTGCATACCATTCAAAGTTCCTTAGAAAGAGTTCAAACAGATATTCTCGGAAAATAAATAAATAAATAAATAAATAAACAAGCTAATGTCTCCCAAACTGAGGATAAATTAATTCTTAAATTGTCCGGTTTCAACAGCAGAATGGTCTAAAAGCTTACCATACAAGACTTGGTCACAGCAGTCACACCAGTACACAGAGGGATGATCTCCTGTATAGTCTTTATATACACCAGCATACTCAACTGAGAGTATTCAACTGTCAGTAGGAAATAGATAGTAAGAATACAAGGGCTGAAATATATCCTTCCATGGAAAGAGCCTGCTGCAAGCAAACCCACAGTAAATTTACAGTACCTAGAGTTTACCATAAGTAAACCCATCTTCCTAGAACTCTTCTCAGTTCAAGACAATACAGAGAAGGCAGAAAGAAGTAGCTAACATATTTAAGTAGCCAGTTGGTAAGCACAGAACTGCACAACTTGAACATTTAAAATTGATTTAAAAAATGCTTAAAGTTAAAAAGAGTTTCAGCACTGTCAAATCCATATGTTCTTCAAGGATAAAAAGCATTATTCATTAACTCAAACCTGTGTCAAGGGAAGAATAACTTAAATTCTATCTTTGATTTAGATTTGAAAAAACGCCTTACTGGAGAAAAAAAAAAAAAAAAAAAAAAAAGTTTTTGTTAGTATCATATACTTCCTCTAGACATTTTTTTTCCCCTAAAAATATAATCAGAATGACACCAGGGAATATGGAACAGACCATGAGAGCAAGTGAAGGAATTCAGGTACTTCAGGAATTGCTTCAGGTGTCACCTCTTCCCTTTTTCCAGCTTTTTTATAAAATCCATTTTCAAGCATATTTTTTACTTGGATCCAGTGGTATACACATGAATCAAGTCACATTAGAGAAAAATAGTTAATATTTTACTAAATCTAGATATGAGAAGTCCTTCCTCCCTAAACAACCATCTGAAAATATGCATTCTTTCCGATTGCCTTTCAGTTCATTGTCCCTCATGAGACTGATTGTTTACCCAAACATGAGAGTAACTGAATACTGGATCTTAAAATAGGTCAGCTATCACCAAAAAATACTTACTGGAGTAGATACATAGTTAATGCTTGTAGGTATTTAAGGCTGTGATTATCCCACTTCCACTGAGTTATGGCCTGCCTCACACTTGGCTGCTGCAGCCCTAATCACAAAGAAATCCTGAAAATTGTTTAAAGTTTGATGAACAAATACAATATATACTGAGCATTTATATAAAAGTTGAATATGGCTCTGGCTATGCCTTCATAAACAAACAGCATAGCACAATACAAAACAAGCAACACAGCACAATAGAGCTGATGCAACATAGCACAAAATAGCTGATGCTGCTGGGAAGGAGGTGGGGATGGAAGCAGAAGTTTCCAAACAAAACATTAAAAAACGTGAAAAGCTGAAACCCTTTATTTCTCTATTTAAAAAATAATAATAATAATCATCATTTATAAGGTATCTCGGAAGACTTGGGGATTACTGAGAAGGACGCTACCAAAGGCTTTTGAAGATGCACCTCTTACACCAAGCTGCAGGTAGAAGGTGAATATCCAGCTGGGCATTATCTCAGGAAGAGGTAAGTTGCAAGATACAATACTGTTCCCATATCACCTTTAGAAGACAGTATTACTTTGCTTCTACAGTACAACAGTAGATTTGAATTGGACGATTTAGGCAGACAGCCATTAAAAGTAAATTTTCAAACACTTAGAAGAAGAGCAAAACAGTGTATATTTGAGCTAGCTGGAATAGTTTATGCTACCTGAACATAAATAACTTTAAATTCTGATTCAAGTGTATCAAAAGCTACAGGAGTTTAAACAAAACAATTTTGCCAGTGTGGATCAGACAAAAATACCAAGGGTAATGGTATTACTATTCACACTTAAAAATAAAATATATATTTTCCTAATATCCATGTCAGCTTTTCTGCCCCAAAGTATTTGACAAGCTATATTTAATTAAGAAAATCTCAGCTGACACATATTTCCAAAGAGGTACATCTATATTTCTTTTAAATCAGTAGAGATAAAGGTATTAAATACATACAGATATTATAGTATGAACTACTGCATGCTAAAGCCATATCGTCTTCTATCTTTAAAATAGCATAAGTATATATAAATATTTTCAAATAATGGATGAATGGTTCTTAGAGTAAATCTTTTTGTAGATTTCCTTAGAACTCAGAATGCAATGGCAGTGGCAATTCTAAAATAGATGCACTAGTAAGGAACAAAATTATTTTAGCTTGCCTGGAAGGTACTACATACATTAATACATTAATTAAAAAAAAATCTGATTTACTTTTAGAATATAATTTCTACTATAAATACAATTTCAGTTCAAGACTTACTGCATTTCACTTAAAGATATAAAAATGTTTGCACTTCGGAGCATTCAAAGTAACATATGCAAGTAAATATACTACTTGTCTTGGATAATGTAGCAGTATATTTTGACATACACTCTTATTTCCATTTATATAGTGGGGCTTAGTAAACTTAAAAGCAACTCCTGCATTCACTGTCACTTGGCAGCATGGCTACTCTGCTTATAGTATTGCTCTAATAACAGGAATATAAATGTTCAAAGAATAGTATTTAAAGAGTCATTGAGATTTGAAAATCTTTGCTGTTAAAAAAAAAAAAAAAAAAAAAAAAAAAAAAGGAGGGGAGAAAAACACCTCTAGAAAGACATTTTAAAAGTCAAATGTGTTACAAACTTTTCTTTAACTGCTAGATATTTATGGTTAGAGCTACTGACTCAAAGTAATTAAGCTCCTTTTCTAAAGCCCAGTAGAAGTAAGCACTGTGAACAGTATCCCTTTTAACCCAGGGAACACCCTAGCACTTGCATAAAAAACTAGGAAGACCAAGATATGTTAGGTATACCTACACTCTGCCTCTGTAACTTAAGGCATACTTTGTAGAATACGAATGTAATGATTTTGCATCTTTTGTGGTTCTGACTTGCAGAAGCCCTAATACACAAACAATACATGAATTATGCAGTCAAGAGCACAGACACATTTAACAATGAAGTGTGTGAAACTAGCAAGGAGGCTAGAATGTAGTAAACATAAAATAAAAAGACATGAAATACAGACTAGATCTTCAGGCATAAGCTAGGATAAGCTTTAACTCCTCTAATTTCATTAAAGACCTTATGACAATGTCTGTCTCAAAAATATTAGAAAGGAAAAAAAAAAAAAGTTTGTAATGCTCCCAGCTGTTACAAATATATCTCCTTTGTTCCAGGAAAAAAATAAAATAAAACAACATCCAAGGTATAATTTAGGATAAATCATATATTAGATGTCTTAGTTACATGGCTAGCATGTGCTCAGATGATAGTCTCTGCATGCTCTGTGCAAACATCTCAGAAGTGAGTTCTACATCCAAGCAAGGGATGCAACAGTAATTAAGACATCTAACAATTAGTTGGGGATCAGTTAGATTTAATATCTCTAGATCTAATACTATAATCATTCTATGATCCAAAAAATATGATAGATGAGGATTGACTATCAAGGATTTATTCAATATCAGATCATAATGTCTAAACATATCTGATGGAAACACTAATATTAATATTTTTTTTTGCCCTAGTCATTAAGTTAATTCATATCACAGTCTACAACTTCCTCGTAAGGGGGTGTCGAGAGGCAGGAGACCTTTTCTCCATTAACACCAGTGACAGGACCCGCGGGAACGGGGTTAAGCTGAGGCAGGGGAAATTTAGGCTTGACATCAGGAGGGGGTTCTTCACAGAGAGGGTGGTTGCACACTGGAACAGGCTCCCCAGGGAAGTGGTCACTGCACCGAGCCTGTCTGAATTTAAGAAGAGATTGGACTGTGCACTTAGTCACATGGTCTGAACTTTTGGGTAGACCTGTGCGGTGTCAAGAGTTGGACTTGATGATCCTTAAGGGTCCCTTCCAACTCAGGATATTCTATGATTCTATAAGTAATTATTTCTAGGAATTTGTTCAAGCCTCAAAGAAAACAGCACTAGAATAAGAAAAACTACTTACACAAGTAACCTCTACTTGATGATTTGGGATCAGTTTGCGTTATTCACACGGGTCCCAAATCAGTGTGAATTCAGAGTTATTTTCTGTTTCTTTTTTTCTTACATCCATTCAATAGATTATAACATCACATTTTAGAACTTGAAGATCTCTTTTTGCTACATAAATATATAAGAATCAAAGCTAGCAATTAGTTTTGCTTTTTTTTTTTTCCTCGGAGATTTTTAATATTCTTTCATGATTGCTACTGAGCCCATTACACAGAGCATAAGGGACCACCTGAAGTACTACAAAGATACTCATGCTGTGAACAATGATACAATATGAATTCACTAACAGCTAACAGGCACATTTTACAGAAAAATTAGACATATCCTTCACTGGCCTAACTTTTGGTAGGATCTTTCACTCTTCAGAATACCTTCCCACTCATAAGCAAAGAAGCCTAGTTAAAGCTCTACCAGCATGGTAAAACACAAAACCACTTGAAGCCCTACTGGATCAGAACAAAACACCTCACTAGCTCAATACTCAATTTTCAACAGGCTCATAAAATCATTTAGGTTAGAAAAGACCTGCAAGATCTTCTAGTCCAACCTTTAACCTAGCAATGTGAAGTCCACCATGAAACCACATCACTAAGCACTACATCTGCACATTTTTTGAAGACTCGCAGGGATAGTGGCTCAACTCAACTACTTCCCTGGGCAGCCTGTTCCAGTGAAGAAATTTTTCTTAATATTCAATCTAAACATCCCCTGGTGCAACTTATAGCCATTTCCTCTTGTAAGGAACTTACAACTTATAACCAACTTACAGCCATTTCCTTCCTTCACTTAGTGCTTGGGAGAAGAGACCCACCTTCCTATAGACTCCTTTAAGGTAGTTAACGAATGCTTTTAGAAGTAAAATGAGGAATATATCTTTTATACAACACAGCCTCATAAATCATGGACATTTACTGTGTAGCACCCTAAGAAATTCCCAGGAGCCCTTTTACCCCTTTTAAAAAATAACAATGATTTTTAAAGAACCTTCTTTTACTATCTACCACTTACATAGTATCGAGGCTGGTTGGAGTTGTAGGTTAAACACCACAGATACCCATTTAGCAACTTCAGAATTCTTTCAGTATTCTCAGATGAGTTCAGTTTGATTCTGGCAATTGGCCACTATCTTACTCATTAAATACCTCTTCTACTGCATGTAATTTGAGGTAATGCTTTGGATTTGTTCTCCATTAGCTGGGTTCTTTTTCCTCACAGTCTGGTAAATAATGATTGTAATGATTTAGAGCTTTATGCATTATGGATCATCCAGTTTCAACCTGCCTGCCATTGGCAGGGACACCTTTCACTAGATGAGGTTTCACAAAGCCCCATCCAATCTGGCCTTGAACACTTCAGAAGAAAGACTTACATTAAGAAATATTTACATTAATCTCAAATCAGAAGCAAGATTTTTAAAAGCACTTTAATTAAATAATTTGAAGAAAGCCACCTTTATAGCAGTTTGAATGACAATTATCTCAATAGTTTTCAAATTATTTAAATCAGCTTTCTCTATGAACTGTATTTTTCATTGTATACTGCTTCACTGAGCCAATGAAATGTCATAAAAAAGAGTCAACTGACAGAACACTTACGACATGGCAATCAGGACATCTGTATTTTGCAGTTAACCTCCAAACTGATAAATGGATGACCTGTATTGCAACAGTTTTAAAATAGTTTGGCTTCTATAAAGCAAGAGATTCTATATTTCTTAACTTAAATTTTAACTCCAATTTAAATCTCTACAAATTTGCAAATCTCTATCCAAACCACGTAAGGAAAGACTATTTTTGATTCCTGAAAACACAGATTACTAATAGTCAAAAAGACAAAGACATTTTAATTAGGCATACTATTGTTGTCAGACAAGAACCACAATGGAAGAAATTCTCACTCTTTACATTCAACTTTCCATTGCAGGAACCTAGTTAGATAGATAATCTGTTAGTATAGACAGAGCATGGGAGGTGGGAGAGTTGAATAAATAAATAAAATGTAAATATTATTTGATGTAACAGAATATTGTAAACTAATAAACTACAATATTAAGACAAATACCTGTTTTGCTTAGGGAATAATTATCAACAAGTTTTGTTGATAGGTTTTGATGGCACTGATCATCAGCTGCCACTGACTTCCCTGTTGTTTATGTTTAGCACTTCTTTGAAAACACAGCATTTTTTCATTCATGACCTACCCCGCAGTTACTGCATTTGAGCAACTCCTCACTGAAATATAGAGCTGCTTCACCCGTACTCAGCTGTAAAACCTGAGTCCTGCATATTGCAGGTTCTTCAGGACAGAAGTTTTATCTAATCTGTTCTATTACTCTGTAAGGAAAAACACGTATTTGCATAAGAGAAAATTAAAAGTATCACAGACTTGACATTGATAAAAACTATTTGTAAACAAGACCGAATTGTAATGGATGTTCAGTACGTCGTCTTTTCTACAATAGCTACTGATCATTTACATGTGCTATATAATTTGAAATGAATTCATCAGCCTTGGATACGATACATTCCATCATCTGAGACACTCCCTTGACACAGATCTGAGCAGGTATATATTTAAAGACTTATTTTTTTAATAAAATTGAACAGATTAAATATGATGTGCTAATGTGCTGCTTCAGGATGTGTGGTAATAAAATGCCAAAGAACAAGCTGCTTGTTACTTAAGATACTCAAAGAATTAATTTTATGCTGGCATATACTGTAATTAGAAATAGCTCAATGCATCATGATTAAACTAGTAGCTATGGAAACCAAGGCACACTAGAATAAATGTAAAAGGAGAATACTGAATAAACCAATCATAAATCTCCTTTAATCTGTTTATTTTTAATCTTTGTCATAATGCAAACTGAAATACTAAGGGTAGATATTACCTTGTTTTTCTTAACATTTGTATGTTTGGAAAGAATAGTGCTTCTTATCAAAGGATTCTTATCAGATTTTGTTTTCACATTAGAACTTCACAGCCCACACAATCCTAGGTGTCAAACGCACACGATTTTAATGACCCATTTTATATTAAATAATTGTATATATTTATCCCTTTATGAAATAAGAGATCTTTGGTTTCAAGAGAGTAAAATCCCCATTGTGCTCAGTTCCTTTAGCTATCCTGGTGGCTGACTGCTGAACTTACTCCAGTTTGCCAGTCTCCTTATGGGTGATGGTAAGGATGGACATACACACAACATTCTCCTGATGCAATCTCACAAGTGCTTACTAGAGGGGAGGATCACTTCCCTTGCTATGCTGACTACACTTACTGTGGCCACCAAGCATAGAGATAGCTTTTATCTCACAATACTGACTCATATTCAGCATGCCATTCACCAGGACTATCAGACCATTTTCTACAGAGTTGTACCTTAGGCAGTCACTCACCAGCTTGTGCTGTTGAATGGGGCTATTCCTGCCTGGATGCAGGACTCTGCATCTGTTGTTACCAGATTTCACCTGGTATCTTTTGGCCCACTCCTACAGCTAGTCAAGGTCCCTTTGAATGGTAGCCCTGCACATAACCCAATGTATATGCCTTCCCCACCCATTTAACTTTCATCCATGAATAAGATAAGGGCACCTTCCATCCCATCATCCAGGTCAAAGATGAAGATGTTAAACAATAGTTGCACCACTATCAATTCCTGAAGAGCATCACTTGTAATCAGCCATAAATTGGGCTTCAAGCTGTTCACCTCTGCTCTTTGAGGCATACATTCTCTTTTGTCTCTCTCCAATTTGGCTTAAAAAAAAAAAACAACAACAACAAAAAAAAAACCACTATAAGAAATCATGTCAAAATACTTGATTAAGTCGAGGTAAACATCATTCACTGTTCTCCCCTCATCCACAGAGCCAGCTCTTTCATCACAGAATGTAATCAGGTTAGTGAAGCATGATTTGTCCTTGGCAAATCCATGCTGGCTGTTCTCAATTACCTTATTTACCTTCCTGTGCCTGGAAATGGCTTCCTGGAAGATTTATTCCATAATCTTCCCAGGAATTGAGATGATACTGACCTGCATACAGTTCCCTGGGTGTCCTTCCTAATCTTTTTAAAGGTGGGTATGCTATTTGTTTTTTTTTCTAGTCACTACAGAGCTCTTATAACCATCACAAGCTTTCAAAAATTATAGGAAGTAGCCCCTCACAATAGGAGCAACATTGGATGTGCCTCCAGGAGTCCTAGTTTGCTTATGTGGACTATAACTTGATTTTTCTTGGTTATTGATAGCACTTCTCTTCCTTGAACTATCCCATTATGCACAGAGGTCTGGGAGTCTAGCAGCCAGAGGCCTGGCTCTGAAGAGAACATTTTAAGGATTTCAAATATTAAAATGGGAAAGCAGTAGGTACATTACAGAATCATAATATGTATCTACCTTTGTGAAGTGACAACTTATGACAACATTTTGCTATCCTATTAGGCTGCTAATGTTCAGGCTTTTCAGAAGACGACTGTTGCAAGATCTGGTCCAAATATATGCCATTCTCTACACTGTTGCAAATGATGAATAAAGATTTCAGATATTACTACCTTCAGGCTTAAACAATTTTAGATAAGAAAGATCTGATATTCACATGGTCAGAAAATATTTCCTTGTTAATTAGAACTATTTTTTTAAAAGAAAAAATCATATAAAATAAGCTATTTTTTCCTGACCACTAATATAATCAATACAAGAAGTTATTGTTAAGTTATTACACTTTCAAATCTCTTTTCAAGAAAGCACTTGGCTAAAAAAGTTTATTTTTTTCATTCTCACATAATATCCTACAGTGCTTTCCTGGACTATTCCTTCTGCTTCCTCTCTATACCAGCACAAATATTCATAAAACAAAATATGCAGAACAACACTTTGAAGGGCACAGCCATTTTTATGTTTATTTTTTCCTGCTGCTTCTGCCTGTGTTTTTTTGCTTCAAAAGGTGTTTCCTACTAACATCCATCCCCTGCTTCATAGGAACTAACAGCACTGCATCACTGTGCTAGAGGAAGGAATCTAGTAGAAATGGCAATATCAACAGAACCTCATCAAGTTTCATCATACCAGTAACACTTGAGTAAGGAAAATGGTCATGATACCCATCTTTAAATACAAAATCTGCGATCTACACAGTAACTATATAGAACATTTTTTCTGCATTTAAAGTCACACTCTTAACAGAGGTCTTTCCAATTTGGAGGAAAACTAGTTATAAATCTCGTTTTGGTTTTTCAATAATATTTTTAGAATGGAAAGAGAACAGAATGTAGAAGTCCACTTCTACAAATCATGATTAGCAATGCTCATTTCTCATAGCTTATGCAACATTTGTACAGAAAGATGGGGAAAACTCTCCAATTAATATCTTTATTATAAGAATGGTTTTACTTTTAGAACACAGTTGAACATTTTTACATCTCAGATTTCAGGTTGTTGCTAATGAATTTTAAGTGTGAAAAGAAAAGAAAAGAAAAGAAAAGAAAAGAAAAGAAAAGAAAAGAAAAGAAAAGAAAAGAAAAGAAAAGGAGCATCGTTCAAATGAATTAGTATCCAGGATAAAGAAATCATGTCTAGCTAGAATACCTGTAAAATTTTATCAGTACTGTTATTAAAAGTAGGAAGTCCTAAACATAGTAGTCACTAGCAAAATATTCACTATTTTTTCCTATGCTATATCAGTCCCTTGATTTGTTTATGCTATTATCATCCTCTTATTCCCCACATTAACTACAATGATTGCCCAAGCTTTCTCATACAGTATCTAAGCATATCTAACAATACTGTGACCAATTTCACCACTAGAAACAGGATTCTAAGTGAAAGTCAAAATGACTCAAGAAGATATCACAAAAGGTTGTTTCTTTTTCTTTTGTTTTAGACATGGTTGTTGTTTTTTTCCGGGTGGTGTGGGGGGGAGGTGGGGTGCACACTCAAGAACACTTCTTTTTTGAAAGATCACTGAAATGCTGCATATTCCACAAGCAACATTTTGGAACAAGCTTTTTCCAACAGACTCCCTCCCACTCACTACCAGCAGTATATATTATTTAACAGAAAACATTACTGCAATTTTGTTGAGCCACTGCTTACCCACCTCAACAACATCTGAAGCAACCACTTCACATGTTTAGAATGACAGAAACAGTCACCTACCAGCACTAAATAAATAGTTCTCTTGGCAAGAACCTGGGTGCACTGGCATGATGCCACCAGCGCCTACTGTCAGTCTGTGCTACTGACCTGCGACAAGTCCTGGGTCACAACAGTCAGCACCACTATTGCTGCTGTTTGGTGATGTTTGGGCACCCTTCCCATGTCTCCACTTTTACTAAGAACAGCTTTAATATGGCACAAGTGGCAGTTTAAAACAAGTGCTCCTACACAGTATTATCATTCTGTATGCAGCATATGATGATTAATAACAGAAATATGCACAAACATACAGAAATACGTTCAAAGCACTGTAAGAATCACCTTTGCATTTTTTAGATCTATTTCTACCAAAAATACAGAGCACATTCTGCAATTTCAATGCATGCTGGCTGGCAGTGCAAAAGCAGATCTACATGAAAGAAATCAGTCCATCAAGACTGAGAAGCTGAGAATGCTGAGAAGCACAGAATATGATATGAAGAGGCTGCACTTGAAACTGGAAAAAGCCCAGATGTGATATCAATAACACATTTGCCTTTCCTTCATTACAATAAAAGGATTTCAGAAGATAAAGAACCAGCATGAGAACATTTAAACTATTTTTTTTCAAGGTTCTGCTCTTGGAAATAACAGCTGCAGTACCTTGAACCACTAGCACAACCAAAGAAGTTTCTATTTTTAGCAGCTATACCAGACTGCATTATTATGTGAATGCCTTTTACGCACACATATGATGTGCCAACAGTTGAACAATGAGCAAGAGTAAAGTACTTGAGATTCTATACATACTTCACATTGTGGAATTACAAATATTCCAACTAGAAAAAAAAAATAATTAAATTATTTTATATTAAATATATTAAATATATTCTTAAATTAAGAAGCTTAACCTGTGTTTTTTATCTGGGTATGTCTGATTCTGTATTTAAAAAAAGAATCATTGATAGGCTTCATAAGAACAACATTATAAATACAGATGCTAACATTTTCTTGATAGCTGACAAAAAATAATTTACTTTTTCTGCAGGGCACAATCTGGAAAAACTTTAATCCATGTATTCTAAAAGATGCTATGAAAACAACTTATCTTACAGACTACAGTCAAATGGAAGAGCCATTCCCATAGAAGTGACGTGGAAAGTTAGATATCATTATTTTATTATGACTGTGGAGATGAAGACAACTCCACTGAAAAGAAAATCTTTAACATTTTCTACAATATTCACGTCTATGAATGAATAACAAAGTTGAGTCTACAGGTCTGTGAAATTGTGACTCTTCTACAACTGAAGAGGGAGCCATACCCCACTACTACTAATATAATGCCATATTATACAATATTTTCTTTAGAAGAGTGGAGCTTGAGGGCTCTAACTGACAGGAACAGAGATTTTTCACTCTGACTCCTTGTATGAGTATATGAGCTATTCCTCAACAACATAGCAGACTACAGTTGCCAAACTCCAGCTTACGACACAGCATTTCCAAAACAAAGTGAAATCACCAATACCTAGGTTGGAAAACTGTGTGGTAACCTTATAAGCAATCCTCACTCATTTATCTCATTTATCAAAATGTCATATTTTTACCCAGGTTGAATAGCACATCATAATCCACATGACTATCTCATGCTGCACCACAGTTAAAAGCTCCTAGAACAAAAAGGATGTAGTGTCCGTTCCCCTGCTTTTTTTTTTTTTTTTTTTTTTTTTTAATGCCAGACATGATACCCAAAACATTTTCTAAGCCAGTATCTGTGTAAAAACCTGCTGATCTGAAGTCCAAGGGAAAAAACAACCCCTCCTTGAGGTTTTTGAAGGGACTGAGACTTGGAATCAGAGTCACCTGAAAAGTCTTGCTGGGAAATAAGGGAAGGTGAACAGAAGGACATAATGAGGCCTTGTCAAGGTCTTTATCAAGACATAATAGTATTTTTAGGTTCTCTACCTCTAAGCAGAGATAGCTATAGTGCCCAGATGATTGTATTTAGTTTATTAGTTTAGTTTTTTAAGAAAGGGTATGAGCCAATTCTGTTAGTGTATTACTATAAGCCCCTTGAACATTAATCTAACCCATTGCAATCAACATCAGAAAGGCTATTTTAAAAGAATTAACACAACCTCTTTTATTTTCATAGATGCTGAGAGAGAGGTTCTTTCTTTCCACATGCAGGTTCATAAAACAAGTTAAGCCGACGCAGGGCTCCTACAACACATGTGTTTTCCTGGTCCTTGCTTTATATTGTCCTTAGTTACCTATCACCAGCTTGATACATGCTGGCTTCAATACAAACTGCACTCCTCCATGAACCAAACCAACTCTAACCAAGCAGAAAAAAAGAAAAAAAAATGGCAAATTTTGTAATGGCATTAGTGACTTGAATCAAGATCAACAATTTTGACTTCAAGAAATTCCTATGATTAGGAACTGTGTTGTCTTCTGTGTCCTCCCCCATGACGTGCTCCCTGTCAGACCTTATCTTATCCTCCAGTCCTCCATCTGCAGGCAGGCAGGCAGATGCACCCACATTCAGCACGTCCTGCTGAGAAAAACATTATCAGCCTGACTTCACTCTTCTCCTCAAAGAAAAAGCATTTCCATTCACTTTAAAAACAGATGATGAAGTCATTGTGATTTTTTAATAGAACAGAAGTGACTACCATAGGCTACAGGAAAGGGGAAGGCAGAAATAAATGTCATAAAGAAAAAGCAGGATGGTAAGAGATAAAATTATTCTAGATAATGTTCCCATTTTCATTTAGTTCCATTGTCTTTAAATGCTCTGTAGTTAGAAACTCTGCTCCACTTCTCACGAATTCTCAGCGAATTTAAAACTAAAGGGAAAGATGAAGGAATGGGAAACGGTTTATAAAAACGTTTTCGAATCTAAACCAAGAGCATCCTTCCGACTCCGGAGCAGAAGGCTCCTACCGGTTTCCAAAAGCGCATTGCCCTCTGCTGGGCGCGCTCCCGCACAGCCGGACTCTGCAGCTCCTGGAGCCAGGCCGCCTGAAAGCACCAGGGCTGGCAGGACGTGGGTGTTCCTGTGTTAGTGCTTTAGATGTGAAGTCAGCTGCTGCAGAGAATAAAGTCTGGGGTCTGTTTGTTGTGCTTTTTTTTCTGTTTGTTTGTTTTGTGGTTTTTGTTTTCTTTTGTATCAGGAATGAGTGGTTTCAAGGAGCCACATATCTTATTTATTTATTTATTTATTTATTTATTTATTTATTTATTGCTAGCTCTTGCTGTAAAAGGAGACCCTGCCACAAACCTATTATCCACACTTCCCTGCTGCTCTACAGGACACCAAAATAAGCAGTGTTTAAGTTCAGAGAACCCCAGTCAGTCCTCTGAGTTCACTCAACAAATGGAGGAGTCTCAAAATCTTAGTAGCCAGCCGGCAGATAGCAGGTAGGAGCATTTGCAATGCTCCCATGTTTACAGGGTCTGGTTTTGACCTTGTCTTTATACAGCAGTCACAGCATAAAAGAAGCTCCCGTGTACTAACTTTCATAATGAGGAAATACTTCACCAGGCTTTAAACCTGCTCTTTTTGTGCAGGCTGGAAATATCTGCTCAGATAAATTGTGTCACTATCTATTTTTATGCTACAGTGCATTAGAAGATTGTAAAGAAAGCCTTAAAGAAATCCTCTCCACTGGCCAACAGTCAACTCACCTTATTCAGCTGTGCCAAATTAAATACATCACTGACATATGCTGCAATTCAAATATAAATTGTCTGCATGTGGTGCACCAAATAAACAATTTCTGAGAACACCAATTCAAAGTCAGTATCTTTTATGCTGATCTTTAAGATTCCCAAGTCAAATAATCCTGAAGGAAAAAAAGCACTTCTACATCCTCAAAACTAACCCTGCTGATGCTACATTTCTCAGCAGTGCTGAATGAAGCAGTCAGCCTCAACAAGCAGTGTGTAAAGCTGGGAGATGAGGTCCCAGCAGGAAGGCAAAAGCTTTGAGCCAATTGCTGGAGAAGAGTGTTCTGAAATCTGCAAGATTTGTGGTTAGAGAGGAAAACTCACTTGGCTTATCTTTTCTAGAGCCACAAGTAAATGTACCAAGGATTAAGGAAGGAAATAAAAAAAAAAAAAAAAAGAAAGGGGGGGAGGAGGGAAGGGGTGGGACGGGATGGGAAGGGAGAAGGTCATATAATGAAGAGCAAAGATTCTAAAAATATCCTTATCTATGATTTGGTTTGGATATCATTGTCTTAAGCTTCAGTTACACAGCAAAGGGGACATTGTAATGATTTCAGATTTGGTAAATCGTATGGTACAGAGTATTGGATTAGGACTGTGTTGAAAGTAATGAAGTATCTACTGAAACTGGATTATGAATGTTCAACATTATGAAAAGCAAAACTAGTTATTTTGTTGAAGAATATATTACTCTTGTTTAGGCAAGTCAGGCAGATATATGTAACTATTTAACAAGTATAGCAGACCAAAAAATGTTTTTGCCTTATTATCAGTTGCGTTATATAAGTTTTCAGCAACTGATAAAAAAAAATGCAATTATTACGTTTCACATTCTGTATTTGCACAAACACACATATATATATTTTTGCTTACGAATTCTGGAATGAAAGCAGACCACCATTTTTTTTAAATGTTCAAAAAATCTGAGCAAGACACAGCCACAGAATACAAAACACATCTTCAGAGCTGTTAGAATGCCAGTTGCAAGAATTAGCAATATGTTTACAGAGTGCCAAACAAACTCAAATCTATATACTATGGGCTACAGAAAACTTGACTGTTATCCTTCATCTGAAACATGTTTTCTAATTGCACATAAAAGTAGATTGTTACACTCACATATTTAAGATGGTAAGTAATATGAAGAATTAGCATTCTCCAGGAGGTTAAATTGTTAACTAGAATTACAAGTCCAAAAACTCATCAGCTCCATCCAAAACATTTGATATTAACCAACACAAAATTATATATATATATATATATATATATACACACTAAATAACAGCTACAGATAGGTATTATTCTTTAAACATTCTGAGTAAACTATCAAGATTTTACAACACAAATTCCACTACCGGAAAAACAAGACAGTGTTTCCACAGGAAACTGGTTTAGTTTAAGGGGTTATTTTCCTGTCAGAGATGTTCAATTTCATGTATTTCATCAAAAAGAAAAGCTTGCTTTTGACAATGCCGAACATGTTAAAAACTTACATTTTGTAAAATGGGGCATCTAGTTGGAAGGCATCTGATGAGAATTCACTGCCCATGATTATTTCTTCTATTAATCACATTGACAGAAGACAGCATGAAAGCCCTAGCAGAGAATAAATTGAACAGCTTTCTGGCCCCTAGACAAATTCTTAATGCCAGCAAAGAGTTTTTATCTACAATAGCTGTACAATATCAACCACTGACTCTGAAACATGTATACATACCAACATCAGAGGCTAGTAGAATTTCTAGTATAGTTATTATTAGAAATTAACATATTGATAATTTTAATAGACTATGGAAATATGTACTTTCAAAGATAACAAACTCTAAAACTCACTGTTAAGTGTCTAAGTGTCACTTAACTGTGCACATATACGCAAAGTATTCAACTTTTTTGCTTCCATTTGTTGCCAGGATGGATTAGACCAGTATGAATATCTGCACGCTTCCCACAGGCAAGAGGGACAAAGATTATTTCTTGCTATTCAGGTTAAGAGAGCAAGTTAATAATAAGCCAGTGCAAGTCTTTCCCTTTCACCTCCCATTTTGTGTTAAAGCTAGCTATATATTTTGAATCTTTCTCAGGTTTGTTTTTTCAAGGCATCAAGATAAATTCAGTTTACGTTTCATTTTTTAATTTGGGTCTTCTTGCTAGCAAACTAATTTTACTATAAGTCTTAGAAATACACTTGAAAATACTCCAAACAGAAATACATATAACTGCTGAAGTCACAAAATGGAACAGAAATAAGCAGCTCAAAAGGAGTAAAATGAAAACTCATGCTCCATGAGCAATCACATGCAGACTGAAAGAAATTCAGATTCTTAGTGTAATATTAAGCCCATCAACTAATCAATATATAATACTCAATTATAAATTATAATTTGTGCCTCAAACAAATATTTTCAAAACTATGCCTACCCCAATAATAAACGAACTGTCACTTGCACTTATATCAATGAATAAGACTGAGTTTGTACATATGATTAGGCAGAGACAGAATACATAATGTCTATGGTCAACTGATTTTTGTTTCCACATTTAAATAACGATTTGCAGATGAAAGCTACATTTCATTGTAACACCACAGAAGTCTAAAAGCAGATGCGTTCTTTCTTCTCTTGCAAAATTATGCATAAAAGAAGGTATGTTTCCTACGCTTTTGAAGGTTTCAGACCTTTCATAAGAGCTAGTGGGAAGTTAACATATTTTATGTTGATGATGCGCATGTCAATCTTAACAGTCATCATTTATTTCTCTCTTGCTATTTACTTACGTTAGAATTACACTCTTCAGTAATTTAGTACTGCACCTACAAAAAACAAGAACTTATAATGACATGCAAATGAAATTAATACATCTATATAAAGCACAATATCAACCTAGTAGCAATTCCTCTAGGTTTGCCAAACACCAGTTTAGGATATGCTTATGCATAAATGAAAATTTTAAAAAGGTAAAAAATTAAACAAATGAATATTCTAACTAGCTTGTGTCAGACAAGTTTTGAACAAATTTTGTCTTTTCCTTCCTCTGCTTTGGTTAGGATAGAAAAAATTACATGGCAGATCAAAACAGTAATACAACCAGACACATTAGTCTAGATTACTATAAATCTGAGCCACTGTGACAGCTCTTGAAAATAGAGTTCATTAACTAGAGCTCAAAAATGTACAGTTTCCAACACCTTAAATTGAAATGGTACAATGCATTTATGTACTACAGTAGTTCTGTTGTACTTGCCTAGCAGTATGTTTGAGGTTTCAGTAAACTGTGAAGTCACAGCAAAACTGACCTTGATATTCATCTGTCTGTTTCAATTACCTCCAAGTGAAATCTTGCCCCCACTGAAAACAATGACAAAACTTTTGCTTGATATAATGACAGGCAGAATTCATTATCCCAGTAGCTCAGTACTATAAAATTCTCTAAAAGGCAAGTTTTTTTGGTGAAATGCTTCTATAAAAATTGTTACTGTACATTTTATTTAATGTAGATTACAGATTTTTTTCAATATGAAAACAACAAGGTCTGAGTTCTGGATCTTAGTCCAGTTCCAGTTACATTCACTATGTTCCTCTCCTGAAAAACACTGATTTAGCCTCCAGAGATGAGTAAGCAAGCATGAAGAAATTACACCTGCATGAAAGCACCTGACAAGAAATATAATATCCTATTTTATTCAATGAAAACTGAAGGATTTGAGTGACACTGAGGTGATAGGAGGGCGGATATAGGACAGGGAAGATGCTGGAAATAAATGTGAAAGAAGTAGAATTGTTCTTTAATCCTCTATTCTCTGCATATGAAGGGTAATACTTATACCATCCTAGTATATATAAGAAGAGTATGTGAAATCCAGCTGTTGCGTTTTTGTTTTTGTTTTCATTTTTTTTTAATTCTTCAGATGAAGAATTAAACTGTCACTACCTGATATCACATTCCTTGGTATTGACTAAGTGATCATCCCGTACTTACGCTGCTAGTTTTCAACCTGTAATCAAGAGAAAATGACAGGAGAAGAAAGGCAAAACATTCAAGTAAGAGAAATCCTGCCAAGGAGATGCTACAATAAGGTAGATTTAAACATTAGAAAAAAAGCATAATAAGACAAAAGAGTTGGAAAAAAAATGATTAGCTGTGCACTTGGTCCCTGAAAGTCTACTCAAAGATAAAAGAAACAGAAGAGGGGCTGAAAGGAGTAGCAAGGAAACAAAATAGGCGGGGACAACTGAAGTTCATGGGAGGACTCAGCCAGAGCAGTGAAGAGATGACTTCACAGATCCAGAAGGGCAGAGATCAGACTCTAGCTCTCCCTCATGATCTAGTGTACAAACAGTGAACTCATAGGACTATCTTAAAAACAAAGTTCTAGCACGAACAGTAAATTGACTCCAGGCAACTTCTGGTCTTTTTCTCAAAAAGCAGTGAGGTATGTCCCAACACATGCCACAGACCCTGCAGTGGCTGCATGCAGCACCATTGCATACCCCCATCCCACTGTGTGCCCCAGGGAGCTCCACAGCCCATACATGTATCAACCTTAGCCTTGGCACTGAATCTGAACTCATCAAATCCACCATATCTGGATCCAGCTGGGGTTGTCAGAACACGACAAAAAGACTTTTCTAGCCAAAGTGGTAACTTCAGTCTTTGTGTCTCAAAGCTGATGAATCTGGGCCTTAGCAATGCTGTGACATCTGACTACTTGAGACAGGGTCAGGCACCCTGTGAGACACTGTTTCCCACTTCCTGACATTAAAACACTTCGGTTCAACCTTTATAAACATACATAAAGAACCACTCAGCAACTGCTTTGCATGAGTGCACAATACAAGCAAGATTTCAAATGCATGCAGGTGTCTTTGTAGCATTTTTAATAATGGCCAAACCTTTTAACCTGAGCCTGATGCTGATATTGCATGAACAACATCCCACTCATATGCTAGCCACAGCCTCCCACAGCCCTTTGAGGGGAGCCGTGGTTATGGACTGTAAGGGCACAGCAAGGCCTGCTCTATCCCTCCAGTCATTCATGCTGAGACTCTCTGCACTTCACCGAGATTCACGACACA
Source organism: Aythya marila (assembly GCF_965140915.1). Classification (NCBI taxonomy): domain Eukaryota; kingdom Metazoa; phylum Chordata; class Aves; order Anseriformes; family Anatidae; genus Aythya; species Aythya marila. Next base: position 23,783,473 of record NC_139045.1, on the reverse strand, counting down.
TCATTCTGCCTCGTGGCATCTCATCCTGTCTCATGGCACCTCAGGCCTCATTTTCTTATGAACCTAACTTGGGGTTACTCCGAATTCATTGTAAGTGATAATATTTGCAGCACAAACAAGGATAAATTTAAGCCAATTCATCACAGTTGTAGTAGCATTCACAATATATTCTTCATCCTTTCTACCTGCAAAGAGTTACTGAAAATGACTAGAAAATATATTTATCATTAAAGACTAAAATTACTGCTGTTTTCTGCAATTATCTAAAACTAAACAAATTGAGTGCTTTGTTATAAAATTTAAGCAACTCATAACAGTAGCTTCTGAGTCAATGCAAATATTTCAGACTTCTTTATCTATTAGTTCAAATTAGTGCCAAGATATTTAGGAAAAAAGAAAGAAACACAGTTTACAGGGTTTAATTCATGCTAAATGTAAGATGAGAATAATTGCTTCAAGTTTAATTTGAAATGTATGAAATAAATCATTTGAGAGAAAAGATGATTGCTACCTGTGTAATAGGAAGTGTTGTTAGTGGGACTGAATGACAGGATAGTTAATACCCTTCCCTTTCTCTTTATATCTCCAAAGGCTATAAAGAGGAAGGAAGCAAGCAAAAGGGAAAATACAACATACCTTGAAACCAACAGGTCTATTGACTACATATTTTGTAATATCTGGGAAAGTTATAAATGTTAGTTCTCATATTTATCATTTTAGGTTTTTCATTCACTTTGCACTTGATATTTAGTTATGCAGTACGCTGTAGTGGCCTCTGCAGAAGACACTTTAAGACAGCAATTTCAAGCAAAATGTCAGCAGTATACCTTGGTTGTACAGACCTATATGTTGATAGGAGTGACTGCTATATGACCTGAGCACACACAGTGACATGTGCTGCCTTTTACAATACAACTTGTACGTACAAACAGCAAGAATTCATTCAAATGGAAATGAAAATAATATCTATTATCCTTCAGGGGAACCCAGAAAAGAAATGAAATGATAAAAATATTGCTTACAGGAAGGGTGAGCACAAATGCAAGGTGTTTGAGGGGTAGGAATTAAAACACCTGATAGGTGATAGGTGATGCATGCTGTCCTGATGCAGAGGCTAATAACAGGAATATGAGGAACAGGTAAGAAATTTAACAGAACAGTTATGAAATATGAAAAGGACTATACTGTGAAAAGACAGCATTTTTAACTTCCAACACTGCTTTAAAATCCTCAGATAAGGTAGAAATTTCTGATTCAAAAACAAACAAACAAACAAACAAAACAACAACAACACTAAATGAAATTGTCCATATTTAATTGATAGGCAACCTTGAGGCAACCTTGACTTATCTTAAAGCCAAACTACAGCAACCAAATGGCCCTGATAGGTCTCTTCATTTTGTTTTACAGGGTGATCCTCTCTGGAACACCAACTTGAAAAAAAGCAGCCAGTGATAGAATTGTCAGATAGAAGCTGTCTTTCTGATATTGCTGTCAGACAGAAGCAATAATGAGAATTGTCAAATTCAGCAAAGTTTTTTAAGAGTAACAGAATGAACCTAGGAACTAGAACCTAGTGAACATTAAAGGAGGATGGCAAGGATAATCATTAGAGGATACTCATACCAGTCCAGTAAGTACGCTTAACAGCTGTATTCCAGTATTTCTAAAAGTTAACCCTAGCAAATGCATGGTCCTAAGAAAGGTGCTAGTAACACTTAATAACACATAACGCTTTCCCTTTATGTTATGTATATATGGTTATTCAATTGTTTCTTGGAGATTAAAAAAAAAAAAATTAAATGATTCGGAAGTCTGTAGAGTACTGATGAAAGCTTACAGAGGTTAATGGCTTATGATTGCTAACATTTCAGAGCAATTTCCCAAAAATTCACAAGTCACATGGTTTTCAATTGGTCAGGTGTAAGATTCTTTCTGCATCTCAGTAAGAGAGGTGGCTCAACATGTATAGGAGTTTAAATGCTATTTCCTGAATATTTAGAATGCGAGAGTAAAGAATGAATCCTATGTCCTTTCTGATGCTAAAACTGCTGAGGTGTGTCAGCATCAGACAGTCCTCTTAAAGGCGGCCATGGCATGCTGCACAGAATTCCCATCTGTGGAGAGGTTCAGCACACCTTGGCACCTGCCACACTTTTAGAGTCCTTTTCCTCACCAGATAACCACTAACCTCTCAACTAAAGGTGATCTTTTTTCCCACTACTAATTTCTCACCTAAAGAGTGTGAAATGTTCGCAAACGACAGGTCATACATGTCAGAACATCAGGTAGGACCATCTGTACATCCTCTTGTAACATCTGCACATCCTCCACAATACCTGCAAGCTAGCGTAACAGGGTGTGGGGTGGTGTCATTCTGTGGCCACTCAGTCTAAGAATGGGCACTAGCTAGGGAGGCTTAGCAGGGTCAGCATAGACATCAGGATCGTTTCCTCTGTGTTGTAATGCCTTCCAACATGGTTCCTACATGTAAACAAAAGCTGAGATTGTGCTATAAAGCAACTATTTGTGACTTAAAATATTAAAGAGTTAGAATATTAAAATTTTAAAAAGCCTGGACAAAATAAGTGCTGCATTTTTGATCACAGAAGATGAAGCTAGGGCTTTGGATGGGCAACAGATTATTTCTGCATTTTTAGAGTCCTAATTCTGAACTAATTTGGGTTGCAATGATTGTACTCTGGCTTTACAAGCCTTAGCCATTTCCCTGTCCTCAGTAGTCCTCTAGCACTGTATCTATTCTGGTCTATTTAGAAAGGAGAAACACATAATTGCATTTTCCAGACCTTTGCTCTTTCTGCCTTGAAGGAATCCTGCCAAACCAATAATACCCAGAGAAGGGAACAAAATATGCCTTGGCGCTTTTTGGATTCTTAAATATTTGTTTAAACTACCATCAACGTGCCCTTAAAGTTATTTTTTCACAGTAGGCTGTGGAAAAAAAAAAAAAAAAAAAAGAAAAAAAAAAAAAAGAAGGGAAAAATATAGCAGAAAGGGAGGTGTTTTGCACCAGGAGATTCTGGTTAGTTGTTATCCCAGTAAGAGGTGCACCAAGGCAGTGAACAGCATTATTTAAAAGGCTATTTATTAGAGTTAACAAAAAAAAAAAAAAAAAAAAAAAAAGAGAGAGAGAGAAAGAGAGAGAATAGTATAGTTAAACTTACCTTCCTTCAGATGCCAGGAATCCCAAGCTGAGCAGCATCAAATAGGCCTCTGAGCAGAAAGCAGCACACTGTGCAGACCCTGTCTGTGGAAAAGGTATCCCCATGGTGGTCATTTGAGTCACTATAGTATTTTCTTACAAGAAAACAACTCTATTAATTATTTCCACTGCCAAACAGAAAAGATGTTCACATGAAGACTTCCTGCTGTGGTTTTAGATAATGGCAAGGATAAAGATAGATAAATAGATAAAGGCACGTGCTGTAACTGCCAAGTCCCAAGCAGAGGCTGCCTGCAGGCTCCTCTCAATGAGCTGGCTGAGTTTATCTTGCAGCTGAGGGCACCTGCACCACAACACAAGCTTGAGGAGATCTGGCCTCCAGCAAACCGGGGTGCTCTGAGAGACTGAAAGATCTTGGGGGACTCCTGTGAGACACTGGCTGCAACAGCAGGTTAGATACCCATAGGCAAGTGCGGGTAAGTGCTCCAGTGTCCGAATGAATCTCACCCCAGTGCGAGATTTTGGAGCTAGGGCCTCCCCGCCAGCCGGGTCGAAGTAGTGAGCACTCTGGGTTGTTAAAAATGCTGCTTTTTGAAAAATATTGCTAACCATCAGCCAGAAAGAATCTGTCATTATTCACTTCCCTAGGTCATGCAGGATCTCTGCGTTCAAAATCTAGCTAGTACAAGTCATTATGGGCAAGTGGGACTTCCTGATTTTGTCTGATCTCATTTGCAAATGTTGGATTCTGTGACAAATATTCTACTTCCAGAAATTAATTCTAGGCAAACATAATGCTGTAACTACCAAGTGACAGCTTCAACAGTCCTACCAAGGTGGCAGCTCCTCCCAAGGAGTTCATTCTGGATTATTAAAAGCTATTGATTTTTGACATAGCAGGGACTGTATGCATGTAACAAAACAAATACATGAACTAAATGTAAGGAACAAAACTTCTTTCATGTATTTTCTTTTTTGACACCATTCTGTAAGCACTTCTCAGCAAGAATGGAGAAAAACCATCAGCAGCCTGATTGCTACATGGAACCCTTTGCTGAAAGCAGTTCAATAGCTAACATGAGATAAAAATCCACACGATCACTGCCAGGCAGCAGGATAATGATAGCACAGGATGACTAGTGGAAATAAAACATTCCTATTGAAAAATTAAAATAAATTTGTATTTGCTGACTCCCACCAGAGGTCAGTCACATCATAGGAATAAAACAAAAGTCAGCAAAGTTTAAATACTCATTGATTCTACGCATGGTAGAAACTGAAACTCCATTTTGGACCCAATCTAAAGTTCCTTTTCTACTCGTTTTATTGAATGATTCACATCTGGGATAAATGCTTTCTATCTTGATTTTATAAAGCAAGTAAAGGAGAAACTATTTAACTCTGGTAAGAAAAAGAAACAACTAGTTTGGCTTTCAGTGATGGAGAAAGAGCAAGACACGTTTCTGTAAAAACCTAAGGTTCTGGTAACTATAACTAAAGCCCCAGATAAGATTTTGTGTGACAGAAGTAGATGGCAAATAAACCAGCACATTTCACCACGATACCTCTTGTGATCTTGAAGTCACAGAGAAGTGGATTTGGATTTGTCCTTAGTAGTGCAGTAGAGAGACACCTTGCATAAAGGAGTCTGTACGTATGCTGAGATTAATCACAACTCTTGGCACTTAGCAAAAAATTGCATTATTTTTCTAGCTAAATAAAATAAAACACAGCATAACAGACTTTGTAGGAAGGAAGCAATTACAGCAAAAAATTTCTCTGTCAGGTGGTGTGTGTTGGAGCTGTATGCTTTCCATCCAGTAAACCATATATAAAACGAGATTCTATCTACTTCCTCTCAATTTCTTCTGCTAAATATATATATATATATTTGTATAGGAAGTGTCAGGAGTTACACAGTAGGACAGCAGACAGCACCCATCTCCTCAGGCAATGGATCCTTTTTATCCAGAGAACAGAAAAAGTAGACAGTTTTTTCTTATTTGAACACTACCTGAATGGACTCCAACTGCAGGATGTTGAGGTAGTTTTAATTAAAGAAATCGAGAACTGTCTTTGGAGTTGTATTTCCACAATTTGTAGGCTATACCCCCACTATTTGTATTGCATTGACATAAATAACAGCACTGGTGACACAATGAGTTGAATCAGGAAACCATTCTGACTAAAAAATAATCCAAGGAGAAGCAGCTGTTCAGTAAACAAATAAAGTTTCCCAATGCAAGTCACCATCCACCTGCACAAACAACTAGAGGAAGAAAGAAGTAGAAAAGGAAAACAGGTAGATGGGAAGGGACATAACTGAACAGGGCTACAAAGCTGGTGAGAGGCCTGGAATGCAAGTCCCATGAGGAGCATCTGAGGGAGCTGGGGTTGTTTAGTCTGAAGAGGAGGCTCAGGGGAAACCTTGTTGTTCTCTACAACTACCTGAAAGGAAGGTGTGGGGAACTGGGGGTCAGCCTCTTCTCACAGGTAACTAACTAGTCATAGGACTAGAGAGGATGGCCTTGGGTTCTTCCAGGGGAGGTTCAGGTTGGAAATCAGAAACATTTCTTCTTAGAAAGAGCAGTCAGGCATTAGAACAGGTTGCCAAGTGAGGTGGCGGAGTCACCGTCCCTAGCGATGTTTAAGGAAAGGTTAGACAGGGGCCTTAGAGACATGGTTTAGTGGGTGACGTTGGTGGTAGGGGGATGGTTGGACCAGATGATCTTGGGAGGTCTTTTCCAACCTTAATGGTTCTGTGATTTTATAAATGAGCGCTGTTGTCCAGTAAACACCTGTGGACTGAAAGCCCACAAGAAGTACCTGATAGCTCCAGGTAGGTGGCATTAGGCCCAGCAGAGTGGATGTCATGACTTGTTGCTGATGGGATTAATCTGTGTGTAACGTGGGCTCTACAAATGAGGCACTGATACAGCTAAATGGCTCGGGATTCATGTCATCTTAAAATGCTTAACTTTTTCTATGATCAGACTGGGGCTGCGTAAATACCTTTTAACTGGAAATTTTTAACAACGGGAAGTTTTGAAAATGAGGGCTGAGCGCACAACCACCCCCTTAGCCTCCACCGGACGCCCGGTGGGCTGCGCGGCCAGCGCCCCTCGGGGATGCTGCCGATCCCTGGCGCACTCCCAACCCCTCCGAGCCGCCGCCGGTGGCGCTGCCATGACAGAGCAGCGGGCAACCGTCACCTGCCCTCCCCGCTGCCTGCCGTTAACGGCTCCAATCGGCGCGCGGCGGGGGCGGGCCGCCCGGGTTGCCGAGGCGACGGGGCTGGGGCGCCCCTGTGCGGCGGCGGCGCTGGCGGTGGGGCTGCGGGCGGGCAGGTGAGGGCCGGGCCGCGGGCACCGGGGGGCTGTCGGGGGGAGCCAGGGGTTGTGCTGGGGTTCGGGGCGCCCTGCTGCTGCGTGCGTTGTCTCCGCGGGTGTGGTTGCGTGGAAACGGACGCTTAAAGTCGCGGAAACCAAGGGGGAGCGGTCTTTGGAAGGGGTAAAAAGGCTGGAGCTGCTCGTCCTGCCCCCGGAGGGAAGGAGGGAGAGCTCTGGGGTTCGCCCTGCTTCCTTTGGCTGGGAGGGACGGATCTGGATTGGGGGCAGAAACAAGCACGGAGAATTAAAAAATTCTCCAAGTGCAAAAGCAAGGCATGCGCTAAGCAAGCAAAGCTCACGAAGGCCAGCTGAAGCAGGCTCTGCAAATCACAAAGTAAATATTTAAAGCTGCTTCCTATTAAATAGTTCCTCTGATGTCTTAGGGCTGTTGTTTTATGGAGTACCGATCTGCTTTGGAAGGCTTGAAAGCAGCAGGTGTGAGTGACATTCAAGGCTGGGAGAGTTCTTCGGTTGCTTGGGGTGCTGTAGTAAAGGTCATGGTCCTGGATTTCAAAACCAATAAGGGGCATAGTGCTCTTAATTATTTTAACCACACCATGATGTAAAACATGTATAGCTGAAATTTTGTTTTTGTCACCCAAACTGGCTGTTTCAGGAATATCTTTGATGGACATACACTCAGTATTTCAAAAACATGTGGTAGAGAGTCCATTATGCCTCTGATTCGTTCTAGGGTTTAAATCTCTACTAGAAGTGTAGAGCTTGTATTAATTACTCTCCCTCACAAGGTATCTATTATTTTCTTTCATCTCTTTGTTTCAACCAGTGTCATCCTTTGCACTCTGTTGCAGCAAATCTGGGAGTCACTGGGCAGCTCTGGCTATTTAAGGGAGCCAAAACGCAGTGATATAACTGTAATTTAGCCCTTTGCTATAAGGAAAATTTTCCCATAGGAAGAGCATAAGTCCTCATTTTCTAGTGAACTATTTAACTCTGTGGGCCAGTATTTATTTTCAACGGCACTAATAGGAGATAGTGTAGGGAAATATTTCTTCTTCCTGCAGTCCTTAAGTCAGAATTGACGTGGACAATACTGCCGCAAATCCTGGTGAAGATACGGCATAACTTATATTTTGCTGTTTTGCTTCTTTTTTTTTTATATGCAGTAAACAAAGAGATGTGGGCATCAATACATTGAAATTACAGCAACTGGTTATAAGTGCTGAGGATTCACCAGTAGGATATAGGTACTTCAGTGACATAGAGTGTCATTCAGGATAGGAGTTACTTATGGTAGCAGCTGAGCTGTGCTCTGGGCACTGGAGAAAGAGAGAAGCTTTGTACGGTATTTTTTCCCCATTTAAGTACTATAATAACTACACCCTGGCTGAATCCATTGGGGCTGTTTATTCCTTATCCTGTTCTGGCACAGATTGGAGAAGTTGTTTTTGCTGCTGTGTGTGGCAATTTGATGGTCTCTTGAAATCAATCTCTACCTGCAGCATTTAGTGAATGGAATTCATTGCATACTTTTGATTTATGTTCAAAAATCTTAAGTTTTGTTTCTGTCTTGGGTATGGTTGTTTACTTTACTTGCTCCAATTGCACAACATGGTTTTTGCCTCTTATCCAGTAGCTTTTTAATGAGACGTAAACTTCCTAGCTTGCTGATATCCTGAACCCTAAACTCTGGTTTAGACTTTTCTGTTTTTTCTTTTGCAATCTGGTTAAAGAATTATTTTGTTGTTGTTAGAGTTGTTGTTTTGTTTTGTTTTCTTCATGTAGACAAAACAAGATGTAAGAACACTAATTAATGCTACAGTTTTCATTCTCTAAAATTTCTGTTCTAGTTGCTACCAATTATCTGAAAACAGCTGTATTGGGAGACTGCTGATGTTGGAATGAGAGAGGATCAATCAGATTCCAGAGATAAATTTCATAAATAAGTTGATATGCCAGAATATAAAACTAAGACTTACTCAAGTGGGAGGTTAGCGTTGAACAGGGCTCTGTAATTGTTTGTTACTAACTACAGAATGTTTTCTGTACTTAACTTGCTAGTTCTGAACATGCAGGTGGTTGTATCCCCTTCAGATTTCTAGAGAATGGAGTGTGGTCTTGTTGCAGGTAAAGGGTTTTCTGGTGACAGTGCTTCCTTTGGGTCTTCTTGCTTCTGTGGTTGGTAGGGCACATGTGGCCCCTTCAAATGTCTGAACAGAACTGTTAAATCTGCAAACTGCCCTGTAAAAATTGTGTTTTAGAACATTATCTTGGAGACAAACATAATCCAGCATTGAGCTGTTTTCACGGAAAAAACATCTTGGTCTTGCCTGTGTCCAGCTTTACCTAGCTTTGTCAGTTAGCATTGGCAGATAGGCAAGAGAGTACAGTTTGATCACAGACAGCTGGATGCCATCCACACTTTTTCTATTCAACTTCTTGGCTCACCAAAATCTGTTAATGACTACAGAGAGATGATGAATAGCACAGGGACACGACCAAGCTCTAAGGGATTTTAAATACTTGCTTTGAGCTTCACAGACAGAATTATTTCTCTATTTTTTCATAAATTTTGTCCTACTTGTAAGTTATGTATTTTTTCTTCAGATGCTGAAAATTGTTTTTTGCGAAGTAAAGTTCTTGGCGTGTTGAGATAAATATTCTGAGGAAACCTTTTATTTCTAATTTATATTTAAATATCATTTCTATGGCAGATACTAAATAGCAAGTGCCATTATCTTAACATCCAAATCAGAAAAATACATTTTTAAAAGTTATTATTAATATATTTTCTTACAGATGTGATCATTATCACTCCAGAGACTTGTACTATCACTGTCTAAACTTTTTTCTTTGAAAAACATGTTAGAATGGAATGACTTGCATTCTAGGTAGACACATCCTATGGACATGATACAACAAATACAGGTAGTGTCTTTCTTGCTGTGCTGTCTGCTGGTAAACAAATGGGTACTTAGCTTTGCATATGTCCAAATTTAGTACATGTGCAGTGATTATGTAACTGAGACAAATAATTCAGTATAAAATTAGTTTTAGGTTATAAAGTAAGGTTATAGCTTTTCTCAACACATAAGTGGTGTGCCCTTTTTGTGTTTTTTCTAAGAAACTTAAAGAGATATATACATTTCCCATTTCTTAAGTTGTATGTGCTCTTCACTGAATTTGAATGGAGGCATTTATTGAGCAATAGTAACTGTGATACTGCGTACATACCCGTTTATATTTTTTTCTTAACAGGCGTTAAAGTTATCTACTTAAAAGGAAAAAGTAAAAAAAAAAAAAAAAAAAAAAAAAAAGGCAACCAAAAGTTTCATTGGATTTGTTTTTCAAGATCCAATTAGGAAGATACATGATCAAATTGTTTCTATTGTTGGCAGCTAGAGCTTAATCTTCATAAACTGATAAAGCTTAGTCTTAAAAGAAGCTAAGACTTTGTCCTTGCACCCTTACAGGAAGGTTGTTGTAAAGTTCCACCCCATTGCGAATCTGGTGATGATGGTGCTGTTGCATATGTGTTACTAACAGCTTATTCTGATCCCTGTGGGGTGGCCTGGTCATCCTGTTTGTCATCTTGTCCTGATAAATCCATACAGCTTGTTGGGAAAGAGCAAACGGGGAGGGGGAGGAGGAAGGAAGTTCAACTGATTAGAGCCCTGCTTACGTTTGTACCATCCGTAGCTTGGGATGAGTAGGGGGAAACCTAATTGCTAAATGACCTCGTGGGACGTAGGATCACTGACAGGTTAGCTGTGTTGTTATCCTGTAATTGCTTATTGCACAACCTTACTGTAAACACTTATTTTAGGATTTATTTTAGCATATTGAGGATCTGTACACACTTCTTACTCTAACTGTAAAAATTCTTAAAGCATTAATTAATAAATAAAACCTGAGGATTTCTAACTGGTTTCTTTACTGTAGATACTGATGCAATTATTTTACATAATGCCATACGTATTATGAAAGAAAAATAATGCATTTCTATGCTCTTGTAACTTAAGTAGTTTTTTAGAAATTTTTTGTTCTTGGGTTTTTGTTTTTCTGTCTTTTTTTTTTTCCATGAAGACTCATTAATTCCTATCCTAAATTCTGTGGCTTCAAAATATGAGAAAAGAACTAATGCAAACTTGTAGCACTAGTATATAGTCAGTAGATAGTTTCAGTGCTGTGACAGGGTATAGTATGAAATAACATCTACAACCTGGATTGACAGAGAATGAATTTAGTGACCTGGATATTCTCTCTTATGACGAAAAGGCAGAGAGAGCTGGGCCTGTTTAGCCTGGAGAAGAGACGGCTGAGAATAGGTCTTACCAACGTATGCAAGTAGCTTCAGGGAAGTTTCAAGATGATGGGGCCGGACTTTTTCCAGTGGTGCCCAGCAAGAGCAACGGGCACAAACAGAAACAGAGAATTCCTTCTGAATGTGAGGGAGAACCTCTTTACTGTGAGGGTGATGGAGCGCTGGAACAAGTTGCCCAGGGAGGTTGTGGAGTCTCCCCTCTGGAGATACTCAAAACCTGCCTGGACATGATCCTGTGCAAGGTGCCAACCTCAGACACTCAGACTGACTCTGTGATTTTTTTTTCACAGAATTTATTTAAGTGAATTCAGAAATGATGTGTAAATATAGCCCAATTATTTGAAAATCATTCTTAATTTTGAAATGTGCTTAGTGCTACTGTTTTACAGTAAGCATGTGTCAAACCTGCCTGTCTTAAGAAACAATGTAGGCAAGTGTCTGAGTATTTCTCTGTATTAGATTTAAGCAGAAACCTAAATATGGTTACAAATCTATTTGGAGAAAAATAGAAGCACATAATTGATTTGACACAAGATATCAACTACAGTTTATTAAATAATAGCAAACTGTCTGGAAAAAGTGGTACGTTAAGATAGGGAGATTTCTTACCCTCTTATTCGTGAAAGTCTTTTGTCAAAACTGAAGTGAGTTCTTGACTTGAGATGTTTCCAAATAACATGAGAGAACATTGTTAGCTTGTTTGTTACATCTGAAAATAATGATCTAAATGTCACTGAAATCTTCTATCCTTTGTTTTCTAGATAAGCTATGTGTGTATGTTAGATTCAGGAATATATTTTAGTGTATAGGGATTGAGGCCACAATACTCTTCAGCTTATCCTTTATGACACATCCCATGTCATGCCTTTATAGAGGGCAGTAGCTTAATCTCTTAGTGAAAAGTTACCTGCACAAGAGTGTCCCGAAGATCAACTTTCATATCATAAACAAATGGAAGAAAATCATTAATTTTGTAAGTCTTGAATTTTGTAACTCTGAACTTTACCCACACATGTTGATGTTTTTATGCTAAAGTATCACAATTTACCATCACTTCGATTTTATCCTTGTCGTTTTTGTTTTTGTTTTGGTGTGTGTGTGTTTATGCCTTATAAGCCAAACTTTGGGGCTAATTACTCATCTGTTTTATCTGCATTACTGGAGATGGTGACCAGCTCAGGCACTGTCATTATACTGAAATTGTACATCTATCCTTATTATAAAAAGCAGAATGATTAAAAGCAGTTGTAAAAATAAATAAATAAACAAAAAACAACAACAATCCAAAACCTATCTTACTCTTGTTGGACTCTGTCTTAAAGGAAATTTTATAGTGTATGTGCTTTCTGTGTTGCTGAGGAGCCACCCTTAAAGTAATCAGAGGTCCTCATTGTCAGTGAAGTAAGTCTTCATTTGCAACGAAATCCTCTTCTTGAAGCAAGAGGAAGCTTCTGATTCTGAAATTATATTAAACAGTTTAGTATTCAACTGCTTTGAGACTAACTTGACTTAGGAATGCAAATAAGGATTAAAGACCCTTGTACGTGTGGTTGAATGATCTGCTGTCACTTCATACTCAGTAGTTCTGTGAATATGCACATTTTCTGTTATCCTTGACAGATTGTGCTCAGAAACTAGAAAAGCAATTTCATGTGAAGTCTCAATATCTGAGACTACAAATGTTACTAAGTGGTAAAGCTGAAAGAAAAAAAAAATAGCATAGCAGAGTACAGACCTGATTTCCCCAATATACACACGTTATGTGAAGAGTTCCCAAACTTATTGGTTTGTGTTCTGAATTCTATGGTAGCACACAGCTGCTTACTACAGTTGTGCTGATCACATATGTAACATCCCTCATAGGAATTGCTTGTATGTGTAAGTAGAAATGGCCATTATTACCTCCTGTATGACCTACCCACCCAATAAGCTGTGTACTCCATCCTTTTCCTTTATCTGCCTAGTTTGTGTTCTTCATCCTGAATCAGCAAGCTTCTATGAATCCCTGTAGCTTGTGGTTTCAGAGCTTGCAGTTGTGGGGTTCAGTCCATCTACACTTTATATGGTCTTTTGTTTCAGTAGAGGCTTGGCTTATGGAGCATCCAGGCATATTTGACACTGGGGAGCTAGACAGTATAGCAGGTTCCCCCTGTCCCCACTGTAGCTTTCACCTTATTAACCATATCCTTTGTTCCACTTCTGTCTGTCTACCCCATTCTAACTCGCTTGGGAGATATCAAGCAGATCAAAACAAGAAAAAACATCTCATGGCACCAAGACAGAAGTTTTTATTTCTCTGTTGAGGTGGAGGATACCAGTGACTCAGTAAGCAGAGGAGGTTTTCAGAACCCACAAGTAGTTGAACATTACCTTCTCAAAGCTAATGCTGCCAGCAGCAGCAGCTTCTTGCTAATCAGTGTCATGCTGTGAGAAGATAAAATTGGCCATAGGGATGCAAGCTAAAGATCCTTCTAAATCAGAATCCAAAGGTGGTGACCTCTTGCCAGCCTACAGGAGTGCCTGACCTGTTGGTGATGTGGATTTGAGAGTGCTGCTACTCTGCATCTCCTGCTTCACCAACACCCAGGCTCTCGTTGGCCTGAGCAGCCCATAACTCTCTCTGTAGTCTCCTGTTGTAGGTACCTTTTTTTTTTTTTTTTTTCCCAGTGCTGGGAGTTTAACACCGTGTTCACAGCAAGCTCTGCTTTGGTGCAGCTGTATAAATTTGGATCAGACTGTGAAAACAGCTAAATTTGGGGAAAGACATGTGAGAAACCTTGTCTGGGACCTCCATTCACACACCTCTGCCCACTGGCTCTAGAGCAGTATTAAAGCTTGGGCCCCTGTCTTTGTCTTTTGCCCAAATTGTGCCATGAGGATGTTGTGCCCGGCCTTGCTGGCTTCATCCCTTGGTCTCAGATTTGCCTTGTCCTTGTGAACCTGTCTGGTGATCCCTGGACTATCAGCTGAACCTGGTTGTCATCACCAGACCTCTTGACTACCAAGGGACTGTGCCCCTAGTCAGCAAGGCCACCCCCCTGTGTGCCTTGCTGTTACCTTTGGCTCCTGGCTTCAAATCCTTGCAAAGCAGCCTATTCGTGATGCACCCTGTTAGTTTTATCACAAGTAGGTAAGAGCTCTTCTCCTAATGGAAACTCATCCTACAAGTCCAGACAAAGGGATAAGGAATAAATATTGCACAGTTATGTGAAGGGGATAAAACAGTGTGATCCTGCATTGCCAGACTACCTGTGTGGAGCTGTAGAATTTGGCCTGGCTCATTCACAGCCCTGAAACACAGTCTCAGTGTAACAGTGGGACTTGGTGAAGGCTGCGGTGGTTGGTCTGGACAGCACTCTTGAACACATTCTAATGTAACTGCAGATGCAGAAGGTGCTAAGCATTGTGAAGTTATCCAAACCAGCATTACATCCAGAATACTATTTTTGTATGCGTTTAGTTGGTTTAGTTTGCATATCTCACTTGCCTTATAAAATGTGCGTGGCAATTTTAAAAAGCTGAAGTGCTGCATCTGGCAAGATACCAGAGTATGATCTTTGATTTCTCTAAAATATGTTTTTATAATTGTATATATTTCTCTCTCTTATATTACAACTCATAGCAATGCAATTTCCACCCCAAATGATAAGTTTGAGAGAACTAAACATTAATGGATCTTTTTGACTTGTATCACACATTGACAATATTATTTTCTTTGTATCATATGTTTACATATTAATTAATACGTATGCATAAAAACTTCACTTTCTAAAATACAGTTACTTTATCAGAATTGTTCCCTAGGAGGTAAGTCCTGACTCTTAAAAGTGTAAAATAATTCTTACGTTTGCTGAGTACCTATTTCCAAAGGGAGGGTTGTGAAATATTTGCGTCGTAGCATTTTTCATTAAGTTGATATCAGCTCAAGAATTAAAAAATTATTTCTGCATGAAATGAATAAGATTTTTTTTATTCCTTCTGGAATATTTTAAATAGATGTATTGGGCCTTCTGCTTTAAGGCTGTATACACCTTAAAGAAGTCTCTTTTGGTCTAATCTATTCAAATACTTTACTAATATCCAGTGCTTGAACAAAAACTCAGTTTTTCAGTTTGTTGTATTAGGACTTTGATGTCATGGTACCTTTGGTTGCCCTTAAAAGAAAGAAGAAAAGAAGACTTGCTAGCTGTACAAGTGGATTTTTGGTTAACTGCATGCTAAGTGATTTAGGAAACGTTTAATAATGTTAAATTTAGTTATAGAAAATTAAGGGATTATATGGTTTGAGATTTTTCACATATCTTTATTGCAATATTAGTACATGGAGTTTTACTTCATCCTCCACTGGATGATTACTGTTTTTTGCCAGCAGTTGGAGACGGATGCAGGAATAGGCAAAGATAATTGGCCTATGATGCATTTGCAGCTACTAGTGTTTCTTGTCTTATTTTTTTCATATATAATTGAGACAAAGCTTTTTGCTTTATTTACAGGTAATCATAACAGTTTTCAGCAGTTTAAGTTCCCATCCACTGTCACGTGAAGATTTTAATTGCATCTATACCTTTGAGCTGAAAGTATCACCAGTTTGTTGAAAGGGTAATACAGTATCTCTATTCATTTAGTCCCTGATGATCCTGACACTAAATGTGAGCCGGTGTTAGGTTCTCTTGACAGACTTGTCATACTAACGTGTTTGTGCTCAGACTAGAAAACTCAGTTCACGTACATCGTGGGACTGCTGTAGGCTTTGAACAGCAACAAAGCTCAGTTAGTGCTTAACTAGGGGTGATGATTAACATCGTTCAGAATCCTGAGCAAGGTGCCCTTATACAGGGGCAAAGCAGCCTGTAAGCAAAGGCTTTCCTAAAAATAGTAATATAAATCTGTTTGAAATTATGATTTTAGGGTATAAGAAGCAGTAATAATGCGGGTATGATTCGTTTAGCATACTGTAAAATTTTCTTTCCCAAGAGAGGTACATCAGCAACATCTTTATCATTTAGTCATAGACCAAGACTACTGTCAGGCATTTCTTCAGCTGTGTGAGATGTGTCTGAATTAATCCTGTATTTCCCATATATTTTATGAGATTGCAACATACACAGAATTGCTCATTGTTTGTGGTTGAGGTGAAGTCTTGATAGGCAAATAATCTGAAAAGTTTCAGTAGTAGGGTGGGAAGTTCCTTTTCATTCTCGTGTGTTTGTCTGGAATACTACATAACAACAAACCATCTTTTGTTAATCTGGGAATGCCACTTTCCAGAAATGTAGTGGGTGTCTTGATTTATTTTATTTCTTTTTCCCCTGGGGTGTCATAATTTCTGACTAAGAGGTTAAAAAATAAAAGTATTGCTTCTATTCTTTATTTGCCTGCTGTGTATTTGAGAACTTAACTTCTTTGTGATAGTCTTAATGGAAACTGTGCTGGAGTAGGACTGGTGCTGACACTGAGGTGCATAGTGATGTTGAGGGAATTCTGCTCTTTTAAAACAGAGTAATGCTGACCACCAACACCGAGTTAATATCTGACACTTCAGGCTGCTCTTTTCTCACTTTGCTTTGTTTATTTGTTGACTGAACAATTCTAGCTTTTGCATTTGTTGTATTAATAACTGGGGAAACAACTTGTTAATCCAGTCCAGAAGGGCATGGGTTGTCTGGGTTATAAGCTTCTTAGGGAATTGGGATTTTTATTTTAGTTCTCTGGAATTTCTTGAGGATTTGATAGTTGCTGTAACCACACAGCTGGAAAGTTTTGTATGATAACGTCCTAAAGAGCACAGCTGATGAAATGTGCTGCTGCAGTGCTGAATTGTGGTGTGAACAATACATTTTTTATTTCCCTTCCCACCTCTTTTTTTTTCCTTGGTACACTGCGCTGTCTGACATGAAACTCAGGAGCATACCAAAAAATTATAATTAGCTGCAGAAGGAATAAATAATCAGATCTATGAGACTATCCTGAAGGAGAGAAAAGAAGCATTCCGATGAATTAGGGAAAATCAGGCTTTCTACATTTCCCAGCCCCTGCCGCGAGCCTTTCAGGCTCTGCTGGCTGTGATGGAAATACAGTGCTTTTGTGGGTTTTTGTTTGTTTGTTTTTTAATGTTGTTAAACATAGGATGTTCTGCATTTGCAAAGGTTGTGACCACTCCTCCTCTGCCAGTTGAAGCCACTCCCTACATAACCCAAACACGTTACACGCCATGATTCTGAAGGTATTTTACATTTTAACACTAGCTTTTGTGCACTGAACCACTTTTCTTACAGACAGTACATTTTGGGCGGGGGGGGGGAAGAAAAAAATGTTTGTTTGTTTTTTTTTTTAGGAGGCAAATAAGAATGATTCAAACAGCACCTCGTTTTCAGAGCTCAGAAGCACTGTAAAATCAAGCTTGAAACACTGACCAGCTTTAATTTAAAAGACAGCAATATGTAATTCATTAATTGTTTTAGTGCTGGTTTCTGTGTTCCAGTTCAGAATCCTATACATAGATAGAATGTAAATTGCTGCTAACAGCATTCAGATTATATGTTTAAGAATTAAAAGCTTACTGGTATAGAATCATGTCATAGAGTTCAGATCTGGGTAGCGTTTAGTTTTGAATAAAGTTTAGCACTGAGCTCATCATACTTGCATATGTTCAGGTTTTGTATTTTTAGTTTCCACTGTGCCTTCTGTCATGGCTTGGATGACTTACATTTCCCACTGGTTTGATGAAGATGATTGGTATGAAGGACAACAACGAGTAAGATTTGTTTAAATTAATATTTTTTCTTATCTCCATTGTTTCTCTTCTTTAAGCTGCTGTTTATTACATTACTAGCACCAAAATTAATGTTTCCATGGTACTAAGAAGGGATTTTTTTAGTACTTTTATTGGGATCTAGAATCATAGATAATGACATCAAAAATGATTTTAAAATGTTTCTAGCTGGATGAAATATATTGGAAGTTCAGTGGACAGCTGTTTGTATTTTTAGTTTGCATAATTTAATGACTAGAACCCTTTAATATCTAATGAGATAGAAATAGAGCACTTAAGCTTCTTGTATGGGGAGGAAAGAATATACTCTGCATGGAATAAACTAATTATAGGCGTTAATTGAATAAAACCAAGCAAAATTGGGGGAGATGAAATTCATCTAGGTTCATTTCCAAGTTGTACCTTGGATATTTGTGCAGTTTTTTTCCTAACATTTTTCTGTAGAGGAGGAGTGGTTACTATAGCAACATTTGCAGGATATCTTGAATTCCTTTTATGTTTGTTAACTGCATGCCTTGGGCAAGCTTGATCTACTGCTGCTTTCATAGATTTAGGGTGAGAAGTGAACATAAGTCACATTTCTTGCACTGTATTAAGCTCCTTTACATAACCATGTATTTTTGTAATTTCTATTCCTCATTTTGATAGTATTTTCTTAGCTGTTGAATCGGAATGCAGATGATGCTACTGAAACATAAGGGACAGCAGCTTTTTTAATTGTATTGTCATGTATCACTTGGTAATGTCATTTATATGTTCGTAAATATTTAAAAACTAGCAGATTTTTAATGCTTTTTCAACTGTTGTAATTTTACATGTCTCTTACCATATGAATGTCTCAGATGTAGAATAATCTGTTAATCGGTGTTCATCAGGGACTTGAATGTGAGATGTGCCCAGAGGTAAATTCATCTGATATCACAAGTTCTTTCTTGGCAAGTAGCCAGCACAAAAGCAATCTTCTGGTGATTGTGGTAGCTCTGGGTTGGAAGATGAGAACAGAATTCTTATGGAGGGAATGAGATGTTTTATAGCGAGATAAGACATGGTTATATGTATTATATAAGGCATCTAAAAGCTGGAGTTCTTGTACCAGATAAATAATAAATACTCTAGTTTTGTTACCACTGTTATGTATCTCAGGTTGATTGTATGTAGCTCAAGATTCCTGGAGATGTATTAATGAATCATCAGCATTTCTCCTTAGTCTGTTTCAGACCCTAGTATTTCTATTTAAATTGTCGTTGTAAAGTTGCACATTAAAAGATACTCACATTAAACTATACAAGTAGTGTAGTCAAGAAAGTCAAGAATGCTCCTTTGCAAAATTTTTGCCAAGTTAGTTTTTGTAATGTTAAATTATTATCCTTACATTTTCTAAGCAGGGTATCTGTCTTAGATTAATGTTTTTGACTTTAATTTTTGACTTTAATTTCAGATAAGAATTTGTATCTGCTTTAAAATTCTTATAGTCATGTCCATGAGATGCTTCTCTGTGTGTTGTGGAAAAGGAATTTGAAATTGTGGAGGGTTTATGAGTGTGGATTATAAATATAAAAATATATCCTTAGCGATGTTTTCATAGCTAGTCGAAGTGGCTGAGTTAAAAATTCATACAGCACCTACTTTATTATAATTTCTAATACCTGAGTGCTTGGCTTTGAAATAGTGTTCTATTACTGTTGATTCCCTTGGATATGTTTATATACTTCTGACCTGAAATACAAAGAGAAACATTTGATCAAAATTGTTTCAAAAAAAAATTTTTTTTGTCATTTACTACATATCTTTGCCCCATGTCTGATGCCATGTCATCAGACATGGGCAAAAATACCAGTCTGCAGAAGGACAACTCTGATTATAATTGCACAAATGATGTATTCGTGCCTGTACAAAGGGATTAGGGGAGCAGATAAATGGAAGAATCTCTGTTTGCTGAGCTGGCACATAGTGCTTTGGCTTTGTGTTTATTGTGGACGTTTAAAATCATTGTGAAAAGTAGTAGAAAGTTTTTCTTTTTCTTTCTTTTTTTTTTTTTTAAAGGTGTGCTTTTCCTAGTCAGTGTCTGACTAGTGTCATAACTGATTATGCTCACTTTGAACACTTGTTAGGTTGTTTTCCATGCATTAGGAGATTTGCAGCCAGCATTTGCCTAACATGAATCTAGCCCAGGTTTTGGATATTTTTGAAGAATCTTGCTAAAATTCAAAGTCGTCTTCAATTATTCAGTACACCGAAAAACTGCTCTGTCTTGCAGACATGAAGAGACTTCTCGTTATGCTTAAAGACCTCCATGTTTTTAACGATTTGAATTCTTTGTCCATTCTCCGGTGCTTCGAACTGGC
Source organism: Aythya marila (assembly GCF_965140915.1). Lineage (NCBI taxonomy): Eukaryota > Metazoa > Chordata > Aves > Anseriformes > Anatidae > Aythya > Aythya marila. The sequence goes on along the minus strand of NC_139045.1, from coordinate 23,763,498 downwards.
AGTTGAATAGGGCAATGAATGTGAAATGCTGTGGTTCACACATCATGTTTTCACCTCTAATGGATTTTCCTACAAAGTTGGACGCGTATGTCGAATGTTTTTTAAAGAGACTTTTTTATGTCAGTAAAGTAGGTCTTTAATTATGACATTATCATTGACATTCCCGAAAAATGGGGACGATGGACTGGATGAGAGGTAATACTGGTGCGTGCCACCCCTACAGGTGTGACAGCAAGTTTTCTTTGTAAGAAAACATACACACTTAATTGAATGATAGTGACAATAGAACTAATGGAAGCAGAAGCACTTGACACCTGAGTACATACAGCTGCTCCAGCTGGATTGACCAGCCTTTTGGTCTATACAGAAGTGTAATGATTAACGTATGGATACTGTATATTCACTTCTGTGCACATGCCACTTTGTAGATGTACTCATATGGACCCCAGAGGCTCACAGTGTGGGTGCACGTTATTTGTTGTGGTTGATGGTTGTAAGTTTGGGAATATTTGCAACGTGCAAGCATAGCTCCTGATAATTAAAGGGTGCCAAGTGATGGCTTTAAACAGCTGTTATTAATGTGTAAATGTTGCTGTAGTAGTCAGATAAAAAACAACAAACAATGAAATGCACTGAGTACCTGAAGCAGAGGAAAAGGAATTAGGTTGAAATTAAAATGGTGCCTGTTAAAGAGCTGCAGTTGCCAGGCTACTGACACCGCTGCTGTGTGTGTGGTGGGTGCGACACAATGCTCAGTCTTTTCTCCTGCATCCTTTAGTAACTGCATTATTCTGTGAACATCAAGGTTTAGTTTCTTCATCTGTCAAGTTAAGTGATATAATTCGACAACCAGAACAAGATTTTACATTTTTGGGAGCAGCAAGGTATTGGAATGAACATGGAAATTCGTAAGTGGTTTACAAAAAATGATACCTATGCTAAGGTAGGGATTATTAGGCATTTATCTCTAAGTCATTGATATATAGCCATGTCTATGTATCTAGTCCATTCAGATGTTATTTTTAAATAATATTACCTCTGTGGAATACAGAATTTCAATTTATTTTTTTCCTATATTTAGCAGCAAGGAAGGACTTTAAATGTTGCTGCTCATGCCAATTGGGGAAAAAAAAAAAAAAAAAAAAAAAAAGGTTTTTGTTGTCCTCCCTCTTCCCCTCATCTCCTTGGAAACTGTGGGCATCCTTTGATAGCTTTCCCAGTGCAGTATTTTTATATTCACATTTTTTTCCAGTGTATTCTTCAGAGCCTAGTATAACTGTTTGTATATCCTTTATATTGAAAGAAAATATTTTTAACAAAAGATGAAAAAAAATCTCCATTATTTAAAATGCAACATGTATAGTCATATATATGTCTATAATATATATTCATTTATATTGCATTTGTAGATTTTTGCCATTTTACTCGTGTTGTTTTGGTGAATGCTGTTTTATCCCATGTACTATAAGCATGTCCAACAGAAATCTGTAATGGCTGAGAAGACCTGCAAGAAACTGCTTTGATACAAGGTACTTGAGAGACGTAACAGTGTCACGCAACTGCAATTTCTTCTTCAAGATACAATTATAATGCATTTCAAAGCAAATGTTTCTTACTAATTACAATATATTTAAAGAATAGGGAAAGGGAAATATTAACAAGGTTAAAACAGCACATATTAGCAAATCAAGTTTAAAGTGCTTGTTAAAATACAGCTCAAAATATTTTACATATGCAATGTAGTTTCAGTTGTGAATATTTTTATTTTTTTTAACCTAAGGAAAAAACTGTATTAGGAATCAAAGTTTAATAATGCTTCCTAAGCATAAGCTACTAACTGGAGTGAAATAATGGAGTATCACAAAGCAGCATTTTTTATCCAAATGGTAATCTTACTGAGGGGACATTTTCATTTGGATATCAGATCTTAAGAAAAAAAAAATACAATATCAAAAACAGTTGCTTTAAATTTAAGTTATGAGTGAAGTTTCTTATGGTGAATTTCTTCAAAAAAATTAAAGCTACCTTTTGTCTTTAACGTAAGTGTGGAATAAAGAGAAAGCATAGTCAGATGTGTTCTTTTATTTGGAAAACAGTACTTGGTGCAGCATACCCAGTAAAATTTACAGGCATACATTTAGAACTAGGCTGAAATAGTTTTTTAGCTTTTTTTTTTTTTAGTTTTTAGTTTTTTGATCATGATTAGTGTAGCCTGAAATCTAATCAGTGACGAATGCATTTGAAGACTTAAAATATCCTGAAACTACACAAATGTCCTGATAAAACAAACAAACAAAAAACATGTTAGGTCTCTTAGGTGTGTTAATAAGCAGCATGGAAAACATGGATATAGTACTAATAATGGAACCACCTCCAAACCCAAAGTGCTAGTCAGTTTTGTGTGATGATGGTAATTGTAAATACAGCAGGTGGTGGTTGTTCTAGATTGCAGCATTTACGCTTAAAATCCTTCTCAGCTGCTTAGAATAATATTTTCTTATAGATTAATTTTCATATAGTCAACAATTACGTTCCTCTCTCATATGAAGGTGAAAAAGACAATCTTCTGATTATGATAACAGGATTTTTTTTTAATATAGATTACTGTGGAATCCTACAAGACAGGTATGCCGTTACTATGGAGAGAAAAAAAAAAAAAAAAAAAAAGAAATTCTGGTTTATCATCTATTTGAGTTTTTAACTTCCAGTTAGTTTTGCCTATAATCAAACCATGAATAAAACTAGATTTAAAATATTTTCTTAGAGATTAAACTTCATCAAATCAGGAATATAAAGATTCCAGGTAAAGAAAGAAGTTTGTTTTTGTTGTTGTTGTTGTTGTTTTGTTTAAAAAAAAAAAAAAAAAAAGAAAAGCAAGAGAATATGTACAAAATATGAGACAAATCTGTTAATTATATGTATTTGTGGACTATTAATTTTTAAAGAAGAGTTCATTTTTTAATCACTTTTATATGCAGTTAATCTATAAATTAAACCTATGAAAATCTAATGTTATGTATCTACCTTCTGATTATTCATGTGTTTAGGTTTTGTTTGTTTTTTCCAATTTTCATTATTTTTGTGTTCACAAAAATTTTTTGTATCCACAGTTTTAATTGTTAGACCATTACTTTCTGAGTTTTAGCTCGTTACGCTATTTTGCGTTTTAGTAAATTTTTATGTAATCAGCTGGATGACTTTAATTTCAGAAAACATGGCTGTTAATGGTGCCAGCTATTTTTTTATTGTGACTGGAAGAAATCTTTGTTGCAGTTCTAAATGCCCAAAACACAAATATTTCTGAATGTGATTGATACTTGTAAAGAAAGGGCCTTTGGATTTTGTAATCTTATTAAGAAGTAAAAGACTAAGTGGCAAATTCAGAAACTTGGAGACTATTTACTTTTGTCAGTTTGTGAGAGTGGGGGTAGCGATGATGATTCGTTAATTAATAAGATAAATTGATTTCCTAGGGACTCTTATTGATAGCATGAGAAGGATTGTAAATGAACTGCAGGGTAATGCAATTTATAGCATTTACGGAATGTTTATGTGCCAAGTATATGCCCCAAGCACGTAAGAAAAAAATTAAAATAAAATGAATCATTCAGCTTCGTTTTCATCCCTAGTATTGGAATTTCATTTTAATACATACATAATACTTTTCTCATAAGTTTTTGTCGATATAGCCTGATAGTTCCCTTTGCACTATAGGTCACTGCTGTAGTTGTACAAAAACAACCCTTACACTTAATCAACAAATGCTTTTAGCGTTGCTTCATATCAAAAGTCTTTCTTTTTTTTTTTTTTTTTTTAATTCCCTCTCCTTTGTGGGGCTTAAATTTACCTGATGCTTGGTAAATTGACCATAACTCTCCTCACCTTTTACATTTATAGGCACAGTTCCTTGAATTAAAGACCCCGTCCTCCTTACTCCATGTAGTGTTTTTCCATATAATGTCCTTCAGTCTGTTTACCTATCCACAGTATAAGTATGTCCTTAAATGAGACATTCTTTAGTGTAGTTGCAGATGTAAATTGTCATGTGTGGACCTTACCAGAGCCCACGCTGAAGCACGCAGCGATATGGTGAAACTCAGCTAAATTTTCCTCCACCCATCTGCCCAAGAAGAATCTTTTCTATGGGTGCTCTTACTGATACAAGTACAATAGTTTCCCTTGGATTCCTTCTGCAGTCATTTGGACTTTGTTCTGACACTTAGATCACCATGTTGTGATCCACCTAGTCATCCTTATCAGCCTCAGTTGCAGTTGTTAGGCCACTGGAGTGATCAAAAAGTCATAAGTATGTCTTCAGGTTGATGGAGTTGGCATTGCATCCATTTGCAACTGGGTTGAACCTGGCTTTGTGTCACATGAGGACTGGTTTTTAAGTGATTCAGAAATTCTGTAAAAATTGGTGGCCTTCCCTACTCATCTGCTGTAAATAAATTTACCAAGGCTTGTTGTGAACGTTTTCTTACATCTCAGAATCACAGAATGGTTGAGGTTGGAAAGGACCTCTGAAGCTCTAGTCCAAACCCCACCCTTGCTTGAGTGGGGCTGCCTGGAGCAGACCATGTCCAGACAGCTTTTGAGTATCTCTAAGGATGGAGAGTCCATAACTGCTCTGGGCAACAGTCACCTGCACAGTAGAAAAGTGTTCCCATATGTTTGGGCAAAACCCTGTGTTTCAGCCTGTGCCCATTGCCTACTGTTCAGCACCACTAGAGCCTGGCTCTGTCTGTACAGCCTTCCTTCAAATATTTGTGCAAATGGATATGATCCTCCCCAAGCATTCTCTTCCCTGAAGAGTCCCAACTCTCTCAGCCTTTATTCGTGAGAGAGATGATCCAGTCACTTGCTCATCTTCAAGTTCCTTCATTACATTCTCTCTACTATGTCCATGTCTCTCAAGTACTGGGGAGCCCAGAACTGGACCCAGTATTCCAGGTGTGGCCTCACCAGGGCTGAGTACAGGGGATAACCTGCCTTGACCTGCTGGCAGCACTTCTCGTGCAGCCCAGGATACCTTTAGCCTCCTTTGCCGCAAAGGCATGGTCCCTCCAGTATTCTTATTACTACTACTTTCATGGTTTATTTATAAAAATAGCACTAAAAAATTGTTAACATACTAAATAAATAATGAAGTGAGCCTCTCCTTAGCGGAGACGCTTTTTTGGTTCAAAGTGTTCTGGTTTATTCTTGTAAGCATGTAACTATGCTTCATAAATAATAATTTAACTAAACTATTTCTGGATACTTTCATTTCTCATAAAAGAAAACTTTGAGTTTTCTGCTTCTTAGTGAGTTTTTACTCTGAGCTCCAAGTTTGATATGGTATATAAATGTAATTATGGTTGAAGTTATGCCAGAATGTACTTCCATATGCAATAACACTTGCATTTCTCAAATATATAAAATAAATAAAAAAATTACCTCAATAAAATAGTGAAAGGCTAGTGCCTGTCACTAGTATATGCATATGGAATAGCCAAGCTATCCACAGATAAAACCTTAGCAGAATTCTTTCTTCACATGCATCTAAATGACTTGCCAGATTTCCTTAATAAATAAAACACAAACAAGCCCTGTTGTGTTGCTTTTGTGTTTTTTCGTTTTCTAAAAAAGCAAAATAATTAATGAAGTCCTGATGAAAAGTGCCTACTGATAGGAAATTATTTTCCTAATTTAGTGTGCTTTTAATTGAAAGTATGTGTTTGTATTGATTTGTTATGTTTCATCTTGGTAGCATTTAATATATTGAGCCTTTGTGTTGGTAACAGTGTTTTGGTTGAAGATATTGCAGCACTTTGTTAATGATCCATAGTCTTATAAGGATGAGACTGAAGTGAATTGTACTATAAAATTGAGAATAACAGTATGATAAAAGTATTAATATGCAGAGAGTGAGTAAAGGTTCAGCAAACAATTCCTTTGTAAATGTGTGCGTTCTTGGTATGTCAATGGGGAAATGGCCATGCTCGTGCTCTATCTAGCCAGCCTTTTGACGTTACCATTGATCAAATATTGACCTAGGCATGTAATTGATCTGGCTCAATAGGGCATTTCTTGTGGTTTTATGTTAAAGTCCCCTCATTTTAAGCACAACAAGTAGTTTGAGAAACAATATTACAAAAATGTCTAGTATATGTTGTTTTTTTTCTTACTATTTCTTGTGTTTCACTGTTCTTACAAGGATCTTGTGTTACAGCTTTTAAATTCCCTGCAAGTGGATATTTCCGTCATACATAGCAGAGAAAATTTGCACTCACAGTAGTGGTCAAATATTGTTTGTGTGATTTTGTGCAGAGCATTATGCTTTTATTTAGAAAGTTTTGAACCTGAGTGTAGGAGAAAATAAACATGGTGAAGAACAGCTTCAGCTACTGCAAACCAAGATCTATTCAGGTTTTCATGTGCTATCTTCCACTCCCACAAATAGACTCCTGTGAGTGGTTATAAAATCCCTGCCATGCTTCACACCGAAGCCCGTGAATGTCTGGTCAGTGTATTTCTGGTTGTTTGTTTATACCTCATAAACACAAGATTTTACTGTTAAAACATGAAGGTTAGCTATATTGTTAAGATACGTATGCATTAAGCATGGGAACAAAACTGCATTGTTCTTTTGTTTAACATTCTGCCTTCATGTTGTAGTTAATGATTTTCTGTTTTAAAGGCAAAAATGTCACAGGTGAAACAAGTGGGTCTTTTAGCTGCTGGATGTCAGCCGTGGAACAAAGATGTGTGTGCTGCTAGTGGGGACAGATTTGCCTACTGTGCTACCCTTGCTATTTATATTTATCAGGTAAGATTGTTTATATTTAACAGACTAGTTATTTTACATTATTGCTTATCTCATTTTGAGCCCTTTCAATATATGTTTCTATTATGCTTTTGAAAGTATGATTACTGCTGAGAAGATATCTGTATAAAACTCAATCTCCCATTCAAGATACCTCTTTCAAAGTATTTTTTTTTCTGCTAGTTAAAAATAGTGCATAGAGTTGACGTGTAAGCATTGTATTTGAAGTTGTACGTATCTGGAATTATTTGTAAAAGGCTCTCAATCCAGCAAATGTCTGAGATGAATGAAAATCTGTCAAAGAATAACAGCTTTTGAGAGAGAAATGAAGCAATTCTTTGGTTTCATTTGAAGCTGTAGCGTAGAAGTAGTAATTTGAAGCAGTTTTTAATCCGCTCTGGGAAACTTTGAAGATGGAGCTACAGAGCTGTGGATTCAGTGGCCCACGTTATCTTTGGTTTGGAATAACTTATTACTTTCTTTGTTTCTGAACTGCACAGCAGTGTGGTCATTTACAGTCCCCGATTACTGTGCATCAACATGTAAAAAAAAGTATAAATGCTATCACATAGAATTTTCAGATTGAGAAATACTGCATGAAATAAGGATAACCTTACTTGAACTTCATGAGTTACGCTGCTTGTGGGATTAAAATAAACTTTTCTGTGTCAGGTTTGGGGTTCCATGTTTGTTTGTTTTTTTGTTTTGTTTTGTTTTTGTTGGTTTGTTTGTTTTTGTTTTTTTTTTTTACTGGACCAAGCAAATTAAGGAGTTAGGTTTCAAACTCAAGGGATGGAACATGGAAATGTAGATTAACTGTAAAGAATGCATTTTAGTATCCTTATATAAAAATCATGTTAGAGTGCAGTTTTTAAAGAAATATAATGAGCCTGTTGCTACCACCTGTGGGGGGCAAAGAGACTGTGTGCGTGAGGTGCGAGCAGGTGGATGACCTGGTCCACCTCATGGCAGAACTCAAGGAGGAAGTCGAGAGGTTGAGGGATATCAGGGAGTGTGAGCATGAGATAGACTTGTGGAGCAACTCCCTGCATGACCTGAAGGACAGGCCCCAGGGTGAGACACCCCAATTGGGGGTGGACCCTCTGCCCTGTTGCTGTCAGGCAGAGGCAGGGGACCTAGGAGTTGAGGAGGAATGGAGACAGATCCCTGCTCGACATCGCAGGCGATGCCCTCCCCCCCCACCTTCCCAGGTGCCCTTACACAACAGGTTTGAGACCCTGGAGGTTGAGAAGACCAGTAGCTGAGGAAGAGGTAGAAAGTCTTCCCAGGAGGATGCCTAGGGCAAGGAAGTCAACTCCACGCCTCAGGACTGCCTTCACCAGGACAGAAAGAAGCGTGATTGTTGTGGGCGACTCCCTTCTCAGGGGAACAGAGGGACCTATTTGTCGACCTGACCCTACCTGTAGGGAAGTCTGCTGCCTCCCTGGGGCCAGGGTCAGGGACATTGCCAGAAAGCTTCCCAACCTGGTTCTCCCCTCTGACTATTATCCTCTTTTAATAGTCCAGGCTGGCAGTGATGACATTGAAGAGAGAACCATCAAACGGGACTTCAGGGGACTGGGACAGTTAGTGAATGGATCAGGAGTACAGGTGGTGTTTTTGTCCATCCCTACGGTGGCAGGAAAGGGTACAGAGAGGACATGGAAAGCCCACCTGATAAAGACATGGCTCAGAGGCTGGTGCCAACACAGAAATTTTGTTTTTTTTGACCATGGGGTACTTAACTTGGTACCCAGCCTGATGGCCGCAGACGGGTCCCTATCTCTAAGGGGAAAACTGATTCTTGGCCAGGAGCTGGCAGGGCTCATTGAGAGGGCTTTAAACTAGGTGAGAAAGGAGACAGGGCTGAAAGAAGGCTTGTTAGAGCTGTGCCAGGGGTAACAATGGCAAGGCTGGGAGAGAAGGCAGTGGCCCAACTGAAGTGCATCTACACTAATGCACGCAGCATGGGTAACAAACAGGAGGAGCTGGAAGCCATCGTGCAGCAGGCAGACTACGACTTGGTTGCCCTCATGGAAATGTGACACACTTGCTGGATGAAGGAAAGGCTGTGGATGTGGTCTACCTTGACTTCAGCAAGCCTTTTGACACCATTTCCCACAACATTCTCCTCAAGAAACTGGCTGCTTGTGGCTTAGACTGGCGTACGCTTCGTTGGGTTATAAACTTGCTGGATAGGTGGGCCCAAAGAGTCGTGGTGAATGGAGTCAAATCCAGCTGGAGGCTGGTCACTAGTGGCACAAGTGTGTTTTAGGTTGGATATTAGGAAGAAGTTTACTGAGAGGATTGTGAGGCATTGGAATGGGCTGCCCAGGGAAGTGGTGGAGTCACCATCCCTGGAGGTCTTTAAAAGACGTTTAGATGTTGAATTTAGCAATATGGTTTAGTGGAGGACTTGTTAGTGTTATGTCAGAGGTTGGACTCGATGATCTTGAGGTCTCTTCCAACCTAGACAATTCTGTGATTCTGTGATAATAGTTTATAAGTGAAAACAATAGAATGCTAATAGTGCTTGGGATAATTGAATATTTGACACCTTTTCAGTGTAAGTAAAATACATAGGAATTTCATTTATTTAAATGTCAAGTACTGAGAATTGTTAATCCACAAAAATTTCATTTGTAAGCCTGTTACATGAGCAGTTCTCTGACCCAACAGTATTTAAAGTGAGCTTTCAAAATACGTATTTCTAAAATGAATTTTTACTTTTTGTTTAGCTGGATCACCGTTACAATGAATTCAAGCTCCGGGCAATTATGTCTGAGCATAAGAAGACAATCACAGCCATATCCTGGTGTCCGCACAATCCTGATATGTTTGCAAGTGCCAGTGCAGACAGTTTAGTAATTATTTGGAATGTGACTGAACAGAAAGTTGTGGCCAAGCTGGACAACACAAAAGGTACTTCAAACATGGAGATCTATTTTTCAATAAAGTTCTTTTCATCTCCACGTATCAGAAATACTTGACATAAAGTAAATTCAAAGCATTCAGTAGGCCAGTGGTTTAATAATTGCATAACACAATATTCTTCTGATTGTTATAGTTCGTTTTAGAAAATTATGATAGTGTGTTAGAGGAAATTGCTCTGAAGTATCTAGTAATTGGTGAAAAGTTTATTTTCTCTAAAGTACTTGACCAACTGAAGAATTTACTTTGTCATTGATTATTGGTTGAGCAGAAATAAACATTTTTTATCATAAGAAATAAGAATAAATAATTAAGATTTAAACATTGGATCATGTATTTTCATGATAACTTTACAGTTAAAGTGAAAAATAAGATGTAGCATTCTTTACAGAAGTGAAAGCAAATAACATGTAGTGTTCAGCAGGTTCAAGTATAAATTATCAACGAAATTGAAAAATAGTTTTTGTTTAAATACCTTAACTCTTGTCCACCTGCATCTTATCTAAGGACTTGAAACTGCTGACAAGATTGTAATAGAGGTGTAGGGGGATTGAAAGTCTATACCTGTCACCTTTCCCTGCCCAGTTCTCACTCATTCCCTTCAGTCAAAACCAGCACCTGTATTTCGGTTCTTATAGGCAATCTCTCCAGCTGTGCTTGACTCCTACATTTGCTTTCTTGGAAAATAGGTGTAACCCAAGGACAATCAGTATCTCAGGTTCTTCCAAGATATTTTGGGACTCTCTACTCTGTTCTTTTCAGCGGATTTAGAATACCCCTGAAAATCTTGTGTATCATGCATATCCTGCAAAAGGAGTAAGTAGGGAAACACACGATGATTTGATCTAATCCAAACAGAATATTTGCTCAAATTATGCATTAATATGAAAGCTGATATTTATTTTTCAACACATTGCTTGCTTAAAAAGCTACTTCAGCCAGTGAATACATGTGAAGTAATATTTTTTCTTATTTTAAATTTTCTAAAATCGTATTATTTTTAGGATAATATACTTAAACATCCTATTAATAAGGTAGTATTAAAGAGAGCAAAAATAGCATTAAAGTATCAAAATAGGAACAGTTGTGAATCTTCATCTTCAGAAGTTTGTCTTACTGTCATTCACCCCTTCAGACACATGTTATTAAATTATGGGGATAATTAGCGTTGGAATTGTTAAGGTCAAAACCTTTAAATGGCAGTCCTCACAGGTAAGTGCTATGCAACAGAGTTAACTGGCAGATGTCCAGAAAGAAGTTATCAAGAGTTTGCTGTAACTACAGAGTTTTCCAGTTCTATCACAAATACCTGCCTCTGTTTTATTTATCCCTAGATTAAATTATGTTTTTTGTTTGTTTTTTTTTTTTAAAAAAAAAAAAGAAAATTGTAAAATTGTCAGTATTTTACTATTTTACTAGCTTAATAGCAAATAGCTAGCAATAAAACAATAGTGGTAGATGGAATTGTGAATGAATGACAGGATTGTTTACAGGATCAGATTTAACCTCTTTCATATATGTGATTGGCTTTGGCACTAATGAAATCAAATGTAAGTATCATGAAATACAGCCGATCAAAGTAGTATTAAAATAATTTGAGAAATATTTCTGCTTTCTGCATATGGATACTTGTAGATTACTTTTATATTGTTTAAATTTCAGTCTAATAGTTTTTATGTAGAAGAATAATTGTTTCTACAGCTTGTCAAGACAGTTGCTGATACTGGGCCCAACAGTAATATACTGAATTTCCTATTCTAGTTCTAACAAGGTTTACCTGTGTGTTTCAGGAATTCCTGCGTCACTTAGTTGGTGCTGGAATGCAGGTGATGCAGTTGCATTTGTGTCCCACAGAGGTCCCTTGTACATTTGGACTATCTCAGGACCTGACAGTGGAGTAACTGTACATAGAGATGCACATAGTTTCTTGTCAGATATCTGTCTATTTAGATGGCATCCGAAGAAAAAAGGAAAAGTAGTCTTTGGACATACTGATGGAAGTCTGTCTATTTTTCAACCAGGTAAAAACTGATACTGGAATATATATGTATATATTTTTATTATTGTCTGTTGCCTCTTTGCATGTAATTCTGATTTTTTTTCATTTAGGTTTTAGAAATATAGGCACATACATAAAACTTGTTCTTAATTCATAGTATTTCTCTTCCTTCTATATCACAGAAATATATTTGTTTAGTTGAAGTGTGCAGAGCATTTTCTTTCTCGCTTCCCCCTTTTGATAAGTCTAACAAACTTTTTCTGGGGAATGATAACAGCCACAATTTTCTACTGAATTTTCTGTATTTCCCAGTAAGTTTGTTAATCCAAATAGACAGACTTGAATTTTTCACTAGTCTCTTACTTTGATTCTGTTTGTTCTAGAGCCCCCTGCTTCATATTCTAGAGTCTGCTGACTTTTTCATTTCATTTAATGAATAACAGTGTGTCAGAATTTGTGTTAGAGAGTTTAGGATTCTCTTCTCAAAGAGACTACTTGGGCAAGAGTTTTTCTCCTTATGTTTGTAATGCACAGAGCATGTGTATGCATACTTCATTAGCAGAATACTAGACTAATTAAAAAAAAGTGTTTTGCTGAATAAGGACCTGTCCTTTCAAGTTAAAATTCGGCACTCTTTCATAAACAGTTTTCTGTGAAGACACATAACAATATGAGATGGACTATTTAGATTTTTTTTTTCTTTTCTGTCTATTTCTTTTTCCTCCACTGAAACATGATTTTTCAACTTTGAGAAAAAATAGTTCTTTAAATAAATCATTCATTTTACACAATGTTATATTCCAACAGCCATTGAAAATTTGTTCCCCTTCAGTTCACTGTAATAAGTTGTCACTAAGGATGTCACAGAAAATAAATTCCCTTGCTTCAGCAATGCTGGCTGACTTAGTACTAGCATAGGGAAATTAAAATCTGTTTTAATATCACCTCTAAATATGTATCAAACAGAGTTTTCATGAATAGTTTGCCTAGAATTATTTCAATATGAAAATAGCATTAATAGCAAAAGGATTTAAAATGTCAGAATTTTTGTCATGCAAATAGAACATTGGCTAAAAAGCTGGCATCAATGGCAGTTCTGTATGTACCACAGTACAAGTTCCATTATTTTTTTAATTGAAAATTGTTCATACTGAGGGGGGGTGGGGGGTAGACAAAAATTTTGCTTGTATCTATTTAGAGTATTTTTTTATTTCGTTATTATTGTAATATTATAAATATTTTCTAAGATCATTTAAAAATAAAAATAAATAACAGTGGTTTTCTGTTTTTAATCTATATAAAATTATTGGTTTCCAACAAATTGTAAATTTATATGCAATTGAGTGATTTTTTTTTTCAGAACTTTTCCACTGAAATTCCTGGATATAAATAATGCAGGTTACTTCTTAAATTATTTGGAACTGCAATTGACACTTGAAAATGAACTTCTCAATTTTTTGTTTTTAAATTATTTAAAATTTTACTTTTACAAAATTTTTCAAGGAAATTAATGCATTTTCTGTTGGATTCTATTGTGTGTGTTGTTTTTTTTAATTCCGAACATACTTCTTTTAATGAATTGGATGTAAGATAATTTAGTCAAACAGGATTTTTATTTGTTTTTTTTAGTAACAAATAATCATGGATCTGCAGAGGTCCACTTACAAATTAATTGTCAGAGCTAAGTAGCAAGTTTTACTATGTGGGATGAATTAGTTTGACAAATTCAGATGTATTCAAGACCACGCACTAACTGAAATACCATATTGCTGCCATTCAAAGCCCAATCTTGCATGCAGTAAGAAAATTGAGTATTTCAAAGGATTATATTCCTGAAATTAGGACAATGACATTTGAGCAATCATAATGATTATGAAAGTACACAGGCAAGTCCTAGTTTCTTTTTCCAATGAGTACCCTTACTGTGGTTACATCTTCATGAATGACTAGTTCTTTAAATGTAATTGCACCTTCATGAACTACTAGGATGTCTTAACATTTGGATATAATTGAAAATGTAGGCTTATGTAAGCTAACTAATTTTATCAACCTTGGTTTTCTAGTTTACAGTTTATAGTCATTATTGATCAGATGTTTGTAACTGGTGGCTTCTAAAAAATAACAGTACTTCGAACAAAGGGATGTCAGTAGATTAAATATAGGTCCTTTGTGTTTATATTTTTATTAAAAAATAAAAATAAAAAAGAGATGGGCAGGGAGTTGGCAGTATCCAGTACAGGCTAGTAAGCTAATATTTTGCATTCTGAGCTTAAAGTTCAGCCCTCATGTACCTACTGTAAAATGTGTACAATGGCTTGTTGGACCAGGACTTACTTAAAAATCAATTTAAAAAAAAAAGTTCCTTTTCCATTCTTTTAAAGGGTCCAGTCCTTTTGCAGAATAAGTAAAATACACTTATTGTGGACACTTACTGATTCTACAAAACACTCTCTAGAGAGAACCTGAACATCCACAGCTTCCTGTTAAGTGTTTGAGAGTGCAGTGTGTTGACTTGTTGAAGAATCCAGTCTTTCTGTTTGAGTCACTGCTGAATAATTAGCAGACTACACTACTTACGTCTTTCTCTTGTAGTTATACTTTCTTTTAATTAATTCCAGATTATCCATTTTTGTAGCAGAACATTTAGTGTGAAGAAAATACAGGCAAGGATTTAAGATTAGTAACCTATTTAAAGAAATACAGTGCAGTCATTTAGAACCAGGTGTTCTATACTAGATTACCTTTCATTTGTTCTCAGAATTAAGTACAGCTTACTTAAATCACCTGTGACTCAATCACATGATTCACAGTACAATTGCTTTCTTTTAATAGAAGATAAAATTTAACAGTTAGGGGTTCCCATGAGCTTTTATTCCTGATGCTTGAGAAGAGATGACTACACCTTAGCAGTTTTCTTGTATAAAAACATAAGTGGAATGGAGGAATCAGTTTATGCAGCTGTTAGTTGTAAAATCTTAATTCATTTGCTCAATTTCTGATAAATGATGGATAAAGTTAATGCCAGATACAATGTACAATAACAGAATTTTTATTAGAAAATAATAGTTATTTTAATATTAAGAATGTTCCACAGTGATCAACATTGTTTCTTTTTTGGTTCTAGTTGGGATAGGCTTTGTTCTACACAAAATCATAGTATTACTTAAGTTGGAAAAGACCTCCAAAACTATCAAGTCCAACTGTTTAATCTAGCCAAATCTGCCACTAAACCATATCCCTACGTCAATCATTAACTAATACAGTCAGGCCTTGGCATTTATCAAAATATGATTAATTATATTTTTTGTTATTAAAATTGAAAAGTAAATTTAAAACTGAATAGTTGAAGATGTAAATTAATTATTTCTAGAAAAGTGGTGCAAAATAGTGGATTTTTTTCTTAATACAAGGTTATCTGTTATGCAGGTGTCAAATTCGATATCTAATGGCTTGTTCTGGCTTTAAAATGTATGAATGCTTCATAATTGCACAGGTAGTTTTGGAGAACCAAAAAATTTGAAAGCAATTGTTTGTAAACATTACTTTGCTACTATTTTTTTCTTTTTCACATTGCTTTTCTTTTGCATATTTTTGCTGTTGTGCAAATGTAATACGCCTGTTATGCATATTTGCTTATACTAAAATAGCTCACATCTTCAACTGTGCTGCATACCTCTTTGCTCATGGAAATTATTTGGACAATGTATATTTAACATATTTTTCTTTAGTATAAAATTCTGTTGATAAATCTGAAAGTTGTTTCTATCTTCTGCTGTATTAAAAAAACAAAAGTCTTATCTGATGGAGCTAGGACTACTTTAAGTCAAATATTGCAGTGCCAGCTTCGTTGATTTCACTGGTACAGACAGTAAAGCAAGCTGCTAACAATTTCAGGGAGAAACAAAAATTAGATTTGCAATCCTTGTAAATATCTCAAGGATATATTTGATTTCATTTTGAAATAACTGTATTCTCATACTCTTAAAGGCTCTAAAAATCAGAAACATGTCTTAAGACCAGAGTCTCTTGAAGGAACAGATGAAGAGGATCCTGTTACAGCGCTGGAGTGGGACCCTTTGTCAACTGACTACCTTCTTGTTGCTAATTTACACAATGGCATACGACTAGTTGATTCTGAATCTTTGTCCTGTATCACAACGTTTAATTTTCCCAGTGCAGCAGCATCTGTTCAGTGTTTAGCCTGGGTTTCTAGTGCACCAGGAATGTTTATAACTGGAGGTAAGCCTTTTCTTTCCTGATTTATGGAAAAGTAGTGAATATAGCACTGAGTCTTCTGTTTCTTAACATTTCTACAAATTAAAGTATACATGTGTTGTACAAAGAAAAAGATGTATGGAAAAGAACATGAAATGACAATAAGCAGTTTTTACATATTTTCTATTTGTGGGGTACAAAAAAGTGATATCAAAGTATTTATGCTAAATAATGTTTTCCTTATGCACACTTAAGCAATATCATTAGAGTTTTTTTATGGAATAGGAATGAACTGAATTGGCACTGAAGGGTGCCAATTCTTGTTCTTCTGCTTTTCTTTCTCTATTTCCAGAAGGATTTTTTTTTTCCTTTTTCCTGCTTCTTTTCTATACTGTAGTTTCAAGGTAGTATAGTTTCAAGGTAGGAGAACCAATAAATAAGGAAAATGAAACTATGAGATTATTTTTATAAAGAGAGAGTTTCCATAGAGTTTATCAGCTGAATTTTAATTAACTAATGTTACTAATTGCTATTGTTAATAGTGAAATTACCACGGAGACAACTGTGCCTGCCTATAAATATTTTTAGGATTCTAAGTTTAATTCATTGTCTTTTTTTTTTTTTTTTTTTCTTAAACAGACTGTATACATTAAAAAATTAAAAAAATAAATTGTTCTTTTTTAACCACAGATTCTCAAGTTGGTGTGTTACGTATTTGGAATGTTTCACGTACAACACCTATAGATAATTTTAAATTGAAGAAAACGGGTTTCCATGGTTTGCATGTACTAAGTTCTCCTCCAAAGAAAAAGTGTAAGTTTACATTTGATTGTTATTCATTACAGTTAGAAGTAAGTTAAGAAAATATTTTTGTGAATCTTGGTATACCCAAGATGGTCTCTGAAAACTTTTCTTGGCTCTCTAGTTCTTAATTAAGCAAAGTGCTTGCTCTCTGGTGCTGATGGGTGGGACAAATGAATGTGTAAAGGATCAAACTCTTTATAATGTCCTTCTTTAGTAGGCCAGGCTTTGTACAGCAATTGTCCATTTATTTTTCCTTTTTAAATCTCTTTGTAATACAAAGCAATTTCCTCTATATAATTATTATTTATTGCTAAATGGAAAATTAAAAAAATAATCTTATGTTTCTATTTTTTCTTAAGCATTTTTATCACCATCTCCAACTAAAAATCATCATACATCCTCGACAAGTGAAGCTGTTCCTCCGCCAACTTTAACCCCAAACCAAGCATTTTCTCTTCCTCCTGGTCATGCTGTCTGTTGTTTCATGGATGGTGGTGTGGGCCTTTATGACATGGGAGCCAGAAAGTGGGATTTCCTTAGAGATTTGGTATGTCTTATCTCTGTCTTTGGAATGACAATTTTGCTTATATAGCTTTTCTTTTTTTTTCTTTTTTTTTTTTTTTTAACAGCAGAAAACAAACAGGAAAAAAAAAGGAATAAAGTTTTTATAGGAATCTCAAACAAGTTTTATCATTAAAAAAGAGACTAAATTTGTTGTTAGCCAGTAAAGATTTAAGGGTGTTATGGTGGTGGTGGTTGTTTTGCTTTTGTTTTATTTCTTTTAGCTAAAATTTTAGTTTAATTTCATCATCTCCACTGAAATATTACCTAAATGGCTTTCTATAATCCAGAATTAAGGTTCTAGTCAAATCTGAGAAAAAATAAAAGCCACTCAAGTGGTGAGGTCCCTCAGTTTAAAATGACAAAGACCAAATTATTTTTTTTTTTAAAGCAGAAATTCAAAACTGAATTTATCACATATTAGGTAAGCATCTTCACTGGTCTGTTGGTTATTTTTGACGATTTCTCTCTTTTCCTCTTTCCCTACTCCCTTTGCACTGAAAAATGCCAGTAATTTTCAGGTGTACTCCAGTAGGTGTTTGAATAGAGGTTAGTGTTCCATGTTAATTTTTAATAGATTTTTTCTGTAAAGAACCTGAGGCTTAACATTTTTTATATTATCTATTTTTCATGCGTATGTCAAGTTTAACGAGGACCATGTCTGAGAAAACAAGCAGTTGAGATGCAAAACTTCTGAATGATTGAAGTTTAAATTTCAATAGAACAGTCTGTTTTAGAATACAGAAAATTTGCCCTAATACTAGTACATTTTTTTCAAATATAATCAAAATACAGAGCTTTATTATTTCAGTCAGTTTATACCTGAAGAACAAAATTATTTCTGTTTTACAATTTATTTTTTCTTGTTTTTGTCTAGTGTTTTTTTTTAGTGATATTCTTAGCAACTCATTTTCAACGGGCAATGCTAATGCATCCCTGGCATTCCATCACCTTGTTGTTTTAAGGCAGAATGTTTCTGTTTTTAATAAAGATCTATGAAGGGAAGGAGTGTTATAGTCCAAGCTATTTTATGTCTTTTAATTTTGACTGATTAGCCATAACATATAGATTATAATATGGTTTATTTTAGAGTTTGTTCTAGAGTTGGACTTCTGGAAGAAAAAAAAAAAGTAATAAAAATGGATTCAATATTTGTTTCATTTAAGGGACATGTTGAGACCATCTTTGATTGCAAATTCAAACCTGATAACCCTGATCTTCTTGCTACAGCTTCATTTGATGGCACAATAAAAGTTTGGGATATAAATACTTTAACAGCAGTTTACACATCTCCTGGTAATGAGGGGGTTATTTATTCCATTTCTTGGGCTCCAGGTAAGAATATTTTACTTTAAGTCTAAATGTTCTTTGAATTAGCATTGACTTGCAGCAATTTGTGTTATAAAAGTATTAGTTTTAGGTAGGAGGTTGTCTTAAAAGTTTATAAACATAACTGAAGTAATATCTGTAAAACTTGTAAAAACTAGTGCTTCAGAACTCGTTGAAGCTCACCATTATAAGGACTGATCTCTGCCTTTCATACTGAGACTAGAGGAACAAAGCTCTGCAAAGTTTTTCTAGCACTGCATTACAGAGATGATGAGGCTTCCTATGCACAGTAGGCAAATGATTAAAGGAATTTAAATTCTATTTTATGCTGAAAAAGTGGAATATATGTGTTCAGTTCAATCTCATCCTTCTTCAGGTAGTATTCTAATCACTGAAGAGCTCCACTTTTACTTTTCTATTTTTTTTTCATTATTATTTTTGGGATAGGGAGTAGCTTTTCCACAAAGTGTCTACTCTTCCTTAGAGAAGCCACTGAAGTTGGTAGGAAATTTTCTTGTTAGAACTGTTTTGCAATCCATTTAGATGAACCTGAAAGTACATTTCTGATAAAGTTACTGATGTCAGTAGTTGATGATAAGAAAGCTTTCTTGTGATTTAATTATTTGGACAGCAGATACAGTTGTTTGCTTTTTTAATTCTTAATTCAGCTCAGTGCTTTGCTCTCCTATGATTCTAGTGGGAAGCTTAATGTTGTCTGTATAAGTGAAATGAGAAGACACTTAAAAAAAATCTTACACCATGTTCCTCTTCACAGATAATTTTTTGTGCTACATGGAAATTATGACAATATTACATATGTTTTTACATCTTTTTTGTTATTTTGTTCCAAAATTTAAATTCAGTTTAAATTCAGTATCTTGCATTAAGAGAATAGTTTGTTCATGATGGTGAGGGGAAGAATGGGGGTGTTTTTGTATTCTAAATTATTAAAAAAGTAAACTTAAGCCAATTGAAAGTATGTCCTTAAACTTTTGCTCTTAACTTGTTCTCCTTACACTTCATTTTTGCCCACTCCAGACAAAACTTTTCTTGTTTCTTTCACATCCCATACTCCCAGCAATTTCCTCTCCACCTTGTACCATCATATTTCTTCATTCCTAAAATACAATCCAATGCATGCCACCATTTGGATTTGGTCTCATAAGACCTTTAAACATGGTGATACCTCTTTTTTTTTTTTTTTTCCCCTAACTTTCTCCTATCTGAATCTCTTATGTATGTATGTTCTAAACAACTTTCTAGACTCCTCCTGTATGGATTGCCTTTTTTGCCTCTGAAGTACAGTATAAGTATATGAAGTACAGTATAAAACAACAGTGGAAACTTACCTGTGTCACAGGGTTGTTTAGCAAAATTACAGCTAGATAGATGATCACTGGGGTGGGGAAGAGCCAGTGGCTGTTGGATTAGGCCCAAGTTATGTGACCTGTAGCATTCTCCCTGATTTGTCTTTAGTATATATGGAACTTTAAAAGCAAATGCTTTACTTCAAACTTGAAATATTGAGACTGTATATGTTTTTCAGTTTCAGTCGTATGCATAATGGACATGACTTTTTTGTCACCTTAGTTGCAAAGCTTTCAGCAGGCATTGACAATATTTTTGCAACTATTCAACTTCTGGTTTGCCCTTTTTTCAAGATAGGAATGCAGAAACATAGGTCAGGCTTTTGCTGAAACTGTTATTTGCGACTTAATATCAAATGCTGGCCTTAAAGCATGGAAAAACTGCTGTTTATGTGCATTGATGACTTAATATTTTTTTTTTATGAGAGCTTATAAGTGTCTTTTTTTAAAGGAGATCTGAACTGCATAGCAGGTGCAACATCCAGAAATGGTGGCTTCATCTGGGATGTCCCAAGAGGCAAAGTGATAACCCGATTCAGTGAGGTATGATGAGCCTGCTTCTCTTTTGTCTATTGCATATAAGTTAGTCATTCCTTCTAGTGCCAATAAATGATGATCTGTCACGTGTTCTTAAAAGACGATATAACAAAAATGTGTAGAAAGATTGATATGGGTGCCAGTTTATCTCTGAGGCAGGTGAAGTTTTTCTTACTTCCTAGGAGTAGATTTGTGACCTGAGAATGGTGAAGCACCAGAAGGTCTCCATTATTTTAAAATTGTTTCTGTAGCGATACATAGGAAAAGCAAAGACAATTTTTTCTTAAATGTGTATGGACATACAAACGTCAAAGCATAAAATGGTGAATTGACGTTCCATATTTTAAAATGTAAGCCCCCCCAAAAAAATTTAATTCCCTGAAGTCTAGACCAAGAAGCTGCATTTTGCAGCACACTAGGCAGTATGGTTTATTTACAATCTTGCCTTGTATTACCTGTAATATATGCAGGCTTTTACAAGTCCTGAAGTGGTACCATAACTAGTTAGTGGCATAAAGAGCTATTTAATAATGTAGTATTCTGTACTATTTTGTATATTCTCAGTATATATATTCTAATATTATGTTAGACAGACATAGTTAACTGTGGCAATATCTGCATTGGAGGAAAGGGCTGCTCTTTAAGAACACCGATATGGAGAAAAACCTTTTTTAATAAAATAAAGCAAGCAAATGAACAACAACAACAACAACAAAAACATTTAGAAGTTCTCAAGTTTTAACATGTAGAACATTGGAACATGTGCTACTAAACATCTGTTCTCAAACACTGGTCCTGATGCATACCCCAGTTAAGTTTTCACATACCACAATTATTCATTCCTACTAATGTCATTATTAGAACAAGCAGCTAACCTTTATTCAGGCTTCAGATTCATATGAGTTGCTCATTCTTTGTCTCTTGGTTCCTGGAGAGTAGGACAGTTTTACTGTCTCTGTCCCTCTGTCCTCAGTCCCAGTTTTCTGGGAGAAATGGGCTGAAACCCATAGGAGAACAAAATAAAGCAGATGAGTCAATAGATAAGAGAAAAAGGGGTGAATTATTTCTTATTGATAGGTATTTTGCATTTTTTGAAGCATGGAAAGAATGGAATCTTCTGCATTGCCTGGAGTCATAAAGATTCCAAAAGAATAGCAACCTGCAGCGGTGATGGATTTTGGTGAGTGTTACTGGAAGAAAAAAAAAATAAATTAAAAAAAAATAAAACACCAAATGTACATCTCAAGTCAGTGAACTTTGGCAGCACCATCGGTGATTAATTTTAAAACCGTTCTCACTGGCCAAAATTTGGTGTATATAAATCTCCTGTATTGTTAGGCTATATTTTTCATGATTTTAAGAAAAAATAAAGGAATTGTATCCAAAAGGAGTAGTTTCACTTTGATACTGAAACCGATTACTGATTTCTACTTAGCCAAGAATATTCTTCTAGGTTTCTTACCTGTAGGCATAGAGGACACTTATCAAAAAGCTATCCCTCTTGTCTTCATTGTTTTGTTTTGTTGTTTTTTTTAAAGTTTGTTATTTCAAGGACTAGAAATCACTATTGCAGAGCAAACTAAAAGTTACGATTGTATTACTAGAGGAGGATAATAGTTTATTTGCAAAAATGATCAAATGTCAAGCAAGAACATTGTTGTGTATATTTTTTCAGTACATTTTCAAACCTTTTTTTTCCTTTTCTGCCCACATTCTTTAAATTCTTTCTGTATGCTGTTTTTTTTGTTTTGCTTTTTTTGTTTGTTTGTTTTGTTTTTTAATTTACTGCTATTTGGCTTATTTGTGTATAATCAAACTTGAGTTTTGGATAGCCTACTCAGAATGGTAGCTTTTTTCCTCCTAATATTCTGTTGTAATTGGTTTCAGTATTATTCGAACCATTGATGGCAAGGTTCTTCACAAGTACAAACATCCAGCTGCAGTGTTTGGCTGTGATTGGAGTCAAAACAACAAGTGAGTAAAAATTAACCCTAATAATTGATACGTAGTATTTAATTGGATTAATGCTATAAAGTAACACAAAGTTATTGATTTTAGAATATGATACTTACTGTTATATTAGAGCACAGAAATTGTTTCTGTTTCACAGTAGGATGTCTGTAGTAGCTCTGCATTTCCAGTAGTGTTCATTTCCAGTAGTGTTCATTGTCTGGTATTCTATTTTTTTGTGTAAGACAGTCTATTTAACTTCTAAAAAGGTTATCTTTGTACTATCAGGAAGAAAACATCTCTGGTTTTAATTCCATATAATGGCAAACCTATATGAACAGGTATGAGATAACCACTTTGTAAGGTTTGGGAGATACATAAACTGCAATGAAATAAGGCATGGGGATCTCTTAAGCTACTTTTGAACACCCTGGACATCCACTAAGGCACTGCATGTTACAAAGAGATACCAACTTCAACCCTGAAATGAATGTGATTATGTCAATGATATTGTGCCTGAGACAGTAAGTTTCAGTCCCTCAGGTGATATTTATTTCTACCAAAAACAGAACAATGCAAAATAAGTACTTCTAGTTCTGGCAACCTGTACTAAACAGAATTACAGATTAGAAATATGCTGTTAGATCCTTCTCAGAACTGAAGCTTAATGTAAGAAATTTAATATGGTTTTAATACATGTCTAATTATTGCTGGTTGTCCAATTCTGAGAACACTTTGATAGTGATAAATATCCGTAAGTAGCTATAAGAAAATTTATGTCTAGATAAGTTGCAATTCTTCGAAGTAATAAATTCCACATTAATATTATTAATAATATTAATAATACCACACATAATGTCATCAGAAGGAACCCAGTATGCCTCTACACTTTGGCAATAGTTGATAAGTGTGTAGCTGAATAAGAGCCATATTACAGCTCTTCAGTTATTACATTATATACTTAATTTGAAATCAACTCCCTGAAGATGAATCAAAACGTAACTTGAAGTAACACACTATAATTTTAAATGTTTGTACATTATGTAATCTTATAAATTGATAAAAAGAAACACTGAAAATACGTTGCAGCATTCTTCCTGAGTAACAAAAAATAATATTTGAAAAACTGAATCTATCAATATAAGGCTTATTTAAATATTTTTTCAAAGAATTGTTTGAGAATACTCCACATTCTACTATTTGGCTTTTGTTTAGTGATTTTTTCAATTACTTCCGATGACAAAGTAGTCATGCTGTTCTCTACATCTCTTCTGAATTTTCAGTTTTGTCAACTTGTTTCTTGGTGAGTTTCCTAATACATAGTTCGTTCCGATAGTGTCTATAAAGTTTCAAAAGAGAAGAGGAAAAAAACATCTGTTTTAGGACTCACCCTCCTCGACTACTTGTTTCACTCACCCATACTTCATGGGAATTGTAGAAAGCTATGTGTTAAGATAGTTACAGTCTGTGAGGGTCAATGTTTTTCATTACTTGTGCTTTTCTCTGTGTATTTCAGTAAATTATAAAAACATGCAGTACGTGATAAAAAACTGTATGTAAAAACAAATACAGATGTCATTGCATAGACTAACCAAAGGATTACAAGAAGTTTAAGAGTTAATTTAGAATATGTCATTTGAGTGTGACAAGAACACACTTCTTTTCTTAGATAAATACACGAAAATGCAAGGAATACAGTTGTCAAATGATTTCTGAGTTATAAAATTGAGTTGTACTTGTCATCCAAGAGATTAAGCAGCAAACTGAGGTTTCAGTGTATCTAATAATAGGAATGCTTTTTTTTTTTTCTAATACTAATCCTAGCAACAGAAATAATTGTCTTCAGACTGTCTAGTTTTCATGCAGGTACGGACAATTTTGTGTTGAATTTTTAATATAAATTTTTACACCAGGATTTGAACTCAAGTTTGTGTTAAGGGAGAAGCATTGCAGGGGAATTTGGTAGCTGAAAGCTGACTTACACGTGCTGGCCATCGAGGCATGGAAAAGAGCAGATATTCAATAGCAGGAAAGGGAGACGTTAGATTGGCTTCCTTTTAGTGACTGCTAAGCTGAATATTTAGGAGGCAACTGCAATATTGTGCAGATAATTGCTAATACCAACATGAGAATTTGTTGTCAAAACCAGTTATACGGTAGTTCAATCTACTAATACTTCTGTGCTGAGTTCTGAATAGAGTATACTATTTTCAGAAATGCTTGGTCAGACTGTAGTGCAAATACTATTCCCTATTGTAACTAATGGATCTTGGTCTTTGTCTTTTTTTTTCCTGATTTAATCTGAAATACGCTTATCAGTAGTGACATCATAAAGTAGGAGCAAAATAAGATACTTTAAAAGTAAATTGTAAAATATGCATCATACTTACTTCTAAACTCAAAACCCTTGAAAATACTTTTCATGATTCCAGGGACTGATTTTCCTGTTTTATTTTGCAGAGATATGATAGCTACTGGTTGTGAGGATAAAAATGTTCGTGTTTATTACTTGGCAACCAGCTCTGATCAGCCACTGAAAGTTTTTACAGGGCATACTGCAAAGGTGTTTCATGTACGATGGTCTCCTCTGAGAGAAGGAATCCTCTGCAGTGGCTCTGATGATGGGTGTGTATATCTGAACTATTAGGAAAATTTAAGATCTTTAGTTGCACTGTTTCTGGCACCTTAAAAAACTCTGTGAATAATAGTACAAATCTCTGTTTTGGTCAAATTAAATGTTGCTCTTCTGTTAGTTTAACACAGTGTTTTGGCAGCAGAATAATTATCTAAATTTGTCACAACTGCTGTATCAATGCATTTTTCCAAATGCTTTCCCAAGAGCAGAAAGTGCCTGATGCTTGTTAACAACAGGAGTGAGGCAAGGATGATACTACATGCTTATTCTGCATTTAAAGATACAGGTGCAAGCTTTGGTCTTGAAAGAGGAATTATTTGAAAATAAATATTCCTAGAAATAAATATTCTGAAGTTTGAAATGCTGGCTGGAGACAGTCTTATTTCAGATAGGTGGACATAAATCTTTTAATGGACATAAATCTTTTGTATCCTTTTTCAGTACTGTTCGAATATGGGATTATACACAGGATGCTTGTATAAATATTCTTAGTGGACATACAGCTCCAGTACGGGGACTGATGTGGAATCCTGAAATTCCTTACCTTCTAATATCTGGCAGTTGGGACTATACAATTCGAGTCTGGGACACAAGAGATGGAACGTGTTTGGACACAGTTTATGATCATGGTGCAGATGTGTATGGTAATATTTTAAATATGTTTTATTTCTGTATTAAAATAAATTTTAATCAAACTGGCTTTTAGATAAACTTAATTATTTGACTATATTTTTAAATGCTCTCTCTACTAGGATTAACATGTCATCCTAGTCGTCCATTTACTATGGCTTCTTGCTCTCGGGACTCCACTGTGAGACTCTGGTCATTGACACCTCTTGTAAATCCTATACAAATAAATATCTTAGCAGATAGATGTTGGGATGAGGTTATTGGTAATATAGGTAAGTAAATTGCATATACAGTTTTTTTAATTTTCTGTATGTTACTATACTTAAGGAAAAAAAAAGTCTAAATCTTTGTGTTTGTTAGATCGTGCTGTGGAATCTGGTGCTCCTCCTTTGCTGTGTGGTAAAGTTTCCAGGGATATTAAGCAAGAAGTGGAAAAACTGACAGGAAATCCTCGAGGAAAGAAACTAAGATGGTTTTCAGAATGTTTTTCAGTAAGTATTCTACAAACTTAAGGATGTCAGTCAGGTTAAGGTTGTCAGTGTTCTCTACGCACTCTTCTGAAGTTAATCTCTAAAACAAAAGTTGCTTTCTCCTCTACCATTTTCTCTCTTAAAGGAAGTTCAAAAATACACAGAAATCAGCTCTCTTAACAATTCTGCTTGTAAAAGCATCCATGACTGAATTGTCACTTGTGAACATCAAACTTTCATAAAGGAAGATAGGTGGGATAGCTTAATTTGTCATAGGAATAGTTTGCTTTAATTAGAATCTTCCTTGGAAGAAAATGAAAAAAATACATTTTATGAAACTACATTGGACTTTTTTATTTTAATCCATTAAAGGAACACCTCCATTCTGGATGAGGTTTGAACTACCTGAGTGTCTGTGCTTGAACTGTTGGGAGATGTGGATCACTCATGCCCCAGTATCCGTCTAGTGATTTTGCTCCACTGCACAGTAACATTTCCTATAAATCATTACAGCCTTTTTGTGCAGTTCAGTTAAAATTATAAACTACTAGATACCTGTGAGTGCTTACCTACATGGGAGCTGAAATTGATGTAGAAAAAGGGCAGAAATGTCCTAGAAATTACAGTTTGTGTCAGACAATTGTTATTTAAGTGAATGTTCTATCTACAAAGATCAAACAAAAAATACAAAATATTTTCAGTATGTTCAAACAAATGTATGTTTTGATTTCTGGCTAAAGTTTAAGGTATAATGCAAAAAAGTTGAAACACTTTTCCTCAATTACAAATCCTGAAATTTCCTGACTTTTATTAAAAATATTTTTAATGCAATTCTTTGTTTTACAGAAGTTACACATTTGGATGTCCTGTATTAATTCTTGAGTAAAGCTATTATGGAATATTAGAATTTTCTAACAACAAACTTTTTTGATCATCTCTGTGCAGTGCTTTTTAGAGTCCAGAAGCTAAGTGTTATGCTTACACTATTGTGAGTCAAATGACAGCTTTCATGGATTGAAAAAGGAAAATTGAAAAGAGAATAGTGATTTATTTTTTTCTAGTACATTCCTCTGCTTTTTACCAGTTCAGAGATGACTGGGCCTCTAAACATGTATCCTGTTATTCTTCAAAAAGCTCCTTCAGGTTAAAGTTTTAATATTTTTTCTTTTCATCCTTTTAATGACTCATTCACTTCTAGACTTCATTGAATGTTAAGCCATCATCCTTGTTTTACAGAGGGGAATATTCAAATATTAGACCTATATGAATGCTTAAAATTTCAACGACAAAAAATTTGCCTTGAGGACCTGCAAAATTTTGTGTGTATACTGTTATATGTATCTATTTTAAGATTTTAGTGTTGTAAACTGAATTGTGGCAGCTGAGACTTGAAGTTGTTTCTTTACCTCACCCATTACTTCAAAAGAGAGTAAACAACTACAAAAGAGAGTAAACAACTGTTTGGGTAGGTCTTGCACTCCAGCAGCTGAATGTTGTTTTATGCCTGCAGTAACCACCACATAGCTAGTAAACATCTGGGAGCACAAGAGAGAGCTCTAATGATGAGCTCTCAGCTGTGGCCACACATAAGCAAGAACGTGAATTCATGAATCCTAGTGTATCTTTAAGTCTTTGAGAAAAACAAAGAGGTTGTAGTGTCTTGAACTGTCATGTCTTCATGGTAAAGCTTCTAATATTAAAATGGTCTGAAATTACATTTCTTGGAATTGACTGAGAAGTATTTTCAAGGTCTTTACAAGTTTAATTTCTCTTGAACATTATTGTAATTCAACTTTATTTTTTTCCCTAACAATTCTAGCCTCCAGGAGGCAGCAAAAATTTGTGGGATTTAGTTGCTGTAATAAAAGGACAGGATGATAGTCTGCTTCCACAAAACTACTGCAAAGGAATTATGCATATGAAACATCTCATTAGATTTAGAATGGTAAGTGAGTAGTAAACATTACCTGGTTAATAATACACTCAGTATTTCACTCTTTAAAATTAGCACTTGATGCTTTACAAAAGGATTAGAACTTATCTCGTGCCTGAAGATATTTGTGCATTATCAGTTCTCTGTGCAATATTAATCTGTTAGAACAATGGCATCTAGGTGAGTCTGTTTGACTTCATACATACTCAGTGTTAAAATGCTAGGCTACATATAGAGTACTTCTGTATTCAGTGAAATTAAATTCTTTGTATAAACACAAAAGTTTGTAGTTGTGTTCAGATGCAGGGGCAGGAATTCATGTCTGAAAATGGAGGAGAGGCAGCAGAGATACGCAAATATGCTCTGTGACTCTCTGGAAGGAGGAGTGGAAAAGAAAGAACCTGTCATTAATAGAAATACACAGCTGAAGAGTGACTCGATTGTGAAATTCCAGAACCAGGCCACAGAATTATTTGTAGTTGCATGTGTTGAATATGCAACCAGATGTACAATTTGTACAGAATATGGGGCTATGTGGTTCTTTCAGGGACTTCTCAGAGAAACTAATCAATCCTATTCTCTAATGACTGGAAATAGAGGAAATAGAGGAAAGCAATCTAGTGGTATGGATT
Organism: Aythya marila; assembly: GCF_965140915.1. Classification (NCBI taxonomy): domain Eukaryota; kingdom Metazoa; phylum Chordata; class Aves; order Anseriformes; family Anatidae; genus Aythya; species Aythya marila. Next base: position 23,734,697 of record NC_139045.1, on the reverse strand, counting down.
AGAACATGTTTAACTGTCCCCTCAGGTATTTATTCCCCCTTAGGAATAAATACCTGCCAGGTATTACCTGATGTTTGTTGTCGTAGGTTGTCTCTTTTGCATAACTTACTAGACTCTTAAAGAATGACTGAAGTGATGGAAATTTTCTACTGGTGATATTGACTATAATTATAGCAATTACTTTGCTAATACTATGAAAGAGACAAAAAAAATAAAAAAATAAATAAAAAAAAAAAAACATTTATCTCAGCCAGCTAGCCTATGAAGAAGAAATTCATTCTTGATCCCTGCAGTGTAAGCAATCTCTTATCCATGTAACCGATGTTGTGAACTTGTAACAGGTGAGTCAGAATAACAGCAGTAAATGCTGCTTGATCTGTGGTTAAATGGTCCCATCAATTAAAAGCATTTTGTTACCTTTTTGTCGATTTGGAATCCTGCTTAAGCCCTATAGGAGAAGGTAGAGATAAGATAGTGCTGACATCCTCTGTATATCTGCAAATACCTTTTTTTTGTTAGGAAACTGGGTAATGTTTAATAACTGGTAAAAAACATTGCAGCAACTAGACATTTCATGAGGAAGTAGAGACCTAGAGCAAGTGTGCTTTTTGTTTTTTGTTTTTTTTTTGCTTTTCTTTTGTTTTTCTATTTCTAGCAACCAAAGTTGATTTATTGATTTATTGGAAATTTTAACATAAAAATGACACAGAAGATAAAGCTGCCAAATAAGAAAGTAATGTTGTTTGTTTAAAAAGAAAAACAAACAAACAAAAAAGATGCTTTGCCTTTCTTAGCAGAAATTATTATTTCTTTATTTGGAATTATTATAAGAGTAATAAGTCATTTCCAGCTCTATGCTGGAATTTAATTTGCAGCTCCATTCATAAATATTTTCAAAAATACTGAGATTTTTATGATGGACAACTGGGTGGCTTAGTGTTGCATATGTGAAAATGTTTGAGAATGAAATGAAAGTATGTAAAAGATGAAAGGAAGGTAAGGAAAATGTATATGTGCATCAAAATACTAACAGTTGTTATAATGATATAAGTAGTTCACTGTCATTTTACTGTAATCTCTTAGAATTAGTATTTTCTCTAAAGGATTCTTTCTTATAGCTTTTATATTTTATTGTAATGCTTGATTAAAATTCATTAAGAAAACTTGTTTTCATCACAGAAAACCAACTGTTGTACTCTTTAATTTTTTTTTATCAGTCCAAAGCACAAGAGCTGACAACAGTAAAAATGTCCAAGTTTGGAGGTGGTATCGGTGCACCAAGCAAAGAGGAAAGGCTTAAAGAAGCTGCAGAAATACATTTAAGATTAGGACAAATTCAGCGATATTGTGAACTGATGGTAGAGCTTGGAGAGGTAAAATATCAGACCATTATTGAAAACAATAAAATACAAAAGTTTATGAAAACCAGCTACCCAAGCAAAGCTTGTATAGGAACAAAAGGGATAATAAATCCAGAAATAATTGATTCAGATATATTGTTTTTAACATACACAGACTAATAAATAGCTAATTAATATTTTAAACCTTTTGATGAATTTATTGTAATGGAAGAAACATGAAATATAATTAAAAATACAGCTCTTTCCCAAAATAAACTGCTCAGATATGTAGAATGTATTCCTGCTTTCTTCTAGTGGGACAAAGCTCTCTCAGTTGCACCTGGTGTATCGATGAAATACTGGAGGAAGTTAATGCAAAGGTAAAGTGATAAAAATACAGTGCTGAATTGTAAATTCTGTTCATAAAATGACATAAGTAGGAAAGATACCAGTAGTACTTGGGTTCTCTGACAAGATTATAGTGATGTTATGTTTTGTTCAGTAAGGTTTGGGCTGGAACTGTCAGGGATTTCAACAGTGATTGGGGGTATGTAAATCAAGTTAAAATGTTAAACATAAATTACAAGTTTGACTGGAAAGTTATTATGCGGTAGAGAGCAGTATCCTTACAACTTGGAAGTCTTCTGAGATCTGGTAAAGTAGATGTTTCAGTGAACTTGAACTTCATCTAACACCTGTACCATAAAGTTTGATGAACAATTTTATATGTAGATCTTTCTTGTTTGTTTATTCATTTGTTTAATTAGGAGAGCTGATCAGTTGATTCAGGAAGAAAATGATGATGTCATCCCATACTGTATAGCTATTGGAGATGTAAAGAAACTAGTTTCTTTCTTTACTTCAAGAGGCCAGCTTAAAGAGGCTCTGCTTGTTGTGCAGGTATTATTACATATACCAGTGTATGCAATAGCATTTATGTATTCATTTCTATTCTGAAGATGACAAGCATATTTAAAAGGCTAGCTCTGTTCACATTTGCAAAATGGCTAAATAATGAAACCCTACTCTTCACTTTCATTCTTTATTGGCCAGTTTTTACTCAGAAATTGTAAGAAGGTATCTCATGCTTACAGATTTTAAGTCTGATTCTTCTGAATTGCAGTCAAACAACTATAATGAGAGCTGATATAGTTTTTGGTTAACGTAAAAAATTAACTTGATTTTATCAGTCGGAACTGCCCTTAACTTTTAAGGCATGTAGGATTTCACTTGCATTTCTACGAAGGTCTTGAGTATACTGCTTCTTCTAGAATCTTCAGGCAAAACCATTCAATTACAGTAGAAATCAATATAGGAAATCAACAATGATTCTATCTATGATTCTAACTTTTAAATGAATGCAAAAAAAAAATAGTGTAACCTATTACCAAGAGGGACATGTCCCTTCTGCTTTCTAATGTAAGCACAAGTTAAAGGGTGCACAAAACATGCAAGACTGATGTTTTGTTTCACTCTTTCTCCCTGTCATTTTATTATTTTTTATTATTTTTCTTTGTCTGCTTAGTACAGCTTGTTAAATAAACTGTCAAGATATGTACCTGGCACGTTTTCTCATGCCTACCTGTTCTCAAGTGTTTAATTGGCTCATACCTGGGAACTTGAATAATAATGCACGAGAATTGGTCCCTTAGAAACTGTCTATCTGTATCTTGTTAAATTTAACAAGTTATAAATTGTGAACCTCAAAGCACTTTAACACTTTAAAAATATCTTCACTTAATTTTTGGAAGACAGGCATTACAGGGTTTGCTTTTATTACAATTAACAGAGTAGTCTGTGTCTCGAATGTTTAATCAGATAATGTTAAGCAATAAAATGCCAGGACTTAATTACCATTTTAACTGAGCCTTGAATTTTAATGGCATTATACAAGCTGCACCTTAAAGGGCATGAAAGAATTTCATTTTAAGCCACACTGATCTTTTTTCACTTAACATTAGAAATAATGTATTTCAAGAAACAAAAGAGGTTTGTTTTATGCCACTATATAAACTTTCCAGATTGAATGGATTGGCTATGTGGCCATGCAGTTCATCCTCCACTCTAAGCCACTTTTTCCTAGGAGAGTAAAAATCAAGCTTGCAATCTTCACTGTCCATTTGAAGTTTATTGAAAAATTGGAAGAATGCAAGGCGTAGGGAGGAAGAGGTCTCTTGCTTCTGTAGAATTTCTTGTATGGCTACATAAAAACAGGCTAAGATTTAGCTATGTATAGGTTTGTTGGTCTAAACGTTTCCTTTGTTATAACTGGGCTTTAGAATTTTTACAGATCTCAAATTTATCTTTGAAAATAACATTTAATGTCAGTTTTGATTGGCACATTAATGAATCTCTCATTTTATTCACTTCTAGGCAGCTTGTGAGGGAAATATACAAATGTCACCACTCTCCACAACAACTGGATCTTCACATTCTGATTTAAACAATACAGATGATTATAATGAGTAAGCTTTTCTAATTTATAACTAAAGCTTCATTTTGGTGCAGTATATAATATCATCAAAAAACATAAACCTTAGTGGTTTAATTTGGCAACAGCAATGTAGAATTTGACAACAAAATATTACATCTTCTAGTATTTAGTTAATAGGGAGACAGTTTCAACTAACTGATTCTACAGTGTATAATTTCCCCACTTGCCCTTTCTAGTTGCATTTGTCATATGTATTATATAAATATTATATAGGTATCGTATAAGTATCTTTTTTTTTCTTGATCTTTAAGGAGCTGCGCTATTCCTATGCACTTAAATATTTTTAGATTTTTAGTTTTTTTACGTTAGAACTTTTGAGAAGTGTAGAGTAAGACTTAGTATCTGTAAGACCCTGTGTTTTATGCATCTTCATCTGAAGGCTTCACTGGTTTTCATCAGTGAAGTTTCTAAAATTTACACTAATAGACATATTTTCTTTGTGTGTGCTGACAAAGAAGCCACACATCTCTCCTTGTTTAGAACAACACTTAAAAACTTAAATCGCGTTGTCATGCTGTATGTATAGTAACAAAAACAGTTTGGAGCCTGTGTAGCTACTTCATTTACATGCACAGTTTGTGAGTAGTTGGAGTGATATTTATGCAGTGTTCCCAGGTACAGAATAAATATCCAAACAGTTGATCTCTCTTCCCTCAGTCTGAAGAGACATTTCAATGCTGGTGTGGATTTTGTGAAACTGACCCACCTGAATGTGTACCAACATAGGTGGATTCAGCTCAAACCAGCTACATTTTTGACTGTGTGTGGTGTCCTTATATGTAAGTCAAATATAAAAATTTTAGGGTACATAAACAAATGTGACTTGTATCTAAATACAGAACCAAACAACTGCAACCTTAAAGCGATCTTGCTGAATTCATGTTTTGTTACTGCAGGCTTCTTCAAAAAGTCAGTAAAGAATTGGCAGAATGGTATTTCCAAGATGGCCATGCGGTGCTTGCAGCATGTTGCCATCTGGCTGTTGAAAATATAGAGGTAACATTGACTTTCTTATTACATCTTTACATATTGACAGTTTTTTCAAATATGTGCCACATTCTAAATTCTACTAACTAAACTTATTTGCTCTGTATTTATTTATATTGATCCTTACAGTATTGAAGTTAGTGGCAGAACTCCCATGATTGAATTTAAAACAAGGTTTCTCTCATGCACAGAACATATGTTGTTGTTTAATTGAATTTTAGTAAATAAAGTACTTTTTATATCAGAAAATATGCGGTACATAAGTACCTTATATATATACATAAGTATTATTGTTTACTGTTTATGCTGACTAAAAAGACCTACTCAGAATTAAAACTTTGTTGTACTACAATGAATGTAATGTCCATCAAATTTGCAATATAAATGAAGTAAATAGGGAAAAAAAAATCAGCCCAAAAATATGGCTGATGTGTGAGGAACATTATTTTTTTTGTTTGTAGTTTTACATATTATTTCTTTTCCTCATGGACTTTCCACTGGAATTTGTTGTTGTGGACCCAATACGTTCTTCCTTCTCTGTCCCCCCAAATGAGTAAAATTCCATCTTAATATGTTGTTGAGAGAAAGCAATCAGTTAATGCCTGTATTTCAAAACAGACACGTTTCAAGTTTTGTATAGTCTCTTACTGTTTAATATGCTATTATCCCTATCAGATACTTCAGTTACCCAAAGAAAATATGAACAGGAAAGTCATTCCTGTTTTTTATATTCCCCATTTAATCAAAAGAGGGGGAAATATGTACTCTGAATACTACTGTCCTTACCTAGGACTAAAAGGAAACACTGTCATGCTTGTTATGTATGACGTTTAATCGCTCAATAAAGGAAGTTTCTGCTAAAGGAAATCTATTTGGTTATTTGAAAACTAGTACACATGGTACGTGATGGTCTCATTCAAGAGGCCCAAATTTTATATGAAAGTTCCTTTAATTAATGCTTATTTTGTCCTGTAAAAGGCAGTTTCATGGATGAATGTCATATGCTCAATGCAGTGAATCCACAAAAATGCTTGTGTCCCTTAATGATATAACTTTTTCATTGAGCAAGCTTGCGATGGCAAACCTGATTCGTGGAAATGAACTGGAGTTGGCAATCAGTGTGGGTACTGTCTTAGGAGAAAATGCAGCGCAAGCAACACATTATGCCCTAGAATTACTAGCAAGAAAGTGTATGACAGTAACAACATGGTAAGAACTTTTTTTAATCCAAAGATGATTTCTTTCTTTTTTTTTCCCCTGACAAAACAATTAAGGTGTTTCTCATTCTGATACTTATATATATGTCAGACCACTATGGGTAGATAGATGTCTGCTTGAGTAAAAATTAAACTTATGAAGCATGGAGAATGCAAGTGTTCCACTTTATTCTCAAAATACATTATGTATGCATTGTAAGGGAGAGAAGAGTCCTTGTCATTTGGAGTACAAAATGTGCTGAAAAAGCTAGGTACGTACTTGGGCAATAACTAACATAGCAAGTCCTAGTCTGTACTCAGTAAAAATGACTGCTTCAGACAAAGTGAGGCTAGAATTGAATTATAAAGTTAATAAGCACAGAAGTTCAGGTAGGATTTGCAAAGTGATTTTAAATACCTGCTTTACAATATAAAACCCTGAGAGACTGATGTATTATTTTACACCTGTATTGGATATACAGGACAGCTGACAAGATCTAAAGATGAAACAGGTTTACTGTTTAATTCACTTACTGTTAATTTCTCTGTTGCACGTAGGGGAAACTTCATCCCTCTGCTAAACTTTCTCTTCTTCCTCATGGTTGTTTTACTTTGAAGGGTACAGTTTGTGTCTGTTTGTTGTCCACCAATGAAACAGAAAATCTTGCTAAGATATATTTGGAAGCTGTACAGTGTTTCAGAACTGACATTCAGTAAACAACATGTGTTTAAACAGATACTGTAATCAAGACTCAGTTTTGCTGCTGAAGTTGGTATTTGCTCAAGCATCTGGGGGTAGCCTGAGAGAAATATAGTGGAACTCATTTCTACAGAGCATTTAGCCTAGAAAAAGAAGCAATGCAGAAAAGGATATAATAAGAAATGGATGTCTTGCTACTTTGGATTCGTAATGATTCAGCATGTCCACATTGCACCAAGTCTAACAGAGTTGTTCCATCAACTCCATCTGCATCTTCTAAAGTCTCTGAAGCTGTTTCTCTGTTCTCCTTGCATTCATTGTGAAGATTGTTTTTCACCTGCAGTGCTTCCTATTAAAGGGTATTTCACAATTGATGTATATATCCAGTTCCATAGTTAAAACTTGTTTTGATCTCAGTGCTATAAGAAACACTAGTAAAAGTACAGCCTTTACATGTAAGTATGTATATAAAATTTCTGCAAGCCTATGGCATGTCTACATTCCAGTCTATAAAGGTACACATAATAAAATTTTAAACTAGTCTGGTGTATGTTGCCCAAGTATACATCTGGATTTATCAGTGTGTTCCATATGCTATACAGAATATCTGTTACAGCTATACCATGCAATCCTTGATTCTGATTTGCAGCCATTACAGCGTATTCTTCCATTCTGTAGAAAAGATCAGAGATCTATATTTTGTAATAAAGAGATGCTAACAGCATAGTAGTATAAGTATTTAGTCATCTGCATGCATAAGATGATGAATGGTGAAGCTGGAGTTCGAGGGCATCTGGGCTATTCGTTGAAGGCCTTGCTTTTTCTTTATATTGATTATTATGCTTAGGGAAATCCACCAATCAAAAGCATTTCATTGCCGAGAAACAATTGTGTTAATTAACTTAATTAATTCCTCAGGGAATACCAGAAGGCCAATTGCTAATGAAATTAATTATTGATGGAATGTTTTTCTAGAAAAGCTCTAAAATATAAAATCCAAACAAAAAAAGTCAAAATCAAAGATGCATACCCTTCCTAACCAATCCAAGTCTGCAACCTTTGGAAAAAAAAAGTGGGCATTTGGGAAAAATGAGTGAACTTAATAAGGCCATTTTCATTTTATGTGTGTTTAGTGCCTAAATACTGCTAAAATGAACTTCCTTCTGCTATTTAGGCTAGTGGCATTTCACTTGAAACACTGAATTCTGCATATCCTGACTCAGACACCTTATTTTGTTCTTGGGGCTAATTGTCATTTTTTTTACAATCCAATTCTTAAAAAAACATTCCACATAACACAGTTTGAAGCCATTATATGAGGTTTGCTCTGTGTTTGTTGTTTTTTTTTTTGTAATAAACATTTGATTTCAGTTTTCAGCTGAGCAGTTTCTAGTCACTTAAAAAATTACTACATTTGAAGTTGAGTACATGTGACTAACTGATCTTGAAAATAGTCAAAAATTTTGAAATATACTATATTCTGAAAGGGCCTTTCTGTATCTTAGAAAAGTGGCTATTGCATAATAGTAATAATAATAAGATAACACATTTTCCAAAGACCTTTTGGCATTAGGTTTGTTAGGTTGTTAAAAGGCATTGGAAAGATTTCTTTTTTCTTAAACACAGTCAGCTAACTTGGCTATTAGATTTGCTTTTGTAGATGTTCTATTATATTTTTCTTCTGTATACAAAGTTAAGAATACAAAACAAAGTTTTATTCATTACTGTTTCAATGTCTTCCTTTTAGCTCTCCATCACTTGGATACAGGTATTATGCTTCTTTCTAGAAGGAGAGATTAGAAAAGTGTGTGACTTCACTAATGCTAAAAATAAATTTAAAATGTGTCCTCATTATTTAATCATAGATGGGAAGTGGGGTGGAAAGTAGATATTGGACAGCAACTTGCATTTTTAAGCCAAGGACTGCATTCTGACAAGCCAGGGGAACTCAGTAGGAGATTTTGCCTTACACAGTGGCAAGTCAGTCTTGTGGGTCACAGGAGAAATAATGCCTGCATGAGTAAAAGAGACATAAAACAATAAGAATAATTAATTATTTAAAGCTCAATATTATTTTTTTTAAATAATTTGCTAGTATTTATGTGCGTTCTCTCCAGCTGCTTCTTGTGTAAAGTAGGATGGGGAAGTAAACAAATGGTAAGAAGTAGAGAATACTTCAGAAACATCAGTCTGCTAAAGCCCATTTTTTTGTGTTTAATCAGAAGGATTAAAATAGGTATCATTCTTTTCTTGTATAATCTTTTTTTATCACAGAAGCTGTAGCCATTCTGAATGACTGAAAGATGTTTTTTGCTGATGTCATGGTGCTCTAAAAGCCTTTTACCCTCAACTTCTGGCAGTTTGACTGAGGATATCGTTTCAGGACAGAGCCACACTACCCTCTTTTTTTCAATGGGAGAGGTCCTACTTTCCCTTCCAATGGCTGCTCATGTTTTCTTCCATCTCACTTGGAGGTGGTTCTTACACTTGAGGATTGCACAGTTGTTTAATTCAACCACCTAAAGCAACATTAAAAAAAATCTAGAAATTAAATTCTCAAAAAAGAAAAAAAAAGAATTCAATTTTTGCAAGGTAGTGACCTGGATCTGCCTACCTAGTGATGATATGTGCATTAGAGAAATTGATGAGGGACGGGATGATGCCTTTGAAAACTGGAACAAAAAGATATAAGAATGGAAGGGAAGTGGAGATCTAAAGGAAGGAAGAGGTAGAACCTCCTTCTTTAGGCCTTAGTAAGCTATTGATTGAAATCTTAAGCCTCATTTATTGTACCAAAAATAGACTCCCAAGTTGCTTCTGATCTTACCTGGAAATAGCCTTTTTTTTTTTTTTTTTTCCTCCCAGTAAACTCATCTGTGTAGAAGGAATGTAAAGGGAAAACTGTTTCATTTTATTACAAACCATCAAGAATAACAACATGTTGTCTTTGTGTTTGTGCAGGGATTTAGCAGCCGATCTTCTTATGATGATTCCTGATAATAAACTGCATTTGGTAAAGCTATGTGCTTTTTATCCTGGATGCATAGCAGAAATAAATGACCTACATGAAAAGGTACAATGAGAAAGAATTTACCTGGATCCTAAAAAGAGGTTTTGTAATGATTTCAGAATGTATAATGCCAAATAAATTTAAGATGTTTTTTTCACTAGTGTTCTTACATATGTTCAATATATTTTTTTCTCTTTCAGTCTTTATTGACTTTATTTTCAGTACAAGAACTTTAGTTCTTTAATTCTAGTGTGTACAGTATTTTCATGGCACAGGTTACTTCCAGAAGTAGCTTATGATCTTCATCATTTTTTGTCAATAGGATTTATAACCTCATCACTGAAGTGCAGCCTAATCATGTCTTGGCAGATCACCTTTTTGTAGTACCCTGAATTGTTTTACATCTTGATGTCTATAGTCTCCTTAAGCCCTGCCCTTCCCTTCCCCCCCCCCTTCGTCTTCAGCAGCAAAGGAGTCTGCTCCACTAACTCCCTCCCTTAAACTCAGGCTGCACATCTTCAAAGGAATAGTAACAAATTCACAAAATCACTAACAAGTGAAGCTGATACTTACAGAACCTTCTCCTTCAGCAGTGTCATCTCTACTCTAGATGGCTTTTTAATGCCTATTATATGGAGGTATGTCATTCAAACATTATCTTCAGAGAGTTTGATCTTAATGATATATAAGAGCTTCAGTATTTCTGTACATCTTAGATGGTTGTTTGAGTATTAAAATAATTCTTTAGCAAAAACCTTGTTTTCTAGTGTAATCTTCCTGATGCAGAAGAATGTATGCGATTGGCAGAGACAACTGAGGCAGACGGAGATATATTTGAAACTATAAAGTACTATCTGTTAAGCACAGAACCAGAAAAGGCTCTCCCTATTGGCATTCAATATGTGAAAGGTACTTAAATGAAGAAACTTTTTTATGCATAAGTAATTTTGACAGCCTGCCTCTTTAGATATTTTTCTATTATTTCTATTTCTATTTTTCAACAGAACAACTTCGTGGCTCAGATTGGACTTTAGATTCAGTCTGCCCATATCTTGACCTTCTAAGTTACATACGTACTGAACAATTAGTGTTGCATAAATGTAGCAAGTGAGTATGTTTTACCTGTTTTTAGAAGTGCAAGCTTAATTAAAGGAAACATTTGGAATAAAAAGCTATAGGTACACATCATTAAAGTATTTTTTGCTGACTAGAAGAGGGCTACAAAAAGATTACAACAAGCAGGCTAATTCCCAGTATGGAGAATTGAATGTGGAATTCTCCTAAATTTAGCAAGAAGGAAAAGGTGTTTTTCTTCTTCTTTCTCTGTGAGGCATTTACAATGGGTGAGTCAAGGTTGGCCGTATTTGAAGAAGCTCATTTGGATCACAACTTGTTTCCGTTTCCTGAAGAAAAGGAGTAGTGGTACCACATACTATATGGGTTTTTACGTAAAGGAAAAGTTGTTACTCTTAAAATTAACTCTGAAATATTTGGAGTGCTGTGGTTTGCCTTTCATAAAAAATGTGGTTGAAGCTAGGTGTTGGGGGTATCTGCACAAGTGTATGTGTGAAGAAAGGAGCAGAAAGCTTAACTCTTACCTATGGTCTGTGGGGAAAATTGATGGTACTGAAAAACATACAAATATGTGAGACAATTTTATTTACATTTTTGAGTTTTATTACATTAAAATGTCTGAGTGCATTCTTTTCGCAGCTTTATGTGATTGGGCTTATTAACTGTGTTATACTTGCCATTTAAAATGTAATAACTAAAATCAGTACACAGCAGATTAAATCTTTTTTTAATAATTACATCACACCACAAAGAAAGTAAACAGTCAGCTAACGTGTATTACCCATGAAAGATGGACTGATAAATCAGTTTTTAAAATCATATACTTGAATATGAGTTTAAGGTTTTTGCAAATGCTTGAAATCTTTATTGTTTATGATTAATACTTGTCCATTTATAGGTTTCGGAATGAGTTGTTGATTTTGTGTGGTTACATTGGTGCTTTACTTGCTATCAGAAGACAGTACAATAGCATTGTACCTGCACTTTATGAATATACAAGGTAATGTTAAGTTTTCAATAACACTTAGAAATCTCAATCCCTATTACGATGTATGCCATAGATAGTCCACACTTCTCCCCCACAAAAAAAAAATAATCTGAGGTCTCAGTTCTGTGAGTGGTGTATAGTGGTGAAGCCATGCCTCCTATGGAGCCTTCTTTACTTTTTTTTTTTTGTGTGTGCATTATGTTAATAAAAGTTTTTGAGTTAGCACAAGTTGTGAATTCAGGATTTCACTCAAACTTGTAGTTCTTTATGAAAAACATTATTAGAAGTAGATGAATATTCAACATTGCCTCCATGCATGATTAGAACTGTAAGTGTAAATATATAATTTTGTATCAGTGTAGACCACTTGGGAAGACTTGTTCAGTAATGACAAGGACAAGCTGTGACTGTAGACCTCATGACTTGCTTGATTTCCCACTAAAACACCTGTCTTGACCTTCTGGCACTTGCTAAGCTAACATCCCTATCTGCAAGCATTTCACTTTGCCTAGCCCACTGACTTGGCCCAGCCCAGCCTAGTTACTTGACTTGACCTGACTTACCTTTATCCACTTGATGTGACCTGGCCCATTTGACTTGATCTCACCAACTTGACCTGACCTGACTTGGCTTAACCTCATCCGCTTGGCCCAACCCATCTTGACCCTACCTGACCTGGTCCGCTCAGTTCACTTGACCTGATCTGACTCCATGTGGCCTGACCTTATTCGACCCAATCCAACTTGACTGTACTTGACCCAACCTGGCTTGACCTACTTTGACTTGACTGACTTGACTCAATCAACTCAACTTGAAAGGAGAAAAAAATAAGTTCTATAATCTCTATCTTATCTGGTAAATAAAATAGGTTTATATACAATATTTTAGTATTCCTTCATCAAACTATAACTATTATTTAGTCTTCCTCTCTGATTTATAAGGACACTGCTGTCCAGATAAGTAATTTCCATTTATAGCATAACCTCTCACTCACAATTTGGCACCAACAGATCTTTTGGGTTTTGTCACCCATTTTGCTGTGTGGCAAAGCCATGTCCAAGATGTCACTGATTTTGTAATGTGGTCTGCTTTGGCATTGCTCCAGCTTATACTGTGACACTACCTGCAGCTTTGCTAAAAATTACAGCTCGTTTATAAATGTTGCATGTTGTCCAGTCCTTTTGAACCCTAAACTGTGAGTTTTCCTGATGTTTTATCATAATTTTCTACCAGCAATAAATAGCATAAATTTAACAGATATTAAATCTGTGTATTTGCCCCATTTCTTTGACTCCTCTCCATTATATTCTAGACAGCACTCCTTTCCTCTTAGCTACCGTCATCCCTGAAACCTGAGTGTACAAACAGGAAAAGGAAATAGCACTGTTTTTATTTCTTTTATGAGCCACAGCTTTACATATTGGGGAAAAAAAAATACAAGTTTCTACAGAAGGGCCATTCTGATACAGAAGCGAATAGGCTAATAACAAACAGAGACTGTGATACCTTGACCGTCAAGCTTTAAGTTTTCTTGGGATTTAAAGAACCACTGAACAAAACTGCTCTATTTTTTTTTTTCTCAGATTGCACAGTATTTTTGGGATTCATAGGTTTTTAGATTTCAGGCCATCTGCAACTGGATACTTGTATACATACATGCTTAAGCTGCACATTTTTAAGGCAGTCCAACAGAGATGGAAGCTTGCTGAATTAGGTCTGGTAGTAACTGTCACTTGTATTATATTTTAATTTAAAATAATAATAATAATAAATCCAATGAAAGTTTTTTGAAACTCTGTTTTCCACAGGTAATCAGATAAAACAAGGCTATCCCAGAGCATGTATTAAACCACCATCATTGTAACCATATTTTTATCACATATTTTTGTGCCCTTACTTCTAGTAAACTTGTCATAAGAAAATAGAAGCCTTAAAATATAGAGGCCTTAAAGAAAAAAAAAAAAAAAAAAAAAAAAAAACAGATAATTGAAGAGAAGCTTAATGAAAAAAGTATACTTTTTCTAGCATACTAGAATATCTGGTAATTTACTATTTCTATGGGTTTATATTGATGAATATATTATGATGAATATATTATTATCCTTCATATATTATGAAGGATCAAATGCTAAAGTTACGTCAAAATATTTTGATATTACTATTGTCTATCTTATTTTTCTTTCAAGAAAATATTAATTGTTAGAATTAATTTGGAATTTAATTATTTTCTTATTTTCTTTGTTTTCAGTCAGCTTTTAAAAAGACGAGAAGTATCTGTACCTTTGAAAATTGAACAGCTCGCGGAGGAATTAGATGCATGGCGAGCTTGTACTCAGTTAAGCAAGTAGGTGCAAAGTATGAAATTAGCATGAATGAGACTGCTGGCATTTAAATGTTTATTTGTAAATACAGTATTTATCCTTTTGTAAAATTTTAACCTGAATGTAAAAAATTGCTATTGTGTGGACGTTAATTTCTAATGCATAACGTACGATGGTTGAAAAATAAATGTCTTTTGTTCATAGGCCAACGGATGAATTGCCACGCACCCCACCATCTGAATCACAAAAAATGGTGTATTCAATACTGGTATCACGAATACAAGAGGAGCCTCTGAAAGGAATGGTTGGGCCAGACTATGTCACTGGATCAAATCTTCCTAGTCATTCTGATGTTCACATCTCTTGTTTGACGGGGCTAAGGATACAGGTACAGTTTCAGAGAGCCAAGATATTCTGTCTTGGTGATAGTGTTGGCTAGTTGTGAAGTTACCGTAAGTCTAATGTCTAGCCCGTCGTGGGAGGAAGAATCTTTTTCTTGTTGTCAGAGTAGCAGAAGTTAAAGAGGACAAGTGCTGAGATCTGCTGTGTTAGAAAAGCTATATAAAGAATTGTCCAAACAAATGATTGCCCAATTTCCCAAACCAAAACTTTTGAATTTCCATGGGAAAGACAAATTTATTTTGCCAAATGTTCTTTTTAAAGTGCTTTCAACTTATTAACTCCTACCTCACAGCACTTTAAATTAAAAAAAAAATAATCCTGTTTTTCTGTTTTCAACAACATACTGACATTATTCTATTGTTAGAATTAATTGTTATGGAAATGCATAATATAAAACTTAAAATTCATTAATTAAAGCCAAATATTAGAAAAGTAAATATTCAAATATATTCATTTTTCACTTGCATAGGGCTTTATGATCAAAATGTACTAGTCCTTTTAATGCTTCTTTGGTATATGTTATTATTTTCACAAACGGGAAATTGACAGGGCCTGAAAACACTACTCAAAGGCTTCTTTCTCCAAGCACTGGTTCAATGCCAAATTACTCTCTTGTATGAGGCTATTTCCACTGTCCAGTGCAAGATGCCAGCCCAAAGAATGAGAGGGTTGTTGAAGGATTAAGAGGGATGGTTTTGTATCAGAAATTGGAGATCACAAAATGCTAATGAGGTCCTTGAGGTAAACAGAATTACAAACTGAGCATCCTCAAGTCTAAAAGATTTGCTGCCAACGCCTCCACATTAGAACATAGTCTTTGCTGTGTCTCAGAGGAAAATACATGCCCCATGTTAGTTGTTGTTAACAGCCACAGAAAGATGTCATTGTTATAATCCATTTGACAAGAATATCAAGTATGGTATCACCAGTTTGTCGTCTACAATATCCATATCTCTGGATTAGCTAATATTAGGAGTTACTGCTTTAGACATGCGGATCAGCTCACAATTCATTGAGTTAATACTAAGGTACAGTAGCCTAATTGCTTGGTTTTACAGTTTTAAGTGGTAAATTCAGAGAAGAAGGCACTTAAAACTAAATTGCAGCTTTGACACTATTTTATCAGATGAGGAAATTAGCAGATAGCTTTTCTCCCAACAGATAAATTGGTGTTTTGTCCTTCATGTTTTTCATAGCGAACAGTTGAAATTTTCCTGTAGACTGCATGTACCTTCCATGCAGGTGTTATATATATGTGTGTGTATATATATATATATTCATATTTATTCAGTTTTAGGATGAAGAAACCCAAAGATCACCACAGATAATTACAGTGAAGTATGTATGATATTCTGAAGAGAAAAAAAAAATCTTATCTCGGACTCTTACTCTACAGTTACATTTTGCCTGAATTACTGGCAAACATATAGAACACAACAATTATAAAAAAAAATAGAAAGATTACAAAATGTTGGGTCTCCAGGTTTTAGAAGATAACCAGTTCACTTAACAGTTGTGCATTACAAATTCAGCATCAAAGCTTTGAGTTGACCAGGTACTATTTTTGCATAAATTTAGGTGACAGATGTAAATCTAATTTTTACATGCTTCTCAGATGTAACAAAATGTGCTGGTCATTCTGGTAGTCTTTACTCAATACTTGTGTACTTTGTTTTTTCCCTCTCCAAACATTTTTGCTGTACAGGGTCCAGTGTTCTTCCTTGAAGATGGAAAATCTGCTATTTCACTGAATGATGCTTTGATGTGGGCCAAAGTGAATCCTTTTTCACCACTAGGAACAGGAATACGACTTAACCCATTTTGATGCGGTGTTTTCCTCTGTTCTTTGTAGTGCTTAGAATAACAGTTTAGGGGTTAATAGCAATTTAACCTTGCTTGTCAAAGGACAGAAAGATGGCAGTTGATCCATCCTGAAAGGCAATTACTTGGACTTTGAAAACTGTAATATGAGAACAAGAAAATGATTTCTATATAAATGTTTCTTGATAATCCAAAGAAAAATTTGAGAATCCAAAGAGAAAAAGTCCTAACTTAATTGACAGCCATGCCTTTTTTTTAAAGTAAGAACTGTTGTCAGACAATGCAGACACATTTCTGTTAAATTTGTGTAAACAAATGCCTTGTAAAGCAAGTAGGCAACTATCTGCACATTATCAAAATACAGATAACAAACTGTGAAATTCATAAACACACTTTTAAATACATAGTGACTTTATGGATAGCCACTGCAACCCATTTTTAGAATGACTGAAATCCTGCAGCTGATTAACACATTGTGTCCCCCTTTTTAATTTTAACTAGTTTTTACATACAGAATTCTATAGCAAAAGTAATATTTCAAGTGCTTAGATGACTTTTTCATCCATTATTTACGTGCTTTAACAGTAATACAAATATGTTTATTAATATTTTGTTTAGATAGGTTTGAATATCTACATTATAATACTCTATTTTCTAATAAGTTCGTCTTTGGCAACTGTCCCCATTATAGTTTCCTAACCAGAAACTAAAATGTATAGAAACATTTTTTTTTTTTTTAAAAAAAGAGGGTTTGTAAGGGACAAACAGCAAATGTATTGAAATTATTTAAATACATTATATACATTTAAAATGTTTTCTTTTTACATTTTATATTAGTTTTAAATACACATATAGTATGATGGACCAGAAACAAATACTTGTGCATATATTTTTATTTACTAATGCTGTGCTCAAATGGGAAGAAAAATATGTCAATAGAATACAATGAATATTTAAATTTTAAAGATGTATATAGTATGGAATTTAATTATAGGAGAAATCTTATAATTGGAATTATTCACCTGTAGAAAAGATGCCTTGGTTCTTTTCAGCTTGATGGCCCACAGTCAGAAATCTACCTAACCCGTTGTTATGTTTTTTGCTGCCACTTTAAAATAAATTTTAAAATCCCGCTAGTTATATGAAATATAAAGTTACATTTAGAAATAGGCAGAATTATTTCTAGAGCAACTCCTGTAAAATAAGAAGTAACACAAGGTCTTTTTAACATACCTTATCCAAGACAACCCTCAATGGGTCAGTAAACAATGCCCTCATCTAAATAGAAGTAACAATGCCACAATGCCAGAAAGATGGGATGGAGATCAGAAATCAACAAATCCTATCTTTTTTTTTCCATTTTATAAAAGTTAAGATTTCATTTTGTCTGTTTTAGAATATTATTACAGGATTTCTGGTATAAGATTATGTTGGAAAAAATAATAGCTGCTTTGTAATCTATACAAAAAAAATTCTGTACATACCTAGGTGTTAGAAAAATTTTTCACTTTTTGCAGGTATTGTTTGGGAGATGTTTTCCTTTGTCCAACCCTGTGGAGCTTGGGGAATTAGAGTTGGATTTCAGAAATAAAAATTCATAGTTTGTGAAATAATTTTCCAGCAGTCAATAGCTGATGGGTTGCTTGAAAGACTAGTTATCTTTTAGTACACACAGGATTGTGTAATTTAATACAAAACTGGAGAGCACAGGTAAGAACTGAATGTGCAAACCTATGTCTGATGATAGGATCTAAAAGATTAACTGAACTGCCACTCAGCTCTATTTCAAAACTTATGCTGTGTCTTAAGGATTTTTACGAATACATCATAGCTCAAGTATCTTAGAAGACATAGTATTACTGCATCAATTGTTGTGCCTAAGTTGTGCCTTAACATGGAATCTTAGACAAATTTACTCCCTCTTTAAACTAGAGAGTGAGGGTTAATAATTGTTGAAATACATTGTTGAAATACAAAAAATAAGTCAAAGGGCACTTTTTATATTGGGATCCATCAGGTAACAGTCATTGTGAATAAAATGAGGTTGCATTTTCTTTAACATAATTGTACCCCATCTGGTGAGTGAGGGGAACATGCAAAAAAAAAAAAAAAAAAAAAGTTAAGTGTTTCTGCTGCTAAAACTGTGGTTGCAACTGTCAAAACATAGCTACGTTATTTTCAAAAAGAATTTCAGGTTGTTTGTTAATGTGTGACTTCATTGTCCAGCACAGCTAGTCAAATACAAGTATTTTCCTTTAATATTAAAGAATCCTTTGTCTTCAAACAATCGTTTGACTCTTCTGTAAAAATCAGTATTTCTGTTTGAATGAAGAAATTTAGCAAGCAATTTTATTTAGAAGCTTTTTAAAGCATTTCTTTAAAAGAAATTTAGAAGCAATTTACCAAGTGCTTCCTAGTTACTATAAATCTCAGTATACCTAAGGTAAGATTTTTTTCCATGATTGTATCCATGTATAAAATCATTGTTCTATTGAAAGAATCTGACCACTGTTATGATGTGTCTGTAAGCTTCACAGGCTGTAGCCAAAGGTGAGATCCTCAGAACAGAACAGCCTCCTAGGTGGGTTCCAAAACGATAAAAAAAGTGTCAAACTATGAACCTCTCCCATTGCAAACACTGCCTTTAAAAATTAGATATGACACTTCAAATCCATCTTGTTGAACTCTTCAATGGGAAAAAATATTAAATCCCAAATGGCAATAATTTAAGATTACACTAATGCAAGAAACTGCCGTCATTCTTACCAGAGAAAACAAAAGTAAACTACAAAGTCTAGAGACCTGTTTTTTCAGATTAGGTATTAGTATTTTTAAAATTTGAAGCTTTTATGTTTATATAGAAAAGAAATAAAATTCAGAATTAACTTTGCTTTAGGTAAAAGTACTAGACCAACAGGAGGAAAAATAAAGCTTTTTTTTTTTTTTTTTTTTTTTTTAAATCATTTGTGAAGATCTTGTCTTCATGTCTTCCTATCTTTGTATACTTCCATGTAGTAGTTATACTTTATGGGTTCTGATCTTGTATCAATATCATCTGTATCAGAAACTTATACTGATAAATATCAACTCTAATGAAGCTGAAAAGGAAACTAGGCACTATTATAGAAACAAGTAAATTAAACTATTTTTAAAATAAATAATAACAAAAGCTGTTTTGTAGAATGTGACTACTATTAAACCAGCTTTTTCAATTTATTTGGCTTAAAATGGAATTGTTCCCTAACAGGCAGTAAACTGAGATTTTTCTTTGTTGATTATACAGTCAAGAGAACTGTAATTGGAATGAGGTTTGTGTTTCAAAGTTCCACATCTCTCTGGTTAATCCGTTCAGTGGTATCCTGGAAGGTGCTAAATAACCATCATAACAGAGGATCTGTCAGCTTGTTGCTCTTGGAGTTCTTCTCCACATCTGTTTTGTCTCTCTTTCCTGAAGAATCTAGAAGCGATTCAGAAAAAAATGTAAAATTATTTTTTTTAAAAAGGAGGGGGTGTGAAGATTAGAAGTATTAAAATGCTGTAATTTAAAGGTCAAAGCATTGTTTTAATCAGATTTAAATGTAGCGTACAAACTTATGGTTAAGCTTTTAAAGAAGGCTTCATTTTCCCCTGTGAAGGCACCATTTTAGCCCTACAGATGAGGTCGAAGCTCTACTATTTTCTGAGGGTATGTTTGTTTAAATTAATACAGACTATCCTTGAAGGGAAAATGGAAGAACATATACAAACAAGCTGTAAACTTATTAGTCAGCTCAATTTGTGACAATTGTTATCAGTGCCCGAAACAGCCCAACAAGATGACATCTGTGTGCCTAGGGCCATCATGTGGTTCAGCGTACACCAGGCTTAGTAATTTGCTACAGAGCTGACTATGCTGATTCAGTTCCCACTTCTCCAGGACTAAATTCTACAGTTCCCTATGCAGTCAAGCTTATTGCTTAAGTAAGGACCACATCTACCCATTCACACGTTCAACAAATTGAAGATCTCCATTATGTAACGAGCAGGAAAAAAAAAATATTTCAGTATGGTGAATGTATTCAAAATAAAGTTCTGAGGAAAGTAAGAGAAGCACTTTTGAATGTCAGAATAATTTCTGCAGATGCAAGACCAGAGAAAACCTTGAAGCAATTTTATGTTAAAAGAAAAAAAAAATACTACCAAACTCCTCTAAGCTGTCTGTTTTCTAAGAAATTGTAGCTGATTTCTTCCAAGTTTTTAAACATGGAATCTTTTGGTTGCCTGTATAGCTAAAGTACACCAAAACCACCCAACATTATAATCTGAAAAGATTAAATTGAGAACTTAAATGATGTGAGAAAAAAACTTACATGATGGAGCAAATGCTTTTTCCTTTGGGATACTAGCTATGTTTGTAGAAGACGTTGTGCAATTAAGATGGTAAACTGTACGATGTCTGAAACTTCGTTTAATGTTAAACCGTCCTTTAAAGCAAAAATCACAAGTTGTTCATTTCAGCAGTATGTCAAGCAGAGTTGATCAATTCCCCAGTTTAGTTGTAAACAGTTACTGTCCCCCCCACTTGACTTAAACACCCAGACAACCATGGCAACTGTATAAAAATAAAATAAACCCTCTAAAGGAAAGGGGAATTATTAAACAAGTTGTATAGTAAAAATTCCCTGTATCTTGTTTTCAAGCATAGTATTTTTCATATGTTTAAAAAAAATAAAATTAACTTCAGCATTTTGGGACACAATATGCATGAGTTCATAAATTAGCATGAGATAAAATGTTGAGATTGCACAGGTATGTCTTGAAACCACACATTCTGAATTTCAACAATTTCAAAATATTTCAAGATGTCTTGAAACCACACATTCTGAATTTCAACAATTTCAAAATATTTCAAGAGTATAATCATTAAGTCAGTGTAGTTAAACATACTACTTGGAAAAGTAGGTCCTCTACTGGAGAAAACAAAAAACAACAGAGAAAAAAAAAAAAAAAAAAAGGAAAACTTATATACATCCTGATGTGGATCCAGAACAAACTCTTTGTTTGTTGTCTGTTGATCAGAATACTGAAGCCTCTTCAAACACGTTAAAGATTAAGTTAGAAGAAATGCTACTTGAAATGTGATTTCTGATTTCTGTCTGCATAAGCTTTGCTTACTTCTGCAACTACCGTTGATATCAAGAAGCTGGAAGAACTCTCAGAACTCATACTCCCAGTACATGCAATGCACAAAACAGAAAAAAAAATAGAAGAGACCTCAGCCCTGGTCTATGGCATAGAAGAGACCAATCCTGTAATGTTAGGCTCAGATTTGGTGCCAGCATTTTTAGAAGGATACTAAAAATTCACAGAAGCATAGAAAAAGGTTTCAATATGAGAACAAACCAGAGAACTCAATCTAAGTTGTGAAACGCCATGGGCATAGGCTTGATATTTTTTAATTGATACAGAGCATCTTTGACCAAAGGAGGTTGAACTACATAGCCTGATGATCTCTTCAAACCTCAGTATGGGTGAACTGGTTGTGATGAGACTGATCCATGACTGATGTATGTGCAAACATCTGCAAGACTGAGTTTTTTGAAGGTCTTATCCTTTGTCTTGTAGAAGAGAAGAGTAATAAACATTACAATGAATAGAATTATAATAATTGATTTTTAAAATGTTTTTGCTCTGTTGAATGTTGAAGATCATTTGATAATGCCAGTGAAAGGCAATAACTGGTCTGATTCCTTATCCAGTAAGTCAAATTAACCTAATAAACAAAAGGAGGAAATAATCAGCTGTTATATTATCCTTTCACATCATCTTATAGCTGAAGAAACCCAATTCTTTTCCACTTCTCATACATCATGTGCACCAGCCTTCTAACCACCGTGGTGGCCCTTCCTGGACTGACTCCAGAATGATAACCTGTGTTTTGTACTGGGTAGTCCAAAACTGAGGACAGTACTCCACATGCAGTCTCTTAAGTGCCATAAAGGGGCTAAAAATCAATTCCCAAATGACTGACATATTGATCTGTTACTAGCAACCCAAGATGCTGCTGGCCTCCACTGCTGCAAAGGCACTATTCAACTTGTCCACCAGGAACTGTTCTTTGCAAAGCTCCTCTTTAAGTGGCTGCCTGCAGCCCGTAGCAGTGCATAGCTTACTCCATTCCCATGGCAGGACTTTGTGATAAGCATCACATCCTGTCAGCCCATTTCTCCAGCCTGCTGTGGTCTTTCAACCTGAAGGGACCTTCATCCAGCATGAATGTCCCCCACTTGCTATGAGCGGCCTCCATCGCACCATCCAAGTCACTAATACAGACATTAGGCAGTGCTAGCCCAAAAAGTGATATCTGAGGCAAGTCACTCGTAAGAGGCCATCATCCAGACTTCATCTAGACTTTGTCTACAACCAGTTCCTTGAATCTGACACTCCAGCCAATTTTCCATCCACCTTGTCATCCACTTTTCCACTCTATGTCTCAGTAATTTGACTGTAAGAATACTGCAGGTCTTGGCTAAAGGTAAGATATACAACATCCACTGCTATCCCTGTGAACCCAGAGCTGTCTATTTCTTCAAAGACTAACAATGTTAAGTTACAGCATCTCTGGGTGTTGCTTCAACAAAGAAGGGTGAAGGAACTCTGCAGCTTCTTTCAGTAATATGAAGTATCAGAGGGAAGTATTAATTGTCTTAATGGTGGAAGTGTTATTAAAATTAACTTTGACTCCAATAATATAACATTGATATACTACCCAAGGAACATTGAATGCAGCCACACAGTGGTCATCAACCATGAAACTTCAGAAAAAATTCAAAGATTGTACTCCCAACGCATCACATCTAAAGGTTCTCACAGTATTCCCCAGCCACACTGAGGCAAGCAAGACAAAGACAACCAAAGCAGGCCAGCTACTTGCTGCCTTCAGCTGCTGTTCAGAAATTTCGAGCTGTAGCTATGGGAAAATGTGGCTGTCCCAAGCTCTGGTCCTGCTTCAGGAAAATAAAAAACAAGAGAAACACTCACGTGGATCCTCTTCCCTCTCTTGCATTCTCATTCTCATGTGCATATTAATGACAGCATTAGCCTTCTGTCTGTTTATGGTAACACTGGGTTCCATCATTATTTCTGTCAGCCTAATGTTATTCTTGATAGCCTTGGAAGCTGTTGATCTGGCAACCATTGGTAACTGTGTCTGGTAACAGTAGTCTGTAAAATCAATCTCCCTGTCTTGAAGGCTTTTAATACTGGGGAAAAAAAAAAAAAAAAAAAAAAAAAAAAGTGTTTGGGAATTAATTACAGTAAGAAATGGCTAAATATTAGTTTTTGCAGTTCTATAATGTATGTTATTTTCATTTTCAACAAATAGAAACCAATACACAAACTAATAGCTTGACTAAAATGATACATAAAGAGCCAGTCTAGGAGCTGAATGGAATCAAGCAGCAGTCAGTACCCAGGGCTGTGGGCTCAATCCACTCAGTTACAGCTCCGCAAGCTCTTCTTCCAGAGTCAAATTTCACATTAAAATATATTTTTCATTTATGACTGTGCTATTTCTTGCCAAATTAGGATACGGTAAGAAACATTGATTGATCAACACCGTTGAAGCCATCTATAGGCATCATCGACTCACCATCTGTTTGTCAGCAGGGAGTAGATGTCCTGCACCAGCCTTTCTGCTGCTCCTGGTTTGCAGTGAATTGTTCCCTCTATCAGTTCCTGGGCCACGCTGAGGTTATATTTTGCAAAAAACTTTATGCAACAGGAAAAAAATACATATATATATACATACATATATATATACACACACATACACGTATCTTCGTGCATGACCAAGTGCAAAGATGCCTGTCTTTGAATTTGTTACCCCAGATGAGATTTTTCTTGCTGTCCCATGAAAGGTTACTTCACCATGACAAGCTTTCAGCATGAAATTTGTACCAACCAAGAGGACAACAAGCCCAGCATTCCCGACAGCAGCAGCTTATCCCAATTGTGCCAGTTTTACACACCGCATTCTTGTGGAGCAGGAGCTCAAAATGACAAATGATGCACTTTAGGCCTCGTTAAGAAGCCCCAAACTGTCCATTAAAATTTTAGGGGGCGGGGAGGGGGGCTATAGCGCGTTGCAGCGCGGAGCCCTCACCCGCTGCAGCCGGGCCCAGTTGCTGAGCTTGGTGGGCAGCGAGCTGCCGGTCCCGCAGGCGCGGCTCCGGATCTCGGCGGGGAAGTAGCGCGCCAGGATCTCCGCCACCAGGTACCCGTTGGAGAAGTCCCTGCCGAGACAACACGAAGGGGCGCTGGCACCGGTTCCCGCTCCCCGAACCCCCCTTTGCCCGGCCCGGCCCGGCGCACCTGCGGCAGTGCCTGGGGCAGGCGGGGAGGTCGAGGCTCTGCAGCCAGCGGAGCACGGCCCGGGGCAGCCCGGGCTGACGGGGAGCCATGGCGGCGCCGAGCCCCGCTCCTCGCCTCACGGCAACGGCCGCAACGGGCAGGGCCGCGCGGCGCTATGGCGCTGGCAGCACCGCGGAACGGGACGGGCCTCATCGCCCCGCCGTTCCCCATGCGGCCGCACTACGCCTTTGTTTTATTCATACAAAGGTACGGCACCTGGTGAAGAAGGATCCTTGTAAGACTGGCTGTGTTGTAGTAGTTTCTTTGCCAGGGTTCTGGCTTGGTTCAGTATTTGTTTCAGGTCTGGTTCCTGATGTTTTAATACGTTAGCTAAAATGTACCTCATGCTAAGAGTTCAACCCATCAGAGCTCCCCTGTACAAACGTGACAGTTTTCTTCAGCTTCTGGCTAGACAAAGGATCATTTTTTGGAAAGGATTTTACGGCCCGCTAAGGTCGTTTGTTTTGTTAGCGTGTGTTTCTGGTATGTGGCATTAGAGTGGTCTGCTCTGCCAAGGACCTGTTCCACTACGCAGTCCTGCCAGGGCAACAACCCACGTTCCCTATTTTGTTTGTCCCTGTTACATAGTAACAGAAGCCGTTCCCGTCCTCAGTTGGCTCAGTTGGCTCAAGTGACTCTATTTTCATGTTATTATCTGGTAGCAGAAGATTAAAGATTATGTGGAGAACTGTATGTTACCTGAGATTGAAGGCATAAAAGTACTACTGCCAGCTGGTTGGGGTTTAGTCTCCCTGCTAGGCTACCCTGCTGTAGAAGTAAAGAGGAAGCAGATCCCAATAGCTGCAAGCAGTTAAAATGATCTTGTTTGCTTTTTGGATGATTGCAGGGATCAGTGGTAATAGACACTGCAAATGCCGTGAGCATGTGAACATACCTAGGGGAGGTGAGACAAGATGGTAGGCACTGTAATGTAACTCTCAGCAAAAGTAACTTGTTTTCCCGAGTCGAATTTGAAAAGTTCACACCTGAGGATGACAGCCTGAGTGATCGTGTTCCATATATAAATGTCCAGTGGTGCTGTGGTTGTTTCTTGAAGTAATATACAGTAATGGTATTGTACATAAAACCAAGAAATTACTAGTTTCTGGGTGAAAAACAAAACTACTGAATTTGCTCGCTATGTACTCAACTTCTGTTACGAAGAGTATGCACAGTATGGGGTCCTAACCCATCTAGCCTGCCTTTAGAGTGACTCCAGAAGGGGCTCACACTGGAGCTTTTTGCAAGGAGCAGATGTAAATTAATATTCCTTTTAACAAGTATAGGGGTCAGAGAGCTGGATTTTATTAGGTGCACATAAATTAGCAACTGAGTAAGCATTCTTCTTTGTGAAAACTTCCTCTATAGTTAGTTCCTCGCTTAGCATCTTTCCATAGTAACGTAACTACTGAAAGGAGTCACTAAAAAGGAATGGAAGAAGGTGAATCACAAGGGCAAGTGGTAAAATTTCAGGTACCATGCTCTGGTTTGCAGGAACTGAGTGCCTGTCACTTAGGAAGTTCTCAAATGAAGATCAAATTAAAAGACAAAATTAGGAGTGTTATATTTAGATTATCTAGTCAGATCACCTTTTTTGATAGGACTAGTTATCATTACCGTGCAAGAGCATGAGTGCAGTAAAAATCTTTTGGATTTTCTGATGTCCCCTGGAACTGTCTGCATCCCTTCTCTGGCTAAAGAGTTGAAAAATATAATTTCAGAATGGTCACAGAAATGCCTGCATTCTGGGATTCTGAAACACTTTTTTTTTGGAATTGGGAACCTGTTTATGAAATAGACAGTGGAAGAAATAATAGCTTTTTCACTGTGAGACCTGCCACATTACAGGGAATTGATGTATTTCCAGAGCCTTGCATCCACCTCCTGAACTTCAGGTTGAAGATGTAGTAGCCTTAAGAAACCTTGCAGATGCCCTACAATCATGTCTTTCTCTGAGGCAAATAATTAATATGCCCCTAAGTTATGATAGAGTACTGTTATGAAAAGATATGGAAAGAGCCCAGAGAATCCTGTTACAAGAGGGTATCAGAAAGTATCTCAGAACTAAAGCTTCTGAGGGATATTCTCCTAGAGTTTGTAGACTTGTAACTTCACTAATTTTTAAATTAGAGAATCTACAAACTATGCATGTCTGGGAAAAAAAAAGGTCATAGCACAGAATTCCAGTTCACAGCACAGGCAGTATTAAGGGAATTTTTCACTATCATTAATGAATTGTCTATATAAAGAAAAGGAAGAAAAATTGATATGTATTTATTTTTTATTTTTTTTTTAATCAATGGATGTAGCATACCTACTAACAAGTAATTTTAGGTACACAAAAAACAGAAATTTAAAAACACATAAAATAATGACTCCAAATGGACAAACTTAACAAATAGTAATGAAGAAACTTTTTGCAGTTCAGGTGTGTCAAACAAATTTTAAAGTATAAATACAATTAAAATTAACAGCACTAAAGCTAATTAGTAATTAGTGTTAAGCTAAAGCTATACAATCATTTCCCAGAGTATCAGCACACATTCAATTCAGCCTTATTAGCACCTTGGTACCAGTTGCTGAATGGCTCCCAATTATTATTACATATCAACACCAGGTGTCAAAGATTTGTTTTCTTAAAGTAATATGCAAAAGGCATTTTTTTTCTGCCCAGCAGTTCTTTAGGTAAAATATACAATAAACAGAAAGAAGAAAAAGTATTTGTTATTCAAGCTTCTAAAGGTTAATTACTATGTTATCTATACTGTAAGAAATTCTTCAGTATTGTTGGCAACTGGAGTTGTGGCACAAGATGCAGTCTGGCTCTTCCCATGTAATTTCTGATACGTAGTCGGCAGAGCTGGCAAAGAGAAGAAGGTGTGGCTGCAAAGAAAAAAAAGAGAGAGATGTATAATTATATAAGAGCCACTGTTTTGATTTGCAACAGCCTTGCACAATAATGGTATCTCTAATGTAAATTCTTTATCCTTTTTATTTTCCTTTATGGCCTTTTTCCCCCTCTCAGAGATAAAGACTAGGGGAAACCTTATTAATAAACAGGCAGATATTCAAAAAAGCAAGGTCAGGGAGGTTGAGCAAATAATTTATTTTTAAATAAAAAACCTGCACACAGAAATGATCTGATTACCTTCATGGAGTAGCAGCAGTCTCTCCACTAAACTGCTTGGAGCAGCTAAATCTACAGGCCTCTCAAAATCTGTATTTTTGGCATTTATGTCTGCCCCAAATTCAAGGAGTAAGTTTACGATCTCTGTACTTGAATGCTGGGCAGCAGCATGGAGTGGAGTTTCCAAATGCTTTCCTTTCTGCACGTTGGCACCTGGTGGGTATATGCGTGTAAAGAAACGTAGAGAAGAAATTAATTAAAATTGCAATTGACTAAATAAGATGCTAAAAAAAAAATATATATATATATATCCACTGTCTGGGGATTCCAACACTTATTTTAGCCATTTTATTAATTTTATTGTATACAACAATAGCTAATCATATTAGTGATTCTTCTGATCCCATATACTTTTCCTAGATAGTTTTATTAGACAGAACTAGATTTTAAGGGAAAACACTTTATAAAAAGGTGAAAAAATCAATTATAAAAATTATAAAAAGTACATGTATAAAAAAATTTGCTACAAGTAAAAATAAACTTTTCTTATGTAAATGTTTAAAAAGAATCTCTAAACTGGAGTATTTCAATTAAAATGGACTAAACACAATTGCAATAATGAATGTCTATTCATGAAAAAATGTCCACACAAGAGCTAAACAAAATAGATAGCATGGAATAACTTCCTTGATAAGCAAGCTGTTACTCCCTCCTAAAATTAGGTTTACCTCAATAGTTTTCTAGACTGTCTTGTAAGATGAAAAAATAAAATTAAAAAAAAAATAAAATAAATCTTGAGAGATCTACTGAGACCAAAAATTAGCTTCTGTACCAAATTTTCCAACTGATAAAAAGTTTTTGGCCCTTTTAATTCTCATGTGAATAAAATAACTTTAAAATATCACAGGCATAGCAATTCAATTTGAAGTCCAAATAGGTCACTGTTAGCAGTATTAACAACTTGAGAATATTTCCCCAGTATAATTCTCTTGCCAATTTAATTGTCTATTTGCTTTTCACTTTCTAATACACTCTCACAAACTGATCAAATAAATTCAGATAGATATAAATAGTTAATTGTATTGTCAATTTACATATCCTATTCTACATTAGGGCAATAATGAATCTAGAATATCCTGTTACAGTTTTTATTGTGTGGTAGTATTCGAATCCCAAAACATGTTAGTTTTATTTCTGGGGCTCTTAAACCTAGAAATCATGAAATAGGATAGTTAATAAGACAAAGAAACGGACTTCAAAAGAAATAATTTAACTGTTCACTTAAGTAACCTGCAATTAACTAGAAAAAAAAAAAAGTGCAAAGATGGCAAGGCTGTAATTATTCAAGTATATATTTTCATTCGTTGTTCTGCAGGATATTTGGAGAAGCATTCTGCAGGATGCAAAAACCTTGTATCTCATTGCCTGAAATGCAACAAATAAACCTTTCTGCAGATGATGTCCCTGGACTTTTTCTGAAAGAAATTGAACCTCCAACTTATATTTTTGTTGATTAACTACATAAAATGAAGTTTAGGACTAACTGCCATTTGCCTTACCTCTTGTTTTTGCAGCTCGGCCTTTATGCTTTGTAAAAAAGATCAATCAGAATATGCTGAAGAATGAAAAAGTGTAGGACTACATTGCTAAAAAAAAAATCTGTTGAAAACACAATGGTTACTATATTAAAAAAAAAAAAAAAAAAAACTTTCTCAAAGCTAATTTGCTAATTTTTACCTTTGTTTTTCCTACAGAAAGTGAACATCTACAAAGCTGAGGTACGTGCTGAAAATTCTGAACACCCATTCTTATTGGTCTTGTTCCCTTTTCCCCTCACATGCTTGCTATGCCGCAAAATAATGAAAGATATGGTAAGTTATTATGAGCAAGCACACACTACAGTAAACTTGCAAATACAACCCCGCAAGCAAGGGTTCTAGTTTTGTTGATTGAGCACAGCTCACTTTAAAAGTGAGTACAGCATGCATAATTCTATAAACTAGCAGTACTTTTATTTAAATCATGACGTACCTGCATAAAGAAGCTTTCGAATACAGTGGATCTGTTGTGAAACACACGCTACATACAGAGGTGTTCCCAAATGGGGCAGGTCTTGGTCAACATCTATACCCCAGGATATCAGTACCTCCAGACATTCACTGTGCCCTGTCAGTACAAAGTAGAACAGGTTGCTCAACGTCAGTAAGCTGTCTCATTGACAAAACTGGACACACTTCTTAACACTGTTATTGAAACATTTGTCCACTACTCCATGTTTGTTCAGAGGGTAATTTCTTACCTCTGCTGGCCGCTTCATGAGTTGGGGATGGAAGACAGGACTCCCACTGAGCTTTGGCACCATACTCTAACAGGAGCTCAGCGCATGCTGCACTGCCTCTTGAACATGCGTTAAATAAAGGTGTCACTCCATCAATTGTTGTAGCATTTACCTAGAATACATAAAATATAGGTAAGAACAGAATTGAAAGAAAAAATATTTTTTAAAAACAGAATATGGTTAGAAACTGCTTTAAAATACAAAAAGAAAACAAAACAAAAAATGTTTAGAATAACAATTTAGGATAAAATAGCTTAACTGCTCAGTCCCTGTGCTACTGTCTTCCTCTCACCATACTCCCCAGGTGAAATCAGTTTACTGGTACTCTTGTTAAACTACATCAAGCAAAACAAAATACACTTGGTATACTGAAGACTATTTGGGCAGCAAATAACTGTTTTCAGAAGTCATTGCACCTAGCTCTTTTAATTGATACAAAAAATCCACACCTTGTATCCTAATGGGGACCTTCTCTGTAGCTCTGTGAGACTGCAAGCTCCATGTGGGAATTATTTGCCATTTTCTTCTATGTTTTTAATCTCTGTGTTGGAGTGATATTTCATGGGACAAGACAAGGCTAATAGTGCTTGCTGTTCTGATACCAATGTAGCCATCCCTCAGTTTAACTGAATATTCTCAGTATGAGAGAACGATGAGAGAGAGTAGGCAAAATCGTGAAGGCTGGTGATACTAAAGTACAGGTATTTGGAGAGAGGACTCTTGCCTATCCTCTTCCATGCGTCCCCAAACACATGCCAACAATTAAAAGTACTACAAAAAAATTAAGATAGGAAAATAAAAGTTGTTCTTATATTTTTGTCTATAGTTTTGTATCTATAGAATCCTTGTGCTAGCTGAAGTGGATAGGAATTAGTTTTTGGAACACAACTACGTTTGTTTTTTTTTTCTATTACTTACACATATTCTAGATGTTTCTGAAAATTTAATTGAAAGGACAATAAACATTTCCATTGCAAAGATAAGAGATCTGGGAAACTATAATTGATGGGGAATCTGATGTCAGCACAGATTGTAGTGAAAATTGTCTGTGAATTCTTATTTTTGATTTGGGATAACAGGGAGTCTGTATCAGGAGTACCGAAAATAGCCAATGTTCTTCTGTACTCAGACCAAAGAATTTTAAGAGCACACAAGCACAATGTGACAAAACATTTCCAGAGGTATTAAAATATAAGTCTCTAAGAAGCCACTCAGTGAAAGAGGAAACCAGCAAGGAAAGACGCATTCAGAAGTTCAAAAGATAAATGACGTAATGAAATTCAGAGGAGAAATAAGGCTGGTGACACACTGCTAGCAGATTCTCTCCAACTCATTACTCTGTCTTTGTGCCATCCCACCTCTCATCTATTTTTCCTGTTGCTGTTCTTTTGTTTGAGATCTACTCTTAATGTGTTTTTTTTTTTTTTGTTTTTTTTAACCTTACATCTCTCTAATGAGGCTTCTTTGACCCATCACTTTCCTTTGCTGGCTTTCAGATAGCAACTTATCAACTTATTGTAATTACATTAAGTAAATGCAATTAATAGAGAGAGTACAGAGAAATATCAATATAGAAAAAAATCAAGGAATATATCCTCAGTTAAACCAAAGTTAGCATTGGACTTCACATACAAAAACACCCTTCCTTACATTTGCTCCTGCTTCAAGAAGGATTCTTGCACATCCTACATGATCTCCCAGGCAGGCTTCATGAAGTGGAGTTACTTGGTCAATAGTTAGTGTATCTACATTGTAACCCTAAACAAGATATGAATGACATATGAAGACACATGAAGCTTTTAAGAGTCATTTGCTCATACTATTCAAAGGAATAATTCATAACACTCTAAATAGGCTTAAAACTCTACTTGCAGTAATTAAATCCTCAGTGAGCATATAAAGAATCTTTCAATCAACGTAGATAACAATAAGTTGTCATTTTTTTTTTTCTTTAAATCAGTTATATTAGAACCAGAAATAGGGGTTATGAAGAAGAAGGAGCCTGACTCTTGACAGCAACAGGACAAAAGTCAAGAGACACAAGTTGGAATGTGGTGAAATCCAATTAGTTATATGGGGGAAAAAATCTCACTGTGGAGATGGTGAAACCCTGCAACAGGGCTTCAGAGAGGTTGGGGCATCTCCACCATTGGTGGTCTTTAAAATTTAAAGCCCAATAAGGCCCTGAGTCTAAACTGCCCCATGATTTTAAGATTCTCTGATTTACAGTTCAAAATGCCTAGGGAAATCTAATAAATTTTAGCAAGGAGAACACTTCGTTGGTTGATAAAAACACCAAGCTCTTGAAATTTGCTACAGTAGATACTGTTCAATTCTTAAAAGCTAATAACTGCATTCATCGAATGTTATTTAGTATACTTTATCAGCATTGTAGCAACTAATATGACAATACTGTAATATTAACATGTAATGGTATACAGTCTCTCCCTTTGCTAACAAAATCCTTTTTTAATCACAACTGTGCAACAAACCTAATCTTCCAGTGACACCTCCCTCTCAATAAGTATCTTCCTGGCTAGCTCTATTTCCTAAGGACTTTTTAAAGCAGTGGAGCAGATGATCCTTGTGGACCCCTTCCAACTCAGATAGTTGATACATTGATTTACACCACACAGGAGGGGAAGACTGATAGACATTTAGTTACAGCTTTGGTAAAGATTAATTTTTTGAGGTTTTAAAACATACAAAAGAAATATTTAAATATTATATCTTATTGTATCAAAAATTTGTAAATGTGAATTTCTCTGAAAAGTTTGGGTGAATGAAAGCAAAGCAAAACATACTAAATCTGGATTAATTATCTATGCTGAGAAATTAAGTAACATTAAAAAAGAAAGCAATTTTAAGAACACAGCCTTCACCTGTGACAATAAAGTCTTTAGAGAAAGAAGACGTCCTTGACTGGCTGCCTCATGCAGAGGTGAGCGATCTGCCCAAGAACCTATATAATAACAACATTTATTGAGTAAACCATAGGAATAAGGAGGCTTTTGGAATGCACAGAGCAAAGCAGAAAATATAATGCACAGAATGAAGTCAACTGTCCTGTGGAAATAACTGTTCCCCTTTAAAGACTATTCAAAATGATCAGTTTATAAACAGTAAAAAATATATTAACTGTATTATATTGTTAACTGTAAACATCTATAATAAATGATTATGTAGTACAGAGGAGAACAAACATTGCTATATTGATTTCACTGCTGTGATGTAATAGATGCAGTGATTGCCATATTTCTAACTTCTACTTTTTCATTATTTATTTTTAAAAATCATATAATTTATTTTAGCAGCTATCATATAGAAGTTTACAGGCTTCAACAAATTGGTATTTAAACCTAAAACAAACATAAGCCTGCCTGAAAAAGTGCAGAAAGCACTTTTTTTTTTTTATTAGAAATACAATTTGGAAATCCCTCTGCATGATGAGATTAATCTGCTGCTACATAAATTCAAGAAGAGAAATACAGTGAGAATTCATACTGCAAAAGGTTGCTATAGTAGGAACAGGATATTAAGTCCTGAAATTATTAGCACTTAGAATAGGTAGTTATGCTTAAAGTAAAGTTTTGCATTTATTTTCAAGGCTTGTCCTGCACCCCTCTCCCATCCAATTAAAAAAAAAAAAAAAAAAAAAACACAACTCCACAACCCCTAACTCCAGCCCAAGTCCCAGAGCTCTCCTGTGGTTCCTGCTGAAGAGCCTGCCCTTTCCTCTAGAAGACTGGCTACTGACAGCCCTTTCATAGCCAGATAGAGTTGCAAGCATAACCGGTAACATTTTATTGTATGAATTTTGCAAATGAAGTTTTGAAAGACTATGTAAGAAAGAGCCATCTTCAAAATACATTATGAATTATCGATATTTATTTCTGTTAGAAAAAGTCACTTGAACTCTAAGGTGCTGATGTAATACTGGTGAAACCTGCAGCTTTCTAAATCTTGCAGTTCTTCCTAACACTGGCAGATATTTTTTTCTCACCTAGCTGTCTGGAATGAACATATGGGTTAGGACTAGGACTTTTTTGGCTTCCTTACCAAAGTTTATACGGTATTTTTAGTTCACCAGTCATAAAGTCTTTGTTGATTAGAAGCAGACAGCCACAAAAATGGCCAGCCATGTTTATCATCATTTAATTATGGCCACTTGAGGGCAATCCCCCAGCTGAGTGACTTTATGTCAACTACCTGCAGAAGCTGCGGTTCCACCTTTGGAACCATGCTATGGATTTGTTGCCAGCTATTACCATTATGTTGAAATCATCCAAAATGTACAGTTGTTAAACAGTATGGTTCTGACTTTGTTCTTTATCTTCTTCCTCTACCATTTATTTCTCTGTTCATAGTTTTCTCACAAGAATTGAAATTGGAACTCTAATTAGAAATAACTGTATGAGGAGAACAAAAGGAATCCTAAATGGGCAATTTTGTAATATTACTGTTAGCAGCCACTGTGTTACAGATTTATTTTAAATCAGAGTGAAAAGTTAATGTTACCTTTTTTTTTTCTGGTGTAACTTACTAAAACAAAAAAAAAAAAATCCTTGCCAAGATTAAATGCAGTATTTTTCAATTTTTACTTCTAGTAGGAACTACTGAGCTAAAAGACATACACAAACTGACTGGAATTTTAGGGAATATTACACAATAACTGAGCTCAGAAATCTTACTGACCTGATTTTTCAAAATACCAGTATTTCCTCTCTGCCATCCCAATAAGCTCAAATACAGTTACCCTATTGTAGTAGCTTGAATGTGTGTGTAATCACTATGAGAATTTCGACTGATGTTTTCCTCCTTCTATCCTTCTATAGCAGTATCTGAACCAGTACTCATGTTGTTCTAATTCAAATGAAGCTAAATTCATTAAGTTCTCCTTTTGGCAGCTGCAAAAAATCCTCAAAAAGAGTTAAAAACTGCATTTAGAGGCTGCCTTTGAAATGTTTTCCTACTTTCTCCTCAGATAAGAACTTCTCTCTCTTGATGGTTTACCCTACTCCTAAATTAACAGGAAGAAAAAGACACAACTGTTATATAGAAAAACAAAACAAAACAAAAAAAATAATAATACAAAAAAAAACCTAATAATATTGTAAAGTCTATAAAATCTTTATCCCTATTAAATGTACTCATACTTTGGACATTTTTTGTGGCTTTGTATAATTCTAAACCAAACGAAGATGCAAGCAGAATCTGAAAACACCGTTATTCCTGAACACCATTATATTTGAAAACACCTTTCATTCCTCCATCTCCTTCCCCCATGGATTGCTCAGAAGAATAACTGTTAATATTACAATGTCAGTGAAATTTGAAAAGCAAATGATGCCAGATCCCATTCTTAGCTCTGTTTTTGCCCACCTTATATCCCAGCTTTCAAGTAGGCATCAAGCAGCTCACTGTTTCTGTTAAATCCATTAAAACCTACATGTTTGTACCACCTCTATTAGAAAGAAAATCTGTAAGCAAAATACTGCAGGAAAAAAATTGTGCAAACCAGGTTTGGAAAAATTCTTTCACATTCCAACTAATTTATTGGTACGCATAATAATCATTAAATATCACAGGTACAATAATACATTAAAAATAAATACAGAGCATAAATAAACATCAAAGTTGTCTTAAAATAAATTCTTTGTCTAGCTCACTGCCTTCTGCTAATCTACAAAGCTTGCTATGGCTCTTACTTAGAAAGCATTCACGAGAATATAAATAAGGAAAAATTTTAATTCAGCGTTGTCTGTAACAACAGTATTAGCAAACACAGTCTGTTCCAAAACTGCTAATGTATTAAGTCCCTACTGATGTAGTCCCTGACAGACGCTGAATACAAAGCATCTCAAACTATATTTAGAAGCCACACTAGTTCCAAGCTTGCTGGCATAGAGTTTACCAGGAAGGGCAGCCTGCACTGCTTTGTAAACACTAATAAGAAAGAATAAATATATTTAGTGTATTAACAGTCATAGTTAAAAACAAAATTACAAAGTATCATACAGTACCTAAATCTCCGTCTCCCCACGGCACTTCCAACCAATTGCAATTATAAATCCTACTCATTTCTTTCAATCTGAAAAATAAATAAATAAATGAACCTGCTCTTGCTAGTTAGGCCTGTTCTCAATACTCTCCAGCTATGTTTGGAAGGAGATCAGCAGCTCACTGTAACATGAACTTTCACCCTGAAGTAAACACAGCTCTGAAGATATGAGCATGTGCAGTTGCCAGTTTCTTTTCTTATGCTAAAGGACAGTGGCCTTTTATTTTTTTTCCCACATTTCCTTTTTTTTTTATGTAACAAAAGTGCCAGCATCTGTGTATTTGCTTCCCAAGACAGCTTAACTTGAATTTCAACCCAAGAGAAACTCCTAGTGAGATCAAGAGAACCTTGAGCTAAGTAAGATTTGCAAAATGAACTCCCTTTTTAATCTCATTCAATTAGTTGGTATCCTCAAACATCATTATTAGTGCAGAGATTTCTAAGGGAAGCACTGGCAAATGTTTATAAGTCATTTTCCTATTTTCTTAGAAAAGAAAGAAGCAGAGATATTCTCAATATGTTGCAAATGCTGCTTGATTTGCTCAGTGGAATGGGTTTGTATTTTAGCAGTTCACTATTGCCTATTATGTTCTTAACAATTCTTGGGCTATTAAACTGTTTTTAATAACTAATCTAAGCAGTGAAAGTATCAGTCCACCCCTAAAATTGAGGATTTGCAGTTCAGGTTTTGATCTATTTCTGTCATTAACATTATTTTCTTCCATTTTCATATAACCTGCACTCCTCCACATCTACCTACAATTACCTGTAAGCCATTCCTGCACAAATAATCATAGCAGTAAAATACTAAGTAAAAATATTTTAGTTAAAGTCATTAGACCCAGTCATTTCATCCATTCAAGTGGCATTTAGGTATTTCATTTCAGTATTTTAAATCATCATTACTTTAATTTGACTTTATGTGTTATAACTTTATATATATATATATATACACACAAACACAAACGTGTAAATATACACAGACAAAAAAATGAAACTTTGGTTGATTCACACCAATATTCTTTCCAGTGCTTATCATCACATAGACTTTCAAAATGAGGGGATTTCATTCCAACTGCAAAAGACAGCAATATCCTATTCCTGAAACCACACAAAACAAAACTTCTTTCCTCACACAGTTTTGTTTGTCCATCTACATGACATGAATGCACATTATACTTGCCATTCTGGTGCTATATTTACTGAATTAGTATTCAGATTATTTTATATATCCATATCTAGTAGCATCTTCCAACCTGAACATAATATTTAATAATTGTATATTGTCTTTTTAATAGCATTCTCCCAATACCATAAAAATACTTCAAAGCCCTTATTTAATCCACGTTCATAGCATCATCCATTCTATGGAACTATAACTATTTGGTTCCTATAACTAGGAACCAAAAGATGGAATTTTAAGGCTTGTAGTGGTTTTACGTGGCAAAGTTTTGGTAGCAGGGGGCCACAGGGGTGGTTTCTGTGAGAAAGATCTAGAAGCTGCCCCATGTTTGGGAAGGGCCCCATTGTTTTCCAGATCTGAGCCAATAAGCAATGTTGTTTTGCGCCTCTGTGAGAGCTAATTGAAAGAGCTAATTGTAGACTGACCATAACCCCCATTTCCCCGTTCCCCTGTGCCGCTTGGGGGGAGGAGGTGGAAGAGGGTGGATGGGGGGGGAAGGTGCTTTTGGTTTCTTTCCTTTGTTTCTCACTTCTCTAGCTTGTTAGTAACGAGCAATAAATCTTACTATCTTCTTATGCTGAGGCTGTTTTGCCCGTTACAATAATTATTGCGTGATTTTCTCGTCCTTATCTCAACCCTTGAGCCCTTTTCACATATTTTCTCCCCATTCCTCTTTGAGGAGGGGGAGTGAGAGAGCTGTGGTGGAGCTTGGCTGCCCACTAGAGCGGAACCACTCGAGCGGAACCACGACAGGCTCTAATTGGAAAACTAATATAATAGTGTTTTTTTTCTTTTTGTCTCTGGAGTGCTTAGGTATTAGAGTGTACATTGAAAGCATGGTTTAATTATAGCTATGAGAGCACCAAACTGCTGAAATTTCATGCTTAGATAATAACCACGACCCACCAACAAACTTTTAGGTTAGACGACTGCTTTTAAAACACACAGGGGCCGCAAAAAAGACAAGAACATAATTTTATTT
This sequence comes from Aythya marila, assembly GCF_965140915.1. Classification (NCBI taxonomy): domain Eukaryota; kingdom Metazoa; phylum Chordata; class Aves; order Anseriformes; family Anatidae; genus Aythya; species Aythya marila. The sequence goes on along the minus strand of NC_139045.1, from coordinate 23,696,282 downwards.
TAGGGATGGGGCATAAGGAAGTTAGCTCTTTTTTCTTGTGGATTCCTGCCGTTGACTACATTCCTTTCAACCTTTGCAACATACAAGAATATGGAGGGTGTATTTCTTCTGTATATAAACCTAATGCATTCTCAGAACATCATCCATCTTGCACATCAAAGAAAGTAGGAGCTTTGTGGAAAAGTACAGCAGGTGAACCTGTTGTCAAATACTGTTATTGGGCATTAGAGGATCAAATCACTGCGGCCCAAGCAACATTGCTTTTAACAATTCCTAAATCCTGAGCACTACATTATGCTACGTGAAGGCAATGATAGTGACGATGGCAGCAGCAGCAGCAGTTGTTGCTGCTGGCTCTGAGCCAGGCCTCTTGCACACCCAGGAAGAAACATGTCAGGCCCTTTCTCCTGTCACATGAGAGCACAGCAACAACTCCCCTGCCCATTACTCATGCACAGTCTGTTTTTTCTGTCTTTTTGGAGAACCAACGACAGGCTGGATATTCTTCTGGACCAATGTAGCTTGCAAACTCTGTGTGCCATAGCTAGAGCACCAAAATCTAAAATCACATTAACCTCTAAATCAGTAGATACTTTTAGACCCACATCGGATTTGACAAGCATGTGGAGCAGCTGGTGACATTGTAAGGCTAGTATTGTTTCCTTGGACTTTTATTAAAACAAGTTTTTCAATGGACTGTCAACTGGAAGCTGACAGAAGAGGAATACTGGCAATCTGAGCTGACTTGGATCTTTGGAGCATTTCCGCCTGAAGTAATTTTGTTCATCAAAACCAGTCTCGGCCTTAAGCCAGACTGCCAGCAATTTGCCCCAAGCTGTGCTCAGAATTCTCCGTATTTTCCCAGTTTGACAGAGTGCATGCAACACGTGGTGTAATTCCTAGCCATAGAGGCAGTAGCTCACTGGCCAGCAAAGCTGGGGCTAGTGTGTGCTGATTTTTGTCACATCTAGGAGATTTTGCTCAAATAGCCTGGTTACGGACCCTCGTGCCAGTAGGCTAAAAACCTTTTCATAACCTGGCTCTATTTTTTTCCCTTCTACTAAATCTTAACGTTGACATGCCTCCTGCCACCCCATCACTTTTAGCCTATTTTCTAGTCTGCGTATTTCATGCATTGCTGTATGACTTCCTCTTCCTCCGTTCTGCTAGGGTGCCTGGGGAACAAAATCAGGATTCAGTAACTCTCACAGACGGGAACAGAGAGGGAAGTAAAGTGCCTTCTTCAGATTTAGTATTAGATATACTTGCTATTCAAGTGAACGGCGACAAACAGAAGCATCAATTGCAACAGCAGTCTCCTGGTACTTTAGGCTTCAGTCATACACCCCGCTAGTTGGTCACAAGGAGGCTGTAAGTAGCTAAACCATGTTAAGATAAAATCTTCAGAAAAATTTACTTTCTGTATTTGGCTGGGATTTTGAACTTTCCAAAACTTGGCTAACTGGGGCTAATACGTTTTAAGATTAGAAAAGGAACCCTAACCCTCAGGGAGCAGCTGGTGCTAACACTGGTAGACAAAACATTTGTAAAATTTCTTTTCAGTCTGATGAAGAAAGTTGTTTTTTGCGGGAACTGCTGACTTAAGTAGCTGAAATGTTCATAAATAACAGTTACTATCAGGAAATCTTAGCCCAAAAGGTGAACAGTACCATTGCATTCAAACAGCTACTTGGGAAGCTATGGTAATTGTTGCTTTAGTTCTTGAATATTGCTTAATTCTAGAACTGTCAGTACTGGACAAAGGTATTTCTGTAACATATAGCTATGTTTTACATCGTAAATTCATAATTATGCACAACATTAGCAAATCTCTCTTTCCTGTCTCCTGTCCCTTTAATACTCTTATTTTCCTTGAGTATTTTAACATCTCCACTTCTGAAACACTTAAATTTCATATAAGATAAACAATACAATTTTTTTTGTCTTTCCCCCCCCCTTACACAGCCTTAGGACATGGTCAGTATTACTTATGACCATGATAACCATTTAAAAAAAAGTCCGATTAGACTCTCATGATTACTCAAAGCTCCCTTTTACACATTTGTTTTCTGAAAACAAAAAACAAAAAACAAACAAACAAAAAACAAACAAACAAAAAAAAAAAAAACACAAAAAAAAGGAAAATGTGGCTCAGGCAATAGCAGTCCTAAGCACTTCTTTTATAATACAGTTTGTTCTTCATTGCCTAAACTGCCTGTGTGCAATAACTTAATTACCTCATAAGTACTTTTCTTTGCAAACCCTTAGAATTGTAATTTTCTCCTTAGTATCTCAGTTCAGGACACAATAATTCTGTCACTTGTAGTTCTTCCATTGCCTCTTGCTTCTGTTACCTGTAAACTGCTCTTTATATACAAAGTTACTCCTCCCCCTCCTTTCATTCTCTAATTTGCTGTTGTAAATAATTAGCCTTCAGTATCCAGTTACCTTGTGTCCGGACAGCAAAAGTCAGGGTAAGTCAAGCCTTAAACACTGCCATAAAACAAGTAAGACAGATAAACAAGAAAGGGTATTTTAGATACCTGATAAGAGTACAGAAAAAAAAAAAAAAAAAAGTAATAAAATATCCTCAACACCCTTGAGTTAACACATGCAAGAAAGCAGAGTGCCTTTAACATAAACATGCATTTATATTACAGCTCAAACAAACAACAACAGTTTAGACCTAGAACATGGTAAATTGGGTCAGGTTAGCGTATTTCAGTACACAGTTTCTGAAATGGCTGCTGTACTAACCTTGGCTGGTCAGAATACCCCAGCTAGGTTTTCGTTTCGCAGGACACTCCCCTATACTTTCTAGGCGTCTTTTGGGGAGATTGTGGCTCCTCTGAACAGCAGTGCTTGTTGTCATTGTTTGTTTCTGGAGGGAAGTCTGGCTGTCATTGCTGCAGGTATTCCGGTCTGACAAACATCCACAAATGGATTTCTACTACCTTTTTTCCTCCTTTCGTTTTTTCACAAAGGCTCTTGTACTTACTGTAGAGTAGCTACAACACTGAAATCCATTCAGTAACATTTGCTAGCTTGGACTAATGGGTACGTAGCGGGGGAAGGGAAGGATTGCTCTAGCATTTTCTATTTTTAAAGCAGAGAAAGAATCAGCTTAGCTACAGCATGAATCTTAACTGTTTACACGATTTAAAAGGATAGAATGTGTTAATTTTTCAATAACTAAATCAAAAAGAAAGAGATTATTAAAGCATAAGTATTCAGTGCTTTGTTTCTTGAATAACAAGCAACCTAAAACAGGAAAACTAAATCTGTTTTTATCACACTGTCAAATCTTATAGTAAGAGACAGAAACAATAATTATTACTGCAGCAGGCCTTACTCGTATGTAATGTGCAGTTAAGAGGGAGATTTTGGAATCCAGAAGAAGCTGTGAAATTATTTTTTTTTCTCAAGTAGGGGAGAAAGGTATCCTATAGATGTCAACTAGAAACTACATCTTTAATTTAAAAAAATGGTTTCACTACCAAAAAAGACTACATTGGTTAACTTCAATGGGTCTGATCCCATTATGAAAGTAAGGCTGCAGTCTTGTCATGAGAAGCAAAAGCTGCTATTTCTTAAACAAATAATGAAAACAAGGACAACCAACTACTAGTAGCATTTTTGTTTGTTATTATGTATCACACTGATACTGCACAACAGAAGTCTGCAAAGAGAAGCAATCCACAATAAAATTCCAGCATGCTATTTCTTTATGATAATAACAAAGATTAAATGATTTCTAAGTGATTTCTTTGTAATAATAACAAGTAGTTGTGCTGCCTTTACTTCTGCCTCCCCACCCCCTAATACTTCCTTCACTAACCTTTTCTACTAATACAAAAACTGGCCATCTGTAAACTTTATAGAAGGAAATTAACATTACTGGGGTTTGCTGGTACTGTTCTTTTCAGGTTTTCTTTTTACTTGACAAAAATGAATCCCTAAGATACTGGAATTATACAAATGTATTTCATGAGATTTTCTAGATCCCTCTTGTTTTTCCTTAAGAGAAAATCAGAGGCAAGTTTATAGTTGGGTGGGGTGAGGGGATGATGAAAGAGCAGCCACAATTTTTTACCTTGAAATTACAGAACATGAGAACTGTCTTACTGGAACAGTGTTACACTGTTTACAGAACAGAAGTAGGTGGGCTACTTCTATTCTCACAATAGAGAACAAAACTGTGCTCTCCCAGAGGTTATGCTCCTTTCAGAAAGTTCTTTTCCTCAGATATTATCTAGCTGAATCAGCCAGAATGTCTAACCAACTGTGATAAGTACCTCTATATATCCAGCAATCAGACTCTGCAAGTAAAAGCTGGAATAGAGCTTTTGCAAAAGGGTTTGCAAAAGGGTGGACATTATATATAACCTTAATACTAAAATTAGTCATCAACTCATCGTATCTTCCTCAAGAAAATAAGTATGAGAAAATACAGCAAATCAACAAGAAGCCTTACTAAGAACATGTATACACGTGTCTGTGTCAGGAAGATATCAGCACTATTTTCCATGTGAGAATTAACTGATGACAATTTCTGTACTTGGCATGGCTCAGAGGCTCATCTCAGTTTTACATTTTATTTGCATTTGGAATGGAATCCCAGCGCTTTCAGGAGAAGGTGGTGAGGATTAGGATCAAGCAAAGCATTTGGCACTGTAGGGCAGGGATTGACAGTGGGCTGGGAAGACAAGACCTACATGTTTCTGTAGGAGTGGGTGAAGTTGTCAGCTGACAGTGAAGCTGGGTCCTTCAAGTGGAGTGCCACAAACAACATGGACGTAGGTCATACTGCTTGCTTCCCACAGATATTCCAACCCACACGTTATTATTCTCACCATCCACACAGGTGTGACCACGCAGTAGCAAGAAAAACACCACATACACAGAAAGCTTTCATGGCTTCAGAGAAGACTCCCTGGTGAGTCAGCAGCACCTGCTCATTCTCCTCTACAAAACTGCATAAGAAGCAATAAGCTATCAATGAAGGTAGACTACCCCAAAAATCTGCCAGCTTCAAAAATATCTCTATTCCATAGACACTTGCCATTCCAACATAGTTGGAACACTTTGAAGGACATCAAAGCACAGTAAAAATGTATGCTGTTTCTTCGTGCTGTTTCTTTAAAGTGGGCAAAGCTCTTCATATTCTGGGCAAAAGTCATATCAAAACTGTACGTAAATAGTGTTTGTTTTTTTTTTTTCTTTGAAGTGAAAGCTAGACCAACATCAGAATCAACTAAAAATGTATTAAAAATATAACTGTGATGTTGATATGAAGAAAAGATGGACATATACTTAAAACCGTGTGGTAAGACTGAAGAACCAGGTATTTCATTTCCACCCCTTACATGGAATTGCTATGTGATCTTGCTCAAGTCAGCCATCCATGCACTGTGTGCATCAACTTTAAAATGAGCATCAGTTTTCTCTCAACCTCATTAAGTAATAAAGCCACTACTACTTGAAATTACTCGGGTTTGGTACCTAGATTATGTTCTTCAGATTTTTTTTTTTATTATTATTACTTTTTTGCTATTGAAGACAAACATTTCCAAAATCCATTACAAAACCTGTAACATAAATCTAAGTAGACACCTATGTATGGAGAAAATATCATAGACCACTATTTTGCTGCCCTGGTACACAACTAATTATGGATAGTATTCATGTTATGTATATGTCCATTCGTATATTCATGTACCCATGGGAGCAATGCAGCTAACCATCTGAAAAACTACAAGAGGAAGGGGCAGACACTACAGTTACAAAAAATGGAAAATGGAGGATTTTACTGATGAGTTTGGAATTCTGACTTAATTTAACTGACAGGCTTTGAGTAAACCACTACGTTGCAGTTGACTTATAATTAGTGCTTTTATATCCCAATAGGCGAACTGTTAGAGGAAACTTCAAAGCTATTTTCTTCACGATGTTTTTATCCAGATTTTTATTTTAAAATAAAATTCAGTACAGTTTCAAACATTTTTGTGTCAGCAAACAGCTCTGAGTTTACAGGGGCAAATTCCATTGGGAATTCACTCTATTTTCAAGGCTATTCGTAAGGCCATGCAGAGGCAACTACGATAACATACAAAAAGATGCTTAAAAAAAACAACCAAAAAAAAAAAAAAAAAAGAAGAATCCTTTCAACACATGATAAAGCATGATGAAGCCCAATGCAGTATAGTCTGAATTCCAATAACATTAATTTATCTTAAGAAGGATTGGACAAAATTGCACTATTTTCATATGTCACAGATTGGTGTTTTTTTGTATGCCATACTCCTGAAGTAAGCCAACTAATGTGCCATTTAGCTTCCCAAAGTGTTTTGTACTTTTAGAATTGGTCACTCTACCTTTTTGGTCAGTATTATCAGTCAGTGACTGCATGGAGACTACCATGTTATATCCTGGAACAGGACTAGAAACTGGCAGCAGCAGGACAGGAAAGGACTAGAACCCCCTTAACAACAACAAAAAAAAGATGCTTGCATGTACTTGCGTATTTCACGGCCAATTCAATGATATAATTAGCAGTCAAGCAGAAGCTTAGGCATTACCCAGGTGTCCCCAACCAGTTCTCTGTCCTCCACATCTTGACAATGCCAGCAGATATATGTATGTAGATAATGCTTAAATGGTTACTATTTATTTAACCAGAAGATGCTATTTTTCTATGCCACTATAAAGAAAACCAACAATCCTACTACAGACTCCATTTTACAGTATTCTAACTCTCTGTTAGCTGGAAATCCAAAACAAACCTGGGCTTCGGATATTGACAGAGAGCATAAAGGGCCAAGGCATGAGACCAGTAGTTCACATGGGAATGGTACAGCACACCCCAGATTGAATCTTCAGACAATTAACATGAGAGCCTTAAAGAGTGAGATGAGATCTATTGCCAGAAAGGCTCTAGACATAGCGAAAAGTAACATCCTCTAGTGCAACAGATGGAGCATGCCATAATGGATTTATGACCAGCCAGGCAGCATTGCTGCAATCATGAACAGAGCTCAGTACTTAGGCACGTAATGCATTCCCCCAAAGCCATCATCATCCAACCCTGGCAGAAGTTCACTCACTGCTTGCTTGCATTGCAAATGTTTGAGAACAAGAGAAGAGTGTGAATAGCAGAACTCTGGCCATAACAAGTCTATGGGTGCGGGAAGGAACATCGCCTTCAGGGAGCTATGCTATTTTGGTATCCCCATGATGCCTATGCCATGCTGCTGCTGTAAAAAAAAAAAAAAAAAAGCAAATACAGGTGGTGCATTTGAGCTTGCCCTAACCCAGTTCAGGATCTTCCTCATGGCTTTGTTTTTTGAATAGTTGCCTGCAAGGCCTTGCAGGTAGATTCTTCTATCATTTGCTCCAGGATTATATTTTCATTTTATTGCTGTGCACCTTTAAAACTGTAGGTTTTAAGCTACAACAGAGTTCAAACAGTTTTGTTTGTACTTGTTATTCATCTTATTATTCATCTCACCCAGAAAAATAAATCAATTGATGAAGGGAATTTCCATGTGAACATGTACGCAAATCAAGCATGTCAATAGGATCTGTGATGGTGACAAGTTAAAGTCCACCTTCAGAAAAGACACATATTAAGGAAGCACACATGAAAGATACTGATCGTAATATACAGCCTGCAGTGATGGTCTTCCCAAGGAGGTCCTAATGTACAAATACAGACAGGAATAAAATAAAACACAAAGGAACCTACATGATAGGATAACTCACTTCCCTTCAGGGAAGCAAGCATGAAAACAGGCCCCAGCAGATACATTCACTGGAACCTTCTGTAGCCTCAGAGATTTTCTTTAAGGTGGGGAAAGAGCCAATGCTTGCCAACAGTTGTGTTTAGTTTTTGCTACTACAGACAGGTCAGAGCTCCGGTTGCATGAATTTCCATGCCAGTCTAGTTGCATCACATAGCCTTCACCAAAATGCCTTTAAGGTATCAAAATTATGTTCTTCAGGGGAGAATGGTTCTGGTGTCTTGTAGATGTTGGTGTGATTTGCTCCACTCTAAGCAAGTGTCTAGAATCTTGAGATTTACTCAAGACTCTTCCTTGGCCGTTATTTGTCATACTAGGCAAAGTTATTCCGCATGTAAGAGGGGATGACAAGCTCCATCAAAAAAACTCCCTTCTGAACTTTTCAAAAAGAACATTCTCACTATCTTAAACATTTTTACACCATTAGCTTACGTGCTGCATATGAAAAACAAATGCTAAATGTGGCGCCTTACACTGAGTGCTATGGTGAATAGGTATGCCATACAATATTCCTATCATTACTAAATGAATCTCTATTGTGTCCAGGAAGCTATTAGAGGTCTTATACTGCTTTTATTAATAGAACTGTGATCTCTGTGGAATGCAAGTTGAGAAAATGCCTCGTGCCTATCTTCCCTACCTAACAACTGTTGCTGAGTGACATTATCAATTGCAACTTGTTAGAGTAGAATAATAGGAAAACTCTTCTCTAATCATTTGCTACGGTTCAAAAATCAAGCTTTCCACATAGTGGATCTCTAACAGTGTAACATAGCATTATTTCCAATTTCCAAGTTGTATTTAATGAACCTGGTTGCTCGGGTCTTCCCAAACAGTGCTCAATGTACAAGAAAAAGCAGGGAACAGCAGACTTAATACTATTTACTAGTCTCATAATCTTGAAAGGAGATGGGGACTCCAGTCTTAAATGGCATAATCCTAGCCATTGGCTTAATTTAGGATAACTAGGAATAACTAATGTACTGGGCATTTCTACCATGCATGGCCATGGCAGATAAAGCAGAGAAGGGTAGCTTAAAACTTGCCATGTTCTGAGATATTCCAGATACTCCAAGAGTATCAGGAGTAGACTTTTATTTTTTTAACCTATAAGAAACAAGAGCATGTTCACCTCTCCAGTTCTACAAAAATAGTATAGCTTTGAGAAACTGTACACAAACACTACAAATACAAATTCTGCTTTCAAGTAATTTTCAAATACAACTTAAAAATAGTATAGTTATGCATAAAGTGATAGTCTATGAAGATTTTTGCCAAGTTGACTTAATTAAAAATAGGATATTAAAGAATAAACATTTCATGTTGTCAGAAGTACTTAACTACTGTACATACCCCACATACCTTTCTAAGTGCATGATTAGTTGTTTGTTGCTTACATTAACTTCTGCCAAGTTATTATTTTAAAAGAAGGTTCCTCTGAACACTTTCTGCTTGCAGCTAAAAGCACTTTGACAGCTACTGAATATCAGTTTTAATTTTGATAAAATTAATTCCAGCCTAGAGAAGAGAAGGCTCTGGGTAGACCTTAGTGTGGCCTTTCAGTACCTAAAGGGGGCCTACATGAAAGCTGGGGAGGGACTCTGTCAGGGAGTGGAGTGATGGGGCAAAGGACAGTGGCTTTAAACTAAAAGTGGGTAGGTTTTGTTTAGATATTTGGAAGAAATTATTTACTCAGAGGGTGGTGAGGCACTGGCACAAGGTGCCCAGAGAAGCTGTTGATGCCCCATCCCTGGAGGTGTTCAAAGCCAGGCTGGATGGGGCTTTGGGCAACCTGACCTGGTGGGAGGTATCCCCACCCGTGGCAGGGGGTTGGAACTGGGTGGGCTCTAAGGTCCCTTCCAACCCAAACCATCCTGTGATTCTATGAAAACAGAATTATTTTGCCTTACACAGTTTTATGTATGGGAATTATAACTCCAACTTCTATTATATTATCTATATTAATCATGTATGGACTCTTCCATATAAGCCAAGCTCTCAGCAGTATTTCCCAGTAGAGTTTATGTCTTATGGTCCCCAAAACATCTAACAATTAGTTATGTCTGAAGATTTTATGCACGTACTTTGAAACCACAGGCTACTACCTCATCCTAAAGCAAAGGAATTATAAAAATCAGCTCAATCTCTAACTCAGCACTTATATAGAGTACTTTCATGGTATGACCAGCTGATTGGTGTAGTAGGAAGAGCCTAAAGGTTGCTTTGATCTTTGGGTTTCTGTCAAGCAACAGATGTACAAAAGCCTGTTATTAACTCTTCACAGATCCGGAAATACTGCAAGAGAATTAATCATACTGTGCAGGTCACTGTCACTGCAGATAGCCTATTAAGGAGCTAATTATACCCCAAATTAATCTGCAAGTAAGTTCATTTTTGTAGGTCGGTTTATAGGGCACAGAACTTTAAAACTGAATAAACATACATGTGCTTTGACATTTCCCATAAAATAAATTAATAAAATTATTTTTATAGAATAATTAATAAATACATATTCACTTTAACACAAAAGCTAGGTAAACATAAAAGCTAGATAGACAGAAAAGCTAGGTATCATAATCTATTTATAGCACAGCTATAAGTGCCTGATTGCAAAGCACTTAGCTCTAAATAACTAATCAGTCCCTTTCAATTCAATGGGGCAAGTATGTGTATACGAGTAAGTGTTTACAAGATCAGTGCCAAAGTAACTGATCCAGTAAAATAATCCAGTAAATTGGACCTTTACAATAGAGTGGATGCCTTTTTCATTTAAGTCTTTTATGCTAGTAATACCACTGACTTCACCAGAGGAAAAAAAAAAAAATAGAGAGTTTATTAAGACATAGTGTTTAATCCACTTTAAACAAATGTAAAAGACTGCATCGTTCTGTCCTGCATTTGGTGCTATTCAGTGTTTTAATACTGCAAATACTGATGATAGACTATTATGTTTATTTTTTCTAAAATCTGTGGATGACACTGAACTGCAGGTGCTGTAACTGCTCAGAGGGAAGCAGTTAAAAATAGATTTGAGTAAAATGGAGAAATTGCATGAAGTTAGCTGAAGGCAAGTATTATACTTAAAGGGGAAGAAGCAAATGCATAATACAGTGACACTGTTTTAACATGCGGTTTATAGTTGGCTACAATCCATAACACTATATTGTTGGGAAAAAAAAGCATCACCGCAGGAGGTATTACATAGGGTATCACATATACGGCACGTGATATGTGTCCCACTTTTGTACAACCAATAGTTCCACTGGGTACACCCATAAAGTGTCAGCTGGAGCGCTCCGTTTAACATGAGAAATTAGATGTGAATAAAGATGTCTGTGAACTGTATATGCACTGGCACAAGTCCAGACAAGGCAACTACAGTAATTCCAGGTCTAGAAAACAAGACTTAACAGACCAAGTGAAATCCTTTGTTCTAGAAAAGACAAAAACTACAGAGGTGGGAACATGCATGCTAGTAGTCTTTAAATTTCATACTTGGAGAAAAACTGATAAAATCATTCATTATATAAGACTTATGTAGATCTCAGGTTAAGTGGGAAGCATTCTAGTGATGAGAAACAGTAAAAATTGGCATCAGTTGCATAAGGACACTGCAGAAATCACTATTACTGAGCATTTTAGAAAAAGGTTAAACAAATATTTAACAAGCGACCCTTTTATATTTGGTACTTGAGGGTTGAAATTACCTCTCAAGGTGCCTTTTAGCTGTACAGAAAAAAAGTTTTACTCATACTTCATCTTCATAAACAAACTATGTGATTTATAATTAGTAGAGATTTTATACACACGTTTCTGGTCTTATCTGATGCTGGACACTGATCTAGTTCTTATATTTCAATGCCACATACACCCTATAATAATTTAAAATTAATTATGGGCGTTGTCCCAATCCAGCTGTTCACATACATGTGAGATCTAAAGGATAAATTTAACACAGTAGACCGCAGAGAAAACAAGAGAGAAGATATTTCTGAAATCTGAAGGAAGAAAACATGATCTGTTTCACTTCTATCTAGCAACAAGACTGCAACAGGCAGATGATACAGGTAAAGCTGTCTGCTTGTGTTCAACGAAGAAAAAGTCACAAAACTAAGGCAGTCAGCCAAGAAACGTGTGGTTCCTAGGGCTCAAATCCTGTATTGACCCATACACCTTCAGTATGATAAAATTAGTTCCATGAAGTACTAGTGCTCAGTACCTAAAATGTCCTCAATTATTAAAGCTTTGTAAAAAGCATGGCTTATTTTAACTCAAAAACTCAATTTGCTAAGTATGGAATAATTCCTGTGGCTAGTAGCACATTTCCAAAGGCTCTTTTCTTCAAAATTATAACACTCTATCCTAGCTAGCCTTTATAACAGCAAAAAGTAATTTTGTAATATTACAAGCAAACTGAAAATACGAGTGTTAGCAGAATTTTAAGAGTAATATAATCAAGTTAAAACTAGAAAATGAAAACTAACGTTTCCTCTAATAGGAGCTACTCCTAAGATACTATAAACTTCAATTAGGCAATGATAGGCTATTTTTTTTTTTTTTTTGTGGGCAGGTTTCCTGCTGAGACTTATCTGTTGCTTAATAAAAAACACATAACAGGATTGGTAATCAGGTAGATATTCAGTATTTAATTTTATTATTTAATGGTTCAAGCTGTGGCTTCACATGACTTATTGAACATCTTCCAGATATTAGTTTGAACAGGACATTTTGTTCACTGTATTTTATAAACTCTATTAAGGTATCTCCATACTGTACTTCACAAACATAAAAAACCAAATGCCACAACATGGTGTGAGCTAAGACAATATCATACCCCCTTCTACAAACACAGAGCAAAGATGTAGACAGAGTAAGATAAAATCATGATTTTGAAGAGTCTTATTAGCATCTCAGAGAGCAAGGACCAATCCTGTTAATCATGACAAATGGCTGAATTTGTAGATTATGAAACATTAGCTAAACACTTGCTTAGAACTGTTCCAAAACTAGACACAAACACTGCAGGTTGGACAGTGAAAAATACAGTTTACACACAAAATATTTGCATTAACTGTTCCTTGTTTGCTTGTTTTGTAATAAACCAAACAGAAAAACAGAAACTCCACAGTATGTGTGAGATTTTAAAATCAATATAAATGTCTGCTACCTGAGCAAAACAGCAACCTGCAAGAGTGACAGATTTTCGTCTTTTGTATGGGCTGACTACCAGAAGGCCAAACATACATTTATTTGGTTATAATAGCTCAGACATCTGATGACTGACCTGGATTCAAAAGATGACATAGGGAAGACTATTTTGCTTTTCATCTTGATGCATTTTATTCCTTTCCCTTTATTTTTCCCCCAGTCTTTTCCTTCCTTACTCAGATTTTGTGTCTGTCTTCACAAACTGATCTGCCTTAGAGCTAAAAGGAAGTTTCTGACAAAAAGTTCTTCTTGATTTAAAGCAAGGGCTACGTACCATGTACTCTGTGAGTATTTTTGCCAGTGGGACAGATGGTCAGTCCTTTCCAACCTGCTCTAGTGAACACATGTACATACATACACCCACACATACAGCTATACATATATTCACACACAAGCACACATACGTAGTAGTTCAAATGATCTGATTAATATACTCAGATGTAAAAACCCTGGGTTTCAGAACTTTCTCTAAATCACACAAAGAAGACATGATATAAATACACCTCAAGTAAATGTTCTGCAAAGCAAGCTAGTTTTTTCTAATTTTCCCCTTCACATTTAACTCAAATTATTTCTAAGGTAACTCATGTTACCTAGAGATGAACGATGAATGTGATAAAAAACAAGACAAGTCTTCCTGTTTCATTACCAAACTCAAACTTTCAGTCATCTCAGAACACAAGGAGCAATCAAAGACAAGTGAAGCAGCAGGGATCCCATGCTGAACAAAAGCACGGCTCAGTCAGTTAAGAAAAGAGATTTCTGTCTTCTGTGGCCAATAAAAAGTATTGTATGAAAATGGTACTGGCTCACCAGAGATGAGCTTGTGGCAACAGTAATGCCCAGTTCTTCCAAAGTTCTGCCTGAGCAAACAGAAAACGGAATTTTCAAAAGAGCTTTCAACCCAGTAAAATGTGGTTTTCACACAGATGCCCAAAAGCTCACCCTGACAGACAGTAAGTTTTCTGATGCATTCCAGGATGCTCATTCAAGGTACAGAAGGACTGTATCTTCCCCATCCCTCCATGCGTTCAAGGACAGGTTGGATGGGGCTTTGAGAAACCTGGTCTAGTCAGAGATGTCCAGGCAGGGAGAGGTAGAATTAGGTGATCTCCAAGGTCCCTTCCAACCCAAACTATTCTATGATTCTATGATTCAAATAAATTATATGATAACTTTAACCTAATCAAGAAATAATTCTCAGAACTATCTAGACTAGTTTCACTAGAGTGTTGCAAAATAATAATATGCCAAGTGTGGAAAATTTCACCCACGTGTGGCTAAAGTGGGAGCAACCTTAGAAGCAACTGGGGAAGAAAAATGTCTTAAACTAGAAAGTGTTTGGCAGCCTTAGGCACAGGCCTCTCTCCTAACAGGACATTGATTGTAATACTTCAGTTTTATTCTGAACTTAATATTAATATGCAAAAACATACTTCTACTAATAATAATAATTTGCTTAAAGAATCTAACAGTGTTCCTTAAGAATTTTCTTAAAAATAACAGACAACTATAGAAAAAGCCTCCTCCTACATATCATTTGACAAACTGAATATAAAAAAGGCTAGCAGATAAGTAATTGCCTGAAAATAATAAATAAATAAATAAATAATGCTTAAAACCCACACAGCAACAAAGAACACAAACTTTAGTGATAAGATTGTAAATACAAATATACCTTGTCCTTGAGGAACTCCATAAAATTCAGCAGCTATCCTTGCTGCTTCCTTGCGGTTCCCTTTCACAATGTAGAAGTGACTGAGTATAGCAAGGCTGATCTTCACAAAAAGTTTAAAACAAAAAAGGGAAAGTATAGTAAAGTAGACATTGGATAGCTGCTGGGCAAAAGGGCGACTTTCTTCTATGACAGTCATTGCTGCAGCAAAATCTCTCTCAGTGTTTGGGTAGGGCTCTCAAATGTGTTGATAAGATCATATGGCTCCAGCTACACACTCTTGGGAACAACTGGTGCTGAGGAAAGAAAATATCAGCTGGTCATGATGCTTGCTGCTCAAAATATGAGGATTATTTATACTGTACATAGTATTGAGTTCACTACCACTCCTGCTGGCCTGGTGATATTCAAGTGGGACGGAATATAACAGACACAAGTTGCAAGAGCCTGGATTGTACTTGTTCCACTTAAAAGGTCTGTTTAATTCCAGATTCTGCATTTCTAATTCATTTATTTATTCTGTTTATACACGTTTAAAAAGACACTATCAAAAGTATTATTATTATAACCTACAATTTCATGTACTAAAACAGCTAACTCAGGTAAATAAGTCAGTTTCTGCTAAAATAAGTTCTGCTTAAGTACAAGTGCTCTTTTATGTTAATTCATTTTGTGTTTAGCTAACATTTCTCTTTAAAAAAAAAAGAGAATCACATCAGTAAATACTTGAAATACACATTAATAAAGATACATAGATTTTAAAATAGATCAATTTTGACAGCCTCTTGTTATTTTGTTCAGGCTGAATAAAATAGCTAGTATGCATGGCTTATAGCATTATGAAAAAAAAAAAAACAAAACCACGACACAGTACTCAGAGCAGGTAAGAATCAAACTCTAACATGTGCTTATAAATAAGATCTCAGAACATTTTAAATAAAGGCAGTAGTAAATATACAGCATGGAAAATTTCTAGTGCTTATGATACATATTTCGTTGTGCTGTATCATATTATTTTAAGCTAATGATATGGCAGGTTTTTTTCTTGGCCAGTTTTAGAAAGGGCAATCAAAGTTCCTCAGATTTTTTAAGAATTAATTTGCTTATATACCATAAGCTGATTACTCATAGTTATCAGAAGTCACACACAAATTGTTCCATTAGTGTGAGTAATTACTAATGAGTAAATTACGGTGTCACAACATGACACAAACTGAGGAGCCACAGAACAGAACTAGATTTCTAAGTAAGCTATGGCCCTAAAATAATTGTGGCAGCACAGGTGAGGGTCCTATTTTAATTCCATTATACTTCTTATTAAATAAAAAAGAAATAGTGTCATTATAACTAAAAATACTCTTAAAAAACTCTGTAATCTTAAAGTGAAACACGGTTTCTATTCTACTCTGGATTCTCTTGTCTGATAGTCAAAAAAACAACAACAAACAAACACATTTTAGAATGTTGGCAACTGTCCATGAGGAACAGTGGGTACGATCCCACTGTGCATCCAAAGATCCCCCTGCCTTTAATGAATAGCATAGCAGACATTAACAATATTATACAAAATCATATTGCTAAAGGAAAAGAAGGAAAAAACAAAACAAAACAAAAAAAAAAAACACACTTATCACCTGGCTCCAGGAGTAATTACAGTAAGAAACTGTAATGTTTTCTGAAAATTACATTCAAATAAAACTTTCAAGTGAAGAAAAGACAATGATAAAAGAAAAGAAAAGAAAGTGTGCTTATAAATAAGTACCAGGATTTTTAGCAGACAGGAACTAGACTGTGCTTATCTTGAGAGAGGCAAACATTCAGTTTTTTCTTGAAAAAAAAAAAAAAAATCTATGCAGAAGTCAAAATAGTAACTAGAAAAGGAAATAAAAAGGTAGTTTACACTGTAAACTATATTAGTCTGTGAAAAAATATATATGTTTTCTCTTACATTTTGTTTATAGACATTTTCTCATCTAGCTAGAATAGGAACTGCTCTCCTCATACCATAGTTAGAAGTAGAAGTGAGTACTTAAAATACCAAATGAAAATCCCTTTTTATATTTGGCACATTGTTATCTGACACTGAATTGTGGTGTCATGTTTTCCATAAGGATAAATAGGCATTATGTTCTGAGGTAGCACTGCCAATTTCCGTTTCAATCATTAATAGAAATGGTATTTTCCTTAGTAACATACCCAGTATTGGAATTTCAGACTTCCATATTTCTATGTGTATTACTGAGCCTAACTCGATCAGAATTCCCAAGCCACCTGAAGTACTTGTTTTTGCAAATTTACAATGCAGAATAAGGAAGAATCAATTATCTCATAGGAAATCTTTATTTTCTTTACAATGTTTTTTGTTTTTGTTTGTTTGTTTGTTTGCTTTACCTGACTGCATATTGTGTCATCCAGTAAGTGTTCTTTCTCATCTGGACTTCTCCCATGTTTCATTAATTAACAAAGCAGCATTTCTTCGTAGACGTGAAAATCCAAATAGCAATTACTATAAATAACAGATGGAGTTAACAGCAGCACTCAGAGTTAATCTTCCCCTTACAATCGTGTTTCCTACTTCTTACAACTGATGTAGACAAATCACTGAACAGAGAAATTTCTTAGGTGTCTTCTTCAGGTTGAATTTTTCTGTAAAGCATCAACAAAAACAGTAAGAGCCTTCTCAAAAATAAGGTTGCAGATTCACGTAATATTTTGTAACTAACCTTTCAGAAAATCCCCATTGATCTGTACATCTTCTGCTTTTAGAAACAGCACAAAAATCGAGCAGGAGAATTAGTCCTGTATCAAAGCTTATCTTCCGTCCTCTCATAAATTTCCTTCCACGGCAGTAAACTATATACTGACAAAAGTAATAATAAGTTTTGAGAATTTCAGTTCACACATACAAAGAAGCTTGCAAAATTACTCTCCTAATAATACTTCTACTTTCTCTATAACTCTCTCATATTTCTAGCTTTACTGGAAACACTGCAACTGCACAGAACTGAGTTTACCCTAGTCTAAGGCTTCTAAAGCTCACCAGAAATTGCCATTTATAGCTTGTTGGCAAACTCATGCTTCCAGGCATGCAGTTATGAAAACAGAACAACAGTTTAGATGTTAGCATTCATGTGGCATTTTGAAGGAATCAACAATGTGAATACTGAGACTTGAACACAAAATAGCTGAGAACAAGCCGATGCAGACTGGGTGAACAGGAATGGAAAGCTATGGATGTTGGAACAGAAATCAGAAAGTAGAAGCACAAGTAAGGAATTAACAATGATGCTATGTGAGAGCAGAGAAAAATGGCCTGTAAATGTTCTATTGCATGGCAATGTGGAGCAATTGGAGTCTGATCTGCAGCAGTGCAGAATACAGATAGCTTCCAAATAGAGATGCATCATCAATATGCAACAAATGTACATTATAAAAATATAAAAGCATTTGAAAACAACAGTGATTTAATCTGGACATTCATATTTAGTGTATAATTTTGACACCTGAAAATGAAATTTCTCTGTGCCTCACTTCCTCACTTGGAAAATGGGTTTAGTAGGACTACTTAGTAGCAGGATTCTGAAGGTTACTTCATTGCTGTAAACAAAACAATCAAATATTACAGTGAAAGCAATACTAAAGCTAATTAGGTACTTAATTTTTCTTTTAATACAAAATTTGGATAACAAACCTAAACAGAATGAAATACTTCTGAACGATCACTGATTTCATGATTACATCATAAGGGATGTGTAAATTATTCTAACATTTATGGGTTTATCACAGCAGACAAAGAAATGGGACCAAATT
Organism: Aythya marila; assembly: GCF_965140915.1. Classification (NCBI taxonomy): domain Eukaryota; kingdom Metazoa; phylum Chordata; class Aves; order Anseriformes; family Anatidae; genus Aythya; species Aythya marila. Next base: position 23,677,790 of record NC_139045.1, on the reverse strand, counting down.
ACACTGAATTACACTGCAAACAAACAGTATTAAAATTTTTATTTTGTGTAAGAGCCGTCACTCTTCCTTGCTTGGCATGCTAGCATATTCTCAGCAAATAAAACAAGTATAACATAATCATTCATCCTGTGTACTTTCCTGTTTTCTAGCAATTAACTAGCATTTTAATTTTAAATCCATGTAAAATCTTTCAGATGCTGGACTTCATGGTCTTGTATTTCTTTTTAATGTAGCTTGCTGTGTTATCATTTCTAAAGAACATACTTCTGACTATTAAAGTTAGAAGTATTGCCATTTATAATGGCAGTAAAAGTGGTTAATGTCAAGCTGTAGTCCTGAGATTAATAGAATGCCAGACAATGCCAGACAATGCCAGACAAAGTAGCCTGCCCTTTAATATATTACTGAGTAGTGGCCAAAAGCAGAAAGAAAACATTCCAGCAACAGCATATGATAATTTAAAGTGTTGAGGAAATTTAATGCAATTTACCCACAATCCAAGCAAGTAACTTTTAGGAAAAATGTATGCTCTGTTTTCTACAATTCATTACATAACCACAATAATGAACTCTGCATTATTTTGGGAATTCTCAATACTTAGAAGAGTGGTGTGCTTGATTTTCAGTAAGTTAAGAAAAATAACATAACTGATGTAATATTTAGTTTTTGAAGGCATCTTTAAATACCAAAGACACAATAAACGCTTAGGAATACAATTTCTTCATAGCATATCCTGTGTATTTACTTCTGGAAAATACACTTCTCATTAAATCTTTTAAAGCAGTATCTTTAAGTTAGATTAATGTATGCTGTAGAAGTGTAATTATAAACAAATTATTAACAGACTTCAGTATTTTCGAAATGCATCTAAATATCTGAAAGCAAGTATTTTTTTATTATTTTTTTTTGAAGATGAAATATGCAATACAGCATAAGGAGTTACTTGTATGACACTCTGTCTGCATGTCTTTCTCTCTCTATACACATATATAAGAGCTCCAACTAAGAATATACCAGATAGTCATACTGGTTTTGAAACTTTTGGTTTATATCAAATATAACAAAATATAATTTAATGAAATAGGATGCCAGGGAGAGGAATGGAAAACACTTAGATGCTTTGAAGATTGCATTATTTTATACAGTATATATAACCCACCAGTAGAAACTTCAAAAACAACAACCTCAAAACTTAGTTCAAAATAAAATTAGAAAGAAGTCACTAGTTCTTTTACTAAGTTTTTGATGTGACCGTTGACGAAAGACTCAAAAATGCTGAGAAGCTAGAGCTACTAAACAATGTCTAATTCAGTAAGAAATACTACCTGCTTTAGTGACCTGCTGACTTGTATTTTAATAGATGCATGAAATGTTAATCCTCAATGCTAAAAAATTTTATTTGACTCATCTAAAGCTGTTGAATGTTGTCGTTTCCTCCTGAATATATATTCTGAAGCATTACTTTCCTGTAACTTCCCGTTCGAAGCAACTGAACTAAATTTAGACATAGAGCAACTATTTTTTAAAAGGCATTTGATCACGTGTGTTGTCATGCAAAATGTTGACATTGAAGGTAAAGCAAAAAATGACACACATACAATGAAACCTTTAAAAATATGAAATGTTCTTTTCAGGAACATCTGTAATAATTAGTAATAATATTACACATCCAAGCTTAAGCACAGAAAAACAAACAAAACAAAAAATCACCATTATCTGATAGCTAGATGGATAGTTCACAAACTGGAGTGATTGGAGGGCATGAAACAGCTACTGGGTCCTCTTCCAAACAGGAACTGAAGCTCTGCAGTACAAGCTTTGTAAAGAAAGAAAGAGAAGAGAAGAGGTAGTGGACCTACAGATTTAGTGTTACTAGTTTGGGGGAATGAAAAGAAGAAAAGTGAGAGAACACAAACTTTGGTTTGAAGAAGTCAGTTTGACTCAGATCCAATGCTTTTTCTCTGCATCCTGTTGCTATCTTTAAAAATTATTCAAACCACATGACACTGCTAGATTGTCCACACAAAAGCCTTAGAGTTGTATTGCCAATTGAAGCAACACTAAAATAAATAAATTAAAGGCCTACATCTCCTTTTTACAGCTTGTTTTCATCCTGATGTACCCTAATACCACATCTATCCAGAATCTACACAAACAATGCAATGTGAAGTTGTAATTGATATCCAGAGCTATGTTTCTCTCAGACTTTTGCAGTTTTTATAAGTTATTCTAGTCTCCTGCTTGTCCAGATAATGCCATGCAGTAATATCTTATGTGTTGCAAAAGGGGAAAATCAGGATAAGCATAAAACCCTTCCCTCAGTAGTCATGCTCTGATGTCTGACACATACTCCACTAGAGGGCTATGTATTTAGATATCATTTTTCTTCTCTCATGAGACTATGAAACATATCAGATCATTTAAAAGCCTTGAATGCACAAAAAAAAAAAATTGTCCCAAGCTTTATTAGATATGTAGTTTCTCTACTTATTTTGCTGTAGAACATTATTTTTACTGGCTCTCGAATTGCTAAAGAAAGTCCAGATTCATGCCTTCGGGTGGATACAATCACACTTTTTCTTTCCTCCGCTGTTTTAAAACTAGTACTCTGATACAGTTTAGGTTCTATATAAATCAAGCTCTTCCAGTATTGAACCACATGAATGATGCAACCTTGCCTTTGTAGTATCATAAAAAGTTTCCTTAATCTATTGATAACTTTTAATGACTTTAAATTGATTTTATTCAGGTGTTTTGTCTTTCCTGCCTGTTGAAAATACTACTCCTGTCTTTGGAAAATAGTTCTGACATACAGACTTACATATCTTCATTTCCTGAGAATTGAATTACTTCTCAAGGATTTAAATATAAATTGGTATCTCTCGACATTCCAGATTTTCTCTGTATCACATATATTTAAAATCACAAAAAAGTGATTATGAAATTCCAGTTTTTCTACTGTCTCAGTTCTTTTAAAGAATACATAGAAGTTTTAAAGCTGTATCACTTTGTTATGCACCCACTGGATAGCTGCTTGTCACAATGGTGATAGATTCCACTTCAACTACAAGTCTAGTATCAAACAATCCCTGCTATCAGCAACATTATCGTATGAGCATGCTTGATCTGCTTAACCACTCCATCTAATTGCTGACAGTAAAGTCTATATCTGCACTACAGAAGTGAAGCAGATATAACTGACCTGCTTACAAGTAAATTCAATCTGAGTTCTGCTAAGAAACATTTTAAGTTTGTCCTACGATATTTATTTCAGTCCTGTTGAGGCAGCTACCACAACCCAATTGTTAAGAGTTCCATAGCAGAAGATTCCAAGAGAAGTCGTGTGCATACTTGGAGACATTACTAAAACCAGAAACATGTCAGATGGCAGGCGCACACAGATTGTTGACAGATAAATTCTAAACCTCGGGGGGGAGAGTCTTGCTAAAAAGTTACCATCTCCAGCTGCCCATTCCTGGAAATCAACAGGAAGTATTGATATTTAGCCACTCCAGTTCAAAATGTGGCAATTTAATTTTAACTGCTCATTAAACTAACCTACTGGACATCACAGTGAAAAACACGTCACCACCCATTCTGCTACAGAGATTGTAACCTCCAGTTAATGTTTTTGTTACAAATGTTTTCGTTTCCAACCATATCTATATGCTTGCTTCCTCTGCAACTAATTTGCCCACTTCCTTAGGTATGAGGTACTACAGCTAATATGTGTTTGATATTTTGAACCACCCTGACAGACCTAATTTTGCTATTTCTCTAGTAGGCAGTGCAAGCACCCTCTATTAATCTGAATTAATGTGGTTGAATATGACATTTTTCATTTTTTATAGTTAATCTTTTCATTAAACTGCACAATGTTACATTCTTATTAAATAGCTGTCTATTTAAAAATAAACAAGCCAGACACATTCAAATACTAGAACAGCCATGATTTGTTTTTATTACACATAGAGTTAGTATATATCTAAAAAATAGGGTTGACAGAAATTTTGTTTCAATTGATTGATTTCAAAAGACCAGTCTTGCAACTGTAACTAAAGCCTCTCTGCTGTCTTGAGGCCTAGACAGACCTCAGCTGTTTGAATTAATACTTTCTGGACTTAACTAAACTATTTGGGATTTATAGAATATCATTAATTACCTATGTGTGAGACCCTCAAACTACGTCATCCAGATGAGATGATTGTTGATTACTCCAAAGTGAAAAGTTTGCTTGAGATGATATATCTGAGTTGTGAATGTTTTTTGTCACCAACTTGAAATCCTTTCATAATTATTAAATTTTATTCTACACTAGGGTCTTTTTTCATTCACCTTTTAACTGTTTTTTTTTCTTTATTATAAGTGGCTTCTAAAAAAGTGAAATCATCAATTTCTTTTAACTTCATACCCACTTTCTTAATTTTTGTTTTGACAAGTTTTCTTCTAGACTAAATAAAAGCGGCTTCATTTGTCTCCTTTTTGAGTAAAGTATATTTCGGGTGCCTATGAATGGTATTAATAAAAGGAAACTACTAAGTCAATTTCATAACTTGGTAGGGCTGAGATGATACCACGAGCATATGTCCAGGGTCACTATACGCTGACTCCCATGGCTAGTATTAATATCAGAAAGGTTTTTCCATCCACTAAAATTGGTATCAGTTAAATGATATCATCATGGCAGAGCTATCAAAACATTCTTTTCCGCAAGCTGAGGCATGACAATCTCTGCTTGGAGAGATCTCTGCTCTCTTACAGGAGATATAAAAATACTTGGTGATGAAGAACTTGTAACTGACTTAGGGAATGAGGTCAAATTAGTGTGAGGTGGATCAGTAGCACACATGCTTCTTGCCACAGAATGCAAAGCACACTGAAGAGTGAAAGCTTCAGCTAAACCAGTGATGCATGAGAGGTCTTTACCTTACATGGCTGCATATGTCATGGAATGGGCACTAGCAAGTCTGCTAGAAGCCAAAAATGAACTGTGGTGGGTGCCAAAACATACTTGGTTGGTTATGGAGACAAGAATATCTGGTCCCATCTCCCTGTGCAACTGAATGAGACACTGTTATAAAACATCAAGTTCATTCTGAAATCAGAAATTTTAAATTACCTGATATTTTCTTGCTGAAGCACTAGGAACAGTAATGTAGGTGCAAGTGAAAATTTTTGTTTGGCTACCCTGGAATTCTCCATACTTTGTAGATCCATAAAGAAAAAAATAGAGGTGAGAAGAAGATTAGAAACAAAAACCCTTTGATGCAGTCCAGAAAGACTACTCCGTTAGTCACAGTCTTCCCACATCAGTTGTAAAAATGGCCCAGTCAGAAGAGGTGCTAACTGAAAGGGGGCTTTTGCAACAGGGATGAAAATTCCACAGGCTGCTGCTCATGGCCACATTTGCTCTAATATCTGATGACATTTATTTTAATCTTTATCTGCATACCGCTCTCTCTCAGAAGACTACCATCTTGAGCTGCTGACGGGGATCAATCCTCTAGAAATGCTGATGCTACGCAAAAAGAGCGCATGATTAATACATCAAAGAGTACATAAGAACACAATTCCAAAGTGGAAAAAATTCTGGCGAAGGGATAAACAAGTGAGAGTTCTAAGCTTCAGATCTGCTCCCAATCCCCTCTCTGCATTTTATTCATTTCTTTTGTAATGAAAAATTGAGAAATTTCTTGAAACAAGAACAGCCTGAGCACTGCCAAGACTTAGTTGCTTTGCTGGTCAGGAACTTAGTACAGTGCTCAGATATACTGGCCACCTTACAGCATTACATCTTGGAAATGGTCTCCCAAACATTTCCTTCTCTCCAATATTGTATACATTTGTTTTAGTAATTATGGTACTTGATCCATTCAGACTTGCACAGCTTATGTAGCTGATACTAACTTCTGATACTAATATGATGCCACTATTCTTTACAAAATGAATGGATTTCGTATTTTTCACAGAACAATTTTTAACTTACAAGCAAAGAGCTATTATGAATAAACCTCTTCTCTTCTTCCTTAACACCTGCCTTCATCCTTCCAAAACTTTTCTCCTCTTTCGATTTTGCAAGATTTCAGTCACAGAAAAGCTACAGATGGCTTCTTTGTTCTGAAAGAGTAATACATTGGTCCTTGCATAAGCAACACGATTTGTCTTCCCCTGCATACTGTGCTTATAAGTGACATTTAGTTAAAGGTTCTCTTAAAATACATTCAAAACAACATGAGCAACAGCCATATTTATTTGTCATAAGAACACGGAGCTTACATGAGTTCGGCTAGATCTTTTGATTTCAACTTGCTTTGGTTACTTGAACAATGCTTTAGAAATTTTAATAATTTACTCCTACAGTTTCCACCTCAATTGCCTAAGTTTTCTGCAACAACAGATTTCTCTAATATCGAATATCTATTCTCACTACAGGAAGGATATCAAGGTGCTGGAGTGTGTCCAGAGAAGGGCAACGAAGCTGGTGAGGAGACTGGAGAACAAGTCTTACGAGGAGCAGCTGAGGAAGCTGGGGTTGTTTAGCCTGGAGAAGAGGAGGCTCAGAGGCAACCTTATCACTCTCTACAGGTACTTTAAAGGAGGTGGTGGTGAGGTGGGGATTGGTCTATTCTCCCACGTGCCTGATGGTAGGACAAGGGAGAATGGGCTAAAGTTACGCCAGGGGAGGTTTACGTTGGATATTAGGAAAAACTTGTTTACCATAAGGGTTGTTAAGCATTGGAATGGGCTGCCCAGAGAAGTGGTTGAGTCACCGCCCCTGGAGGTCTTTAAAAGACGTTTAGATGTAGAGCTTAGTGATATGGTTTAGTGGAGGACTGGTTAGTGTTAGGTCAGAGGTTGGACTAGGTGATCTTGGAAGTCTCTTCCCACCTAACAGATTCTGTGTGATTCTGTAATGAAAAACTCTATATTGCAACTATAAGAACTAGAAACAAGAACAAAGACAATCAATCCCTTTGTGTGTAGGTATAAGAAAAGAACAGTGTTCATATTTGGAACTGTGTTTTCAATTGTAGCAGAGATTATGTTACTTCTGAAATGTTTAGTTTTCCCAGTTTGCAGTAAGAATTTCCTTTTTGCTTCTACGTCTTCAAATACCCTGGTGGAAAGTACCACTTTCCAGTAACAGTTATCCAAGGTTTCAGTAACACTTCATTTTAGACCATAGATAAAAACCTTTACCTCCCAACCTTATGTTTTGAATAGCAAATCAAAACATAAAACTATAATGAGTTAAAAACCTTTACACAAGCAAGTCTCTGTGTTCCGTGAGCTCTTCTGGTATGTGAGAAAGACACAGAACTACCAACTGCAAACCAGCAAAGAGTTTATCATCAGCACACTGCTAAGGAGCCCATCCTGTTTAGGTCTGCAACTGATTTCAGTATGGCAAATGCATGGGACACACAGAAACCAACAGCACGTCCTCACAGATACCTTCACATCCTAAAGTTAATAATAGCGCTAAACAGAGATGTGCAACAGGTATTTCAGCTGGGTAGAAACACACAGCATTAGTACTATCTTTTTTTTTTTTTTTTTTCCTTCTATCCCCTACTTTTATCTGCAAAGATTTTATTTCTTCCTTGGATCTCAAACCTAACTCCTGGCCAGTTACAGGGGAGGGAAGGAAACAGCACCATAAAATATACCTATTCCAGAATGGCCTGGCAGCCCATACCTTCTTCCCACGGTGTCGTTAGGCACCATGAGGCCTTTTTAGACCCCTCTATCTTAGCTCCCGTGCCTACTCCTTGCATTGATAGTGCTGGACTTGCAGGGTGGGAAGTGAAATAGAAGTGAACCACTGCTGACACCTGTTGTCCACCCTGGGGAATGTGTGTGAATCAAGCCTGGTCTACTTCATACAGTTAAATACACAGATGCTGTTGTACAGGCTCCCCAAAAGACAAAAGCATTTCTCACCTAGGCTTACAGTACAAAACTAGAAGGAAAGGGAGAGAAAATGATGTCGCCTGGACGACACCCTCCGTCTTCCCGGTTCTCAGACTCATAACCTCGCAGGTCCATAGCACAGGACTGGGAACCCAGGAGGGGCCTGGGACGATGAGCCAGAAGCCACCCCACTAATTAAGTGCAGCGTTGCTAGCACAAATGCTAAACATTTCAAAGCGAAATGTCAACCCACTCACGAGAGCAGGGTGGAAGGCTAATGTGTGGGACCACTGAGCCCTTTGGTGAAGAGAAAAAATTCTAATGGTAAGAGGGTTTATATACTAATGCATGTGCGATCAGGTAGAAAGCAATAGGAATACTGTAGGAAACAGTGTAACGAATGGCAAGGTGAAGTGCTAAATTTAGTAAGATAGAAAACAAGTAAAAAAAAAATCGAGCTTCACTTCGTGTTATTTCCATTTTATTAAAATAAAATTGCCTTAAAATAAAACGCCAGAGCCCTGTGGGGACCCGGCTGCCACAGAGCCCGGCGGCTGCGCGCGGCGTCATTCCCGCCGCGGGCGGGCGCGCAGGCGCGCGCGCGGTGCGGGGCGGGGCGAGGCGTGGGGCGTGGCGGGGCCGGCCGGCGGGGGGGGGCGTGCTCTCGGCGGCGCCGCGCCTCTCCGTGCCGGCCGCGCGCCCCTTCCTCCGCGGCCCAAGGCAAGGCGTCGCCGCCGCCGCCCGCCTCGTCCCAGGCCGGCGGAGCAACCCCTCACCCCACCCCACCCCCCCGCCCCGCTCACACCCCGCGCCCGAGCAGCGGCTGGAGCCCGGCGGGCCGAGCCGAGCCGAGCCGAGCGGGGAGATGAACACGGTGCTGTCCCGGGCCAACTCGCTCTTCGCCTTCTCGCTGAGCGTGATGGCGGCGCTCACCTTCGGCTGCTTCATCACCACCGCCTTCAAGGAGCGCAGCGTGCCCGTCAGCATCGCCATCTCCCGGGTCACGCTGTGAGTGCGGGGGGCGAGGGGCCGCTAACGGTGGGGGGAGGGGGTTAAAGGCCGGGGCACGGTAGCGGCCGGGGGGTGGTAACGGCTGGCTGCGGGGCCTGCTCGCGCCCCTCTCTCCCCCTCGCCGTTAACGCCCGGCTGCCGGAGCAGCCCCGCTTCCTGCCCGCTGCCCCCTGCCGCGGCCAATGAGGGAGCCCCACGACGGCGTCCGCCGCCTCCCGTCCCGGGCGGAGCTCGCGGCGGGCCGGGGCCCCAAGTGGCGGGCGGGGCCCGGGGCGGGCGGCCTGGGGCGCGCTGCGCCGAGGGGCCACCGGCAGCCCGCGGGTGCCCTGAGGCGGGGCCGTGGCTTACACAGGGGGCAGGGTGCATGGCAGGAAGGCTGTGTGGGCTGCGGGGACTTGACTGCACCGGAATTAACATACATATGTATACAGTTTAAATTGCTAGTTCCCGCAGATGCTCCTTCTAGTAACGTATTTTCCCCTTTTTTATGGGGTGTGGGCGAGTTGTGGAGCAGTAGGCCGACCCGGGTGGCTTGTCTTCCTGTGAAACCGACCAGGTGTGGAATATGTAACACCGCACCGAAAGCGCCTTGCCCACATGACACAAGGCGAACTTGTGCCAGCGGAACTGTCTTTTTCATATTTTTTTTTTTCAAAGGAAACTTTGTCACAGGAAGCTTGCATCAAGTTAAGCGTGGGGCTGTAGTTTCACAAGTGGTTGAGCTCCCGCCATCAAAACCTGAAGGCCTCAACTCGGGCTTCTGGTGGCGTGGTCCTTTACCAGATGGAACACGAGAATAGGGCACACTGGACACCTTTCTGAGCTGCTCTAACTCCCTGTTGAGTCAAAATGTAGGTTTGTTTTCTTACCGGTTTTGGTTAGTGAGTTAAAGCAGCTGATGGAGGTTTAGAGCCACCCCAAGGGAAGTGGCAGGAGTGAATGGCTGGCAGCAGCCTTTGAAAGGCAAGATGAACCCAATTAAAGAGTGGGAACTGCAGTCACCTTTTGGATTGGCTTAATACCTCAAGGAAGCAAACCCATACTTCTAGTGGGTTGAGGGTTGCAAACAGCATAAAACTGGCATAAAGAGAGACTTAGAGTGTTCTGGTGAGCTTGACAGATGTGAGGTAGCATACTAATGCCTAATCTGGATGAAATTTATACTGCCAGTCCTTTCAGTGATGCGCAGATCTGATATTAATGAGAAGAAGAGGCATTACACCTTAGCTGTTTTTTCTTAAACTAATAAAAAGTTCTGCAGGCTCACAGTTTAAGGCTTAATACTTACAAAGGTGTTGATTTTTGCAAAGGGTTGGAAATGCCTACCAAGTCTTAAACTGGTCAGTTTTGGTGGTATTTTTCTTGACTGCTGTCTCCAAAAGTGTTTTTTCACTGGTAACCTTTTTTTTTCCCTCTGAGATTATTAAATGTAATTTTCCTGAAATTATATTTTACTAATTTTCACAGTGAAATAAATGCAATTGATAAATTCATAATTACTGATACTTTTGTTATGTGAGAAATTAGGGTTCATAGTTCATTGCCAGCCTGCATATGGTATTCTTGTAGACAGTGAGTTTGGTAAACTGATAAACTTCGATAATATGAAAATATCTGCTGTGCCTCAGTGTTATTTTCCAGTTTCTTTTTTAATGCGGTTTACTGTGGCAATGTCAGATATTTCTCAAACAGCAGATTTGTAATAAGGTTCCAAAACCGTACGGTAGAAAAAAGTAAGCATTTTCTTTCTACTGCTACTTAATGATTATAAATGCCAAGGAGAATTTCTGTAAGTTGGGAGAACTGCAAACATAAACGAGAGTTTATCAGCACCTTTGGAGTGTCTTGTATGAGACTGAGCAATAGAGGCTTTTTATGTAAAGTCAAGAAATGTTATTGAAAATGGTTGCCAGCAGACAGCTATGCTGCTGGTTTTCGAATCAGATTTATATAGCTTGGGATGGGTAATGCACCTTTTGCTAAAAACAAAATGTAGTGTAGTTGAGGTACAGACAAACGCAGGTTTTTATTAACAGGCAGAAAAAAAAAAAAAACACCTATAGGCCGTTTGTATAAATTACATTGAATTCTCTGGGGGCAAGGCTTGTCATTTGAGACTGGGTCTCCAAACCTTCTGGAAGGCAGGCTTTATTTTATAATGTGGTTATATTTTAAACAAATGTGTTTAAAAGAAAGTACAGGAAATGCATGGGGGAAGTATGCAATAAGAATAATAATTTATGTAAAGTGTGAGAGAGAAATAATGAGAAAAGATAATCTTGTGTTTTGTTTTATCTTAGAAAAAATGTGGAAGATTTCACTGGACCTAGAGAAAGAAGTGATCTGGGATTTGTCACGTTTGACATTACTGCAGATATCCTTAATGGAAAAAATGGTTTGAGAACATTCTGAAATGAGAACATCTTGATATTTATTTTTGTTACCTTATAATCTTCAGATATTCAGGACTTGAGGAAAACCAGCAATTTGTCTTAAAATCTAAATTTAAAGCAGTGAAAAATAGTATTTTTATGGGGCATAAAAATAGAACCTGGAATAGTTGTTACGTAAATGACACTGGGTGAGGTGCTTCCTCTCCTTTTTGATACCTACTTTTAAAATAAGGTTCTGTAGGGAAGTGCAGTGCATCTAATAATGGGAATTGCATTTTAACGCCAGGACATCATTAGCATTAAGTGACGGTTGTATTGGTGGTTTGAGGTGTGAATTAATTGTAGGGTTTACATAACACACAATTTGGACTGTCGTACAGAGTCTAGGAACTCTGATGCAACTTTCAAACTTGCTGTGAGGCTTTTAAAATTCTGGCCACGTAGTAGCTGTATACAAGCACCTGTCTTCCTTTAAAAGATACTGCATCCTTTTACTTTCTTAGAAGTTAAACTGTCAAATTTTTATTGTATAGTAATGTGAAATTCACCGGGAAGCGTATGAGGTACTACAAACCTAATCACATTAATTTTTGACCTCTTTCGCATTACTGATGCCTTTGGGCAGCTTTTCTTTTTGTATTTTTCTTCTTGACTTCCCTGTTAGTCTGCTTTTATTGGGAAGAGAGAGTGGTTTATGGATGTTCTTTGTTTTTGTTTGGGGTAGCTTTTTTGAAGGTAGAGGGGAATCATTCTTAGGATTCAGGATCTTGGTATTAAAATAGTATTTTTCTGCAGAAATCGGTACTGAATATAAGGCATCGTGCTTTACCTTAGGTGATTACACTAAGCCTTGCTTTGAATCAGGGTTTCAAGAGATTCCTGGGATTTTTCCCTGTCTACTGTTTTTTGTCACTGTGTTAGAAAAGAGGTTGGTTTCCTCTGTGCTTCAGCTTCCCTGTTTTGGAGAATGATACACTGTGTAAGCAACTGAAACAAATAACAATTCCTGAATGAACGAGAAAGCTGGATAAACAGGTTAGCCAGATTGTTGCAGGTGTTTGTTGCGCAGGAATGAGAGGGATTAGTTTTATCAGCTGGAAGCAGGAGAGGAGAACTCCTTATGCTGAGTTTTTTTCCTCTGAAATTCTTAAAGGTATTAAAACCAGAGACTGAAATTATTCCAAAGTTGATGAAATAAATTGTATACAGTGTACTTGGGAACAGAACAGGGCGAGTCAGAACAGGACCTCTGGAAGACACGTTCTTATTCAAGGGTTAGTCTGCAGCGTGTGGATGTTAAAGATTTCATCTTTTATTAATTTTGTTTAATGGTAGCAGTAGTTTTAAATTTAATTATAAAAATCCTGAATTAATCTTTCATCCTTGGCATAAATAAATCTTCCGGTGTGTAGAGTTGTAAAATACAACTTTCTGATAGTTTTCATTGGATGAAATCTGTAAAAAGATATTGGTGCATTGGCTGCCTTAACTAATGGACACAAGTTGTTAGTCCTAGTGAGAATTAAATGAAATAACTGTTAAAAGAAAAACCTAGGGAAAGAAAAGGGGAGGAGGCAATTCTCAAAAGCTGTTATGAGTGTGCTTAATACATAGCTCACTTTAGCAGTTATTCTGGAGATCTCTCGTATGGGATTTCTTGTTTGTTGTTTTGAGTAGATGACTAAAATATTCAAGTGAAATAGCTCCAGCTATTCTTGTGGAAACAGCATTTAATTATGTAATTCTTTAATTTCTTGCCTTTTGTTGAATTAGAGGCTTAAAAACATGATTCAGACTCGGGTAAGTGGGAAAGAAAAAGAAAAAAAAGTTCTGGATAACTGGAGAATACTGGAGATCTGTTCTGGATACTGGAGAACAGAATAAAAAAGACGGCATTTTTGTAGGTTGGAGGAATAGAAGGTTACAGTTAATCTTTATTGTCAATTAAGAGGTATCAGCAATCACACATGGTGTGTTTTATTGCTAAATAAACAATAGGCAAGTATTCAGAATATCAGCTTTGTTATACTGATGGTCTCAAATGGCAGTTGTCAGTTCTTTACCATCAGTCAAAATCTGGGTAGAGTTTTGTTACAGTCTAATACACTGGTTTTGTAGTAGGTAGGTAATTTGATAATTCCCGATGTCCCTTCCAATGTGATAGATTCCAATCTACTGATTTCTCTAATGTTATCGGCTCTTTGAGCTCTCTACACTCAAAATTTTGTTTGGTTAATGCTATTATATCTTGATCCACAGTTGGATACCAGTGTTATTTGATAGTTTTTTGTTTTTTGTGTTCAGTGTTCTTTGATAAATAACAGTTTTGAAGGTATTTTCTGAAGAATTCTATCTTGCATATTATATTTAAGATTTTGTAGTAGACCAACTAGCAATAGATTATAGTTACTGATTTGTAATGTTAAATATGGAACTCTTAAATCATTAGAGGAAATAGCTGTTAGTTGTGTTGTTATTTTTTGTCTGATTAATGAACCCTGTTACTTTAAAGTGATGGAAGTATATGTTAGAACTCCTGGAAATGTTCCGATTTACAAATAAGATGAAGTATGTTGAAATGTAAGAACTCACTGTAATTATCATAGTCTAGTTAGATCTAGTAAAAATAAAATAAGATTATGAAAGTACAATATGGTGTTTTCCTTAACGCACATACATCTGCAGAGTATATTTGACTGGAATGTTAAACAATTGTTTCTATATTTGTCTGCAGAATATTCAACAAAAAACAATGTAAGTATGAAAAAATGTTGAAGCTATTACCCATTTTGTACTGCAACTATTTTTAACATTCTGAAGTTCTGCTGGAAAGAGTTAAGGCACCAGTGTTTCCTACTGGCTTGGACTGTTTTCACTAGCCTTTATGGTTATTATTTTCTTGACAGTTTAACTGCAGGGTTGGAAGTTCAAAAGCTGATGAAACTTGCTATGTATCTAGCAAACAGGAAAAAATGTAACGCATGCCTTGCTTTTCACTTAGAATGGTGGACTGTGGCATATTCACCTGTTTGTGCTGTCTGTTTAACTTTTCCCTAATTTTGCAGTTGACTGTTGTTAGAGATACAGTGGCCTTTGGTTTGGCCAGATTTAGTGAGTCTTTTTTTTCTTTGGTTACATAAATGTTTGCCCAGATCAGCTACTGTAGCCTCATTTGTTATCTCATCCGATTTCTCAAAGTAATTGGTTGTTACTGGTACTTCACTTTGGATAGTTTTTTTCCACTGGTCTGAAAGGATCTGTGTGGAACAGCCTATGGAAGTTAACTTTAATCAACTACTGTACTGCTGTGGTAACACTGAACGCTGTTTTAATCTAGTATACTTATATTGCAAGGATATAGTGAAGGCTTTTTTATCTGGCTACATAAAACTATTTTTACACTGTATTTTTTTTTTTAAATATGCTAGGTGTTTTATAAATGCTGGTGGGTATTGCATTGTGCTAAAATAGTTTTTAGGTATTTTTATTAGAGACTGGAACTTCATTGTTTTGCTTCATCTTTTAGTGTTTTGTTCTTGTTTTTTTTTTTTTTTTTTTTAACTTAATTCACCAGTTCTCATAAACATTGAGAAATACCTTGTCTCATTTGGGCTGTATGGTACTAAACAAGACTATAAGGATACCCACGTACCCTTCTTACTGTGCAACTACTTAGAAGAGCAGTATTTCAAATACTTAAGAATGTTTGGATCCATCTTTTAATGTGTTGATACAACTCTTTGAATTATGCTTGCAATTCATGCAGAGGTTTTTTCCATTAAAGTCAGCAAGAATGTTAAATACCTGGACAGTGTAGCTCTATTTGTCTTTTGTTTGAGACAAAGTCTAAATGCCACCTTAGATTAGAAACAAGTTTTGCAATTCAAAAGGAACACCCATCATACTTTGCGAGACTTTTTAAAATAGCATTGTCATGTTGTATCAAGCTATTCTTTGTTGTTCCATTTATTGTGCTGCACTTCAGTGTTCAGTAGTAGTAGTTTTCCCATTGGTCAATCATTATTTTTATTAAGTTAGTTGTATGAATTGGAAATATACTTCAAGGTTTTTAGGTGGATAATGCCTTGAAAATTCAGTGACTGGAAATTCTCTGATAAGTTACCTTGCTGATTTAACTATAACTGCATTTTTAGGCTCTGAACCAAGTGGTCCTTTGGGACAAAATAATGTTGAGAGGAGATAATCCAAGACTGTTCTTAAAAGACATGAAGTCAAAATACTTTTTCTTTGATGATGGAAATGGTCTTAAGTAAGTAAATCATATTTATTGTTTGTTTGTTTGTTTTTTTAATCCTGACATCTTGATTTATTTGCATTTTAATGTATTTATATTGCTGTGGTAAGGTAACTATATTCTATCAGTCTATTGTGTCTTCATAGTGTTGGGATACCGTGTATCCCAAGATTGTCATCTGCTTCTGTAGACTAGAAAACAAAGTACTTCCAATATTCTTGTTGGTCTCTAGAATTGGTTCCGTGCTGCCCTAAATTCTAAAGGAGTTGAATAATAGTAAAAAATAAAAATAAAACCAAAAAGAGTCTTATCCAGAAAATAGATAATATTTCATGAAGTAACTACATAAAATCAAAAAGTTGTTTCTGGACCAGGAAGACTATTTGTATCCCAAATAAACTAATGTTTGTATTTGTTAATTAGTTAACTTCAGTACTTATGCTGATGTTCTTTTGTTGCTTTTGCAGGGGAAACAGGAACGTCACTTTGACTCTCTCCTGGAATGTTGTACCAAATGCTGGCATTCTACCTCTTGTGACAGGGTCAGGACATGTGTCTGTACCTTTCCCAGATACCTATGAAACAACAAAAAGTTATTAAATTATAATACCGAAGCAACATATTTTTATACTTGTATATTGTGAATAAATTTTATTGCAATTTCTTCTCACATCCCATGCCACCCTCCAGTGAAAGGTACTTAATTTCCTCAGGTCTAACAGCATAGGAAAGAAAATGAAAGGTTTTTTTTTTGTTTTGTTTTGTTTTTTTTAATAAAATATTGAAGCTGAAACTTAAAGGAAAGGTAAATCATGAAGTAATGGTTTTGGGGGGAAAACTGAGGAATTTTTTTTCTTGGCCATCTGGGTACAAATCTACCTTTCTTTTAAATAAACATTTTTATGCCAGAAACTAGTCTTACTGTTTTTTTGAGGTACTGATAGTTATTTTGTTTGTGCAGAACTCAAAAACATTGACAGGAATGAAATTTCTGTGAGTGCCTGGAAGTTCGGTTTTAGAACATTTTTGCTAAATGCATGCTTGGCGTGTTGCTGTGAGGTAACCTTGGCCCTTTCTAGGACTGCCAAGAGCTACTTTGAAAAATGATACATCATTGTAGTCAGACTATAGGTCTTGTTTTGAGTGTCATTGATGCAGCACATTTGCAATACCATACTATAAAGCATTTTAATAACTTTATAATACAGATAATACAGCTATTCTTATTGGAAGAACTAAAAGAAATCTCAGTGTGTTAAGCTTAAGTCAATAAGGAATGTAGAAGCCTTAGCTGAACATTTTATTTTTGTTTATTTTTATTAGGATCTGCTCAGCGAGAAAAATGAGCACAGTGGTTCTGGAGAGGACTGGGACAACTATTAGGGGGCCCTTCATAGCAAGGAATGAGACATATGTTCTCCAAAACAGTCTGGGAAAACATCTGAATAATATGGGATTTCCTATGGGAACAGAAATTGAAACAGAATATGGGCAGATTTACTAGCTTATATGAGTGTAACTATACCTGCAAGCCCACCTGTTCTTTTATCAACCACAAAAGATAGCAGTGAGTAGCAGTTTCAGGCAGAACCTCTGCCACAACAGTTGTGGCCTCTCACTGGTTGCATAAACATCCTGCTCTGCGTCCGTCCACAGCTATGGGCACAAATGCTAAGAGGACAGAAAGAAAAACACACGGTATCAGGATTGTCTTTTGGCAAAAAAAGGTAGTTTATACTGATCAAACAGTGTTTCTTGCTCATCAGGTATCCAGGAGAAGGAGCACTTGACATTATTGCCTTCCTGACATAGTTACTAATATCATGTGTATATTCAAACAATGTATGGTGTAAATTAATTTATTGCCAAACACAAAATGTTCTGGATGTGTTGGAGATTTTCAAAAAGAGCAAATAATCTGAAATTAAAGCTATGAAGAAATTTTTTACTACTGTAAATCATGGAAAATGATTAGAAGGGCATTGTGTCAAACATCTAGAGGTATAGATGCAAAACATTGAAAAACTGAAAAAAGACCACCAATAGGTAGTGGTTCACCAATAGATGAACACAGAATTATGTCTAGATAGAAAAATGGATGTTGACTTCAATTTGCTTGACTTTTTAAGCAATGCGAAAACTGGAAGACTGAAATCAAAAAGACTTGTACCGTGTGCAATATTTAGACAAGCCACGTGGATATAAAATTGCATCTACGTGCTGCCTCTTACAAGTAAGGTGATATGTGATGAGACAGCTGCAAGTAGGGAGAAACTTCCCATAGAACAGGCTGTCTTTGATAAACCTGCTGTTCTATAGCATTAATTTCATTCTGAAAGATGTTATGTCCATTGTCAGAAAGGAAATGAACAATCTAGACAGAGATAATTGATCTTTGACCCTAAAAGTGTACTAATCAGATCTTGTTCTATTTCTCCATGTGCTTTTTGTTCACCATCTGGGGGGGAGGAGGGAGGCCTGACTAAAGGGGGCTGTGACATTTTTACATTTTTTTTTTTAAATGGCTGAACTGGAGACATTAAGTGAAACATTCAACACTTTCATATGTTTCTTAAGATGGCTTATGTGGTTATTTTAATACTCTGCAATTGTAGTCATGCTTTATAAAGCAGCTGATTACTAAATGTGATGCTTTTTAGCTACAGAAAAGAAAAAAAATAGAAGGCTGTTAGGTGGAATTCTGTTCTTCTAGTGTTCCATATTGAGAGTTTCCATATTGAGGTCATAGTATGGTATTGTTGATTTGGGGTACAGATACCATCCCTCAGAGCTACCGGTGGACTAGGGGACCCTGGAATGGCTTGGAGCATTGCCAGTCGAATTCAATTCATGGCTGGAGTGATCTTAGATCCTGTCTAACACAAACCAAAATCCAACAGAGATGTTGGATGTGTTGTTCTGTGATCTCACTTTTAATTTTATGCTGCAGAAGCTATACTGCTGTTACTAACAAGCCAGCTAATTGCACCTGCTGACATTAGGACACTATTGGCATACAATTGCTACAGGATTCATTTCTGCAGAAAATGCTGTTTTGGGTATCAATGGGACCTAAGAAAAAGAGAGGAGGTTGGAGCCATGAATAATACAGTGCAAGTAGTACATTCTAGGTAAAGGGTAACTACTAAGTGGGGCTCATTTCTTCTGAACCATAGAGGGACTACAGATGACCCCTGGGTATGAGGACAGATGAACAATGATGTGTTCTGTTATGACTTTCAGGGAATGTGGTGTTTGTACTGAAAATAACACCTTTTTAAAAAGCAGAAAAAGCAAAACCAAAGCAGGAAGGAGAACTACTGAGTGTACTTCCTAAATTTAAGGTAAAAAGTAGTGTGACAGGGTACTTTCACAATATTTCCACCACTGGAAAGGAGTTAACTTCTGTTTGCTGCTTTTGGCTGCAAGGGAAAGTGGTCTTCTCCTTTGCTGGGAGCTGACCCAAGAGCTGGCTGATCTTGAAGAGACCAGCTTGCTCTTTAAAAAGGAACTTTTAATATTTATGAATTATCCCCAACTGACTATTTACTTGAACTATAAGTAGGTATATTCTCTGTTGGCATAACAATCAGAGAGCTCTTAAAAAAAAAAAAAAAAAAAAAAAAAAAGTCCAGAAACTTTGTCTTTTAACAAGCAAACACTTCGGTTTTGAAGTGTGAAAAATAAAAACTATTTTAAAGTCCTATTTTAGGACAATTTTTCATTTGTACCCACCATGCTTAAATGAATGTCACTTCTCTGAACTAGTGCTGTATTCCACAGATTAGCATAATCAGCACTCTGAAATACATCCTGTTTTTAACATGCTTTGATATAATTTTTTTTTTTTTTTTAATATTATAGAGAACTTAATACAGTCATAGAGAAGAAAAAAGGTCTTTTTAAATATAATTGGGCAAAATAGTGGGGGGATTTTTTCCCTTTAGTTTTGTTTTTAATTGAGAAATAAGTGTTGGTTGGTTGGTTTATCCACAAATTATTTTCTTGAAATGTTTACTGAAACTTATTTCTTGTGGCTTGGCATTCAACCACATCACTGTATGCCTTTGGCAGCACTCGTCCGATGAATGTAAAGACTGTCTATGAAGTAGATGTTTTAACTTCAAAGACAAGGACCCACAGTCAGAAAACATTGGAGAGAAACCTGCCTTCATTTCTGAAAAATTGTATATTCCTGCCAGCAGACAGTACCAGAATTTTGAGATACCAGAATTGTAACTTCAAGCATGATGCCTGCAGCTTTTCTAGCCTTTTTAGGTCATTGCAGTGTTTGAGGTAAGCTCAGACTTACCTGGGGCTGAAGAAGAAACCACAACTTCTGAGTTTGTGCTCAGGTTCTCAGAGGCAAGAACTTGGGTTTGTCCTGAGGGAAAGGTCACCATAGATGAGCACTTAAATGGCACCGTAAGTGCTTGCTCCTGGCTTCTCAGCCACCTACAAGAACAGGATGTTCCCTCTTCCCTTCTTGGTTCAGGGAGTAAGGAGGCAAATTCCTCAGCTGGTCTCTGTAAGGCCTTTCAAAAAGCCAAATGACTACTGTATTTTGTTGTGATAATTCTCAAACCATTCAAAAGAACCCTCTTTTAGGGAAACAAATGGCCTGTGGTTCATATAAAAAGAAGCAAATAGCAGCTGATTGTTCTCTTAGATGTGTTACTAACTAAATAATGCCAGTTTATTTAGCGATATGTACAAAGCAACCAATTTACTTAATGTGAAAGGGCTTGAAACCCCTCTGTAGGAAATTTAAACCAAACCCACCCCCGATGCATTTCAGATAGCAATTTATTGAGGTACTGAAGACAGTTCTTGTCTAAGGCCAAAAAAATGTGAACTCTTACAGTAGCTTTGGTTTCTATTTACTGATTTGAGCATGCAGCATGAAACAGAAAGCACTATGTGCATGAAAGGAAAATAACTATTTAGAATATCTATTTAAACCTCTACTGCCCTGCACGTAGTCTTATTTATGGATTGACACTATAGATACTGAAAATAGAAGGACATGTAGAATATAAATTACTAGTCATTGTTTACGTTTTTTTTAATAACTTCCTTCTGAACAATGAAGCT
Source organism: Aythya marila (assembly GCF_965140915.1). NCBI lineage: Eukaryota > Metazoa > Chordata > Aves > Anseriformes > Anatidae > Aythya > Aythya marila. The sequence goes on along the minus strand of NC_139045.1, from coordinate 23,657,123 downwards.
AAAGCTGGTTGTTAAATTGCTTAACAGCCAGATTCAAATAGAGTTCCTGCATTATTTTTGGATTACATACAGAAAATACCATCTCTCTCGAAAGGGTTTTAAAGGACATTTTGCAGAAGCAGTTCTATAAAATGAAAAAAAATAAAATAAAAGATAATACAACAAAAATTGGAGGAGCAATTGCATTCTGAATTTGTCTCAGAAACTACATAAAAAGTAAATACCTGACAATCTTTTGAATTGGAAGGATGCTATTCCAGTTTATTTGGCTTCTTCATTTTGGAAGAAATTTGAGACTTTCCTCTCTGAAAAACAATTTAACTTCATACAAACACGCATATGCTTTTTAGTATGAGTCCCACTGTTAGAACACATGTAAATATATGTCTTACGCTATTAAGATCAGGCATATTTTTACTAAAATAAACAAAAAACATCAAACAACTACAACAAAAAAGCCCCAAACTTAGCTTGAACAGCTGAAACTACTGCTGGATCTTATTCTGGGGCCCACCCTGAGTGCTCTCAGCTGCATTTTCTGATGTCATTTTTGTGTACCTACACTTTCTTAGAGAGATGAAGTAGGCATACCATTGTTAAGGTTTCTTATCCTGTTAATAGTGTCACGCTGATAGTCCTTCCACATAAAATAATATTTAGTTTATCCACAAATAATTAAGTTGTTTTTATTTGCCTGGAAGGATAACTAGAACCTTTTTTCTCTCTTTTTTTTTTTTTTTTTTTTAATTCTAACTTCAACATCGTTGCATTTCTGATATCTACTGGGTGATAGAGGGAACAGTGAAATTCTAATTCCTCCATGTGCAAAGTATTAAGGAACAACAACAGAAAACAACCACTCTCTGAATCAATCTCACATTAACCAGAATTACAAGACATTTGAATTAAAAAAAAAAATGGAGCCAAAAAAGAGGAAATTTCAAAACTCAGAAGTAGTCAAAGATGCCATTTGACCCCATGTCCTTTACTCCCTCCCCCAAGCTCTGTGCAGATGAAGCCCACCAAAGCCACCTGTAACTCTCAGGTGCATAATCAGCTGCATGCCCTGGTTAGCAGTGCCCCAGGCTGCCAGTACTGAAAAAATAGCTGGTACTCCTTAAAATCACAACTGGTAGAAATAGATCAGAGAGAATGTGTTTATTCCCAGCGCTAGAGGCTGGTGAGAGTGAACAAGCATTTTTGTAATTTTGAGACATATTTATATTATGTCCTTAACATTGGTAACAGTAATTGTCATTTCGCAGCAGTAATCCAGTGTTTCAAGTGTTTTACAATAATTATCTGTACTTATTTCCACAGACAGGCTGGCATTCTGAAGCCATATCAGCACTGCTTTTGCAAGTGACCACCTCAAAATTACTATGAAGCCCTTTCTAGAATAGTCTCTGGTGTTCGACCGACCTCCTGCAGGATTTGCACCACCTGGCTTCACAGGTGCTTGCTGGGTAATAATTACCTAGGGGTAATTGTTGAGGGCTCCCTTTGCAGAACCAGACTTTGGGCATCATGTGTAGGCTTTTGCTTCTGTGCTGCTAAAGGGAAAACAGGTATGGTCTTATTAATTTGATCTGATATCTTGCTCATAGTTTCTTCTTGCTGTAAGAGAGGGGTGGTATTGCTTTGTTTTTGTTTTCCAAATGGTAGCTATGGTCTTGGGTGTTTGTTCTGGGGGTGAAGGAGGTGGGTTTGGCATGCAGGAGAGATTTCACAGTGAAGTGATGTGAGTTATTATGAGAAAAAGTAGTTTGGATGTGGCTACAGAAGATTGGGAAACGAGTGTAGGACTTCAATGTAAGAAATGTTTGTCATTAAGAATGACTTGCATTAGGTGTAATGAAGTAGTTGACAAGTCAGGAAGAGAGAAATTTTTTTCATGTCAGGTAGCGATTGAAGATTAAGATGGAACTAGTTTAACTGTGATTGGGAAGTCACAGTGATGAGGTTGGTTGTAGCTGCTTAAGTGTCTTTTTCACACACACACCCCACCCATCCCCCTCCTTTATTTCTGAAAGGTAATTTCTTTCCTTTTTCTATATGTTGTTGAAATCATATTGAGAAACGTGGAGGGATACTTGTGCTTGCAGTCTAGCCATATATGTGGCAATGGCCAATGCTGATATTCCTCTCTCTTTAGGGTTTCCATTTATTTACTTACTTATTTTACATTTGCAAATGTTAAGATTCATTGGTAAAGTGACTTGTAAAACTTAAAGCTGTGATTAAATTAAATTAAAATTACCGTAAATTAAATAATTAAATTAAATTACCTCAAATCATAGATTTCATCAGATATGTCATCCGAGTTTCCTATAAGGACTATCTGATTTCTCAAGTTCTGATCCACTTCCAGATGGCAGATGAACTTTACTTCATTGTAACCTCTCTGTATTCTCAAGTCTCCTAAATGGAGGATCTCATCAGAACTTGTCTTTTCAAAGGTGGTCAAAAAAAACAGAGCTTTGTGTATTTATTCATAGCAGCATCCCTAGAAGTAGTGAAGACTATTGTGCTGTCTTGATTGAAATAAAACTTTTGACCCTGCCTTCTGTGATGTTAATGAGTCATGAAGAAAAGATCATTAAAGAGGAAAATACCTGAAGATAAGTGTAAAACTGTTTGGACGATAGTACAAAAGTAGTAACTACAAGGGTTTCACTATCGTACCAGAAGACTACACTGGGGTTCTGAAACTTTTTTCCTTTTCTGAAACTTGTGTTACTCACTAGTCATTAACAGTGGGGATGATAGAATAGGAATTATGCATTCAGAGATTATGCTAAGAATAGAAAATTGTAATTGTTCAGAGAGCAAAAGTAGTTAGTAAATAAACACATAAGAAGATCTATTTAATATTATCTGCCAAACTCACAGGTGGGTTACTTTGGAAGTGCTTTAAGTGCTTTTTGACTCTGTTGACTCAACTTGAAATGCAGAACAGGAATTCACTTTTTTTTTTTTTTTTTTTTTTTTAATGGGGAGGTGTTTTATTTTTACAAAATATTTAGGAGTACCTTGAGTTGTAGGTCTTGACATGCGCAATACTTTACTGTACATGGGAAGAAAAATAAGTGTCACATCTCCTCAGAGTAGATGATGGTAGAATCTGTTATCTTAAAATATTTGTTTGAATATTTAGTCTTAAATTCCTCCTCACCCATTAAGAAGAACTTTAAAAGGTTATCACATACTTTCTAGGAAGGTATCTCTCTAGAACTCTCTGGAAATAACTTACACCAGTATCTATCTGGGATAATTTATATCTATTAGATCTTGCCTCTGGGAAAAGTGGTGATATAGATTAAATTGTTCCATTGAGCATACCCAACTTTCATGCTTTTCTCATGGGTTTTGATGAAGACAGCATTCCCTGTGCATTGCACTGTGTAAGCCATTGATATGGGCACCAGCATCCCACCTCTACCCTGAGATGAGCATAGCAATGGGAGAGTAGTTGAAGCTGTGTCTTCCTTGTGATGCTAGGGCAGCAATTCATTCATTCATCTAAAGGGTTCAGTGGGAAAGACTGTGTGGTTACAAGTTGGCATTTATACAATCTTAATGTAAATGAAACTACCCCAACTGACCTGAGCATATGAATTGATCCTCCAGACAGTAAATTCATGTTCACAGAGCAAGGATTCCAGGTAATTCTGTTTCAAAAGTTAAAATTGCAGGCTATCATGAAGGATAAGACAGCAGTTTTTTGAAACTGAAGTCGGGTCCCAAAATTTTGGTAGCTTAGTTGCCAGTTGCTGAGACAAGAGTTATTCACTGACTCTTCAGATGCTTGTAGTGGATGTGACTTTGTAAAATGCTTCAGGAATGCAGTCTTAATTACTGCATACAATCTTAGTAGCATACAGCTGGTAGAAATAGCTCTAAACACAGAAAAATTACAATCAATTTCTAACTAAAATACTGTTATTTTGTTGTTGTTGTTTGGGATAGGTAGGGGAACAGTTGCCAAGAGGACACTTTTAATGTTGATGGTTTTATTGCTTTCTAGATTTAAAAAATTTTGCACATGTAAAAACAATGTAATATCAGATAACAAAAACAAGATGTTTTATGAAGTACTTGTGATAGAGCATTTATCCTTAATTTCCCTCATCCTATTCAATTAATCTTTATTAGAAATCTAGGCACTAATGTCTTGAGCAACTGATTAAATGAATGACTTAGAGATGACTGGCTATGTTTATAGACTTTGTGATATTTAATGATAAACTATTAATTTATTGCTTAGTAGGATTATGCTATATTTATATATATATATATACACATTTTCTAGTTAATGCAAGTTCATTGTATTGTATTTAATTTAATTTTGTTGCTTGTAGGTATCCCATTTCATAAGTGTCTGCAATTTAAGTACACGTGCAATCGTATCCCCATAATCTAAAGTACAGATCAGAAATGGGATTTTAATTGAACAGCTTAATGTGGTAGTAGACCTGGACTGAGTAGGAAGTGCTACAAGTACTTCTTTCGAAAGATGTTCAAGTGCTTTTTGCCAATAATTATATATTAAAGGAACTTTCTGATCTCAAGCTGAAAGTGGCTGGGAAATTTGCTACGTGCAACTTAGCATATGTCACTGAAACATTTGTTCAGTACAGGCAGAAATTCACATAGATAAGACCAATAAATACTTTATACCTTTCATAACTGTGGAGTTTCACCAGTGGATTTGGATCTAAGAAATGCATTGGTTCTAATTGCTAGAAATCCATGAAGATAGATGAAGTAATAATTCTGATCGGCTCCAAGTAAAATAGTGCTATGTCTTGGGAAAAGGCCATGCTAGTCAATCATTCTTTGATGCTCTGGCATCTAGAATTGCCACTTTTCTGTCGAAATTGTAAAAAAAAAAAAAAAAAAAAAAAAAAAAAACCTAGAAAGTCAGTCAGGCCCTTGATGCTGGGCCAAAGTCCATAATCACTTTTATTCCACATTTGTAGAACAGCTATATGGCAGGGTGTAAAGTAGTTTTTGCAAGAAAGCAAAGCATGTTTTTCAAACTTGGAGAGTCTAAAACCAGAAGTCTGCGCTGTTTCAAGAATGTGCTGCAGCTTAGCTTTAGAATTAAAAATAATGTCTTTGACCAAGATATAGAACATGTTTGTGGGTTTTAATGTCTTTTGCATTCCTACAAGCTTTTAATGCATTTCCTTGCTATATAAATAAACATTAGTATCCTTTTTACTGTTTAAAAAAGTAAGTTTTAAAAGCTTAACAAATAAGAAACACTGGCAAAGGAACTCCATACCACATTATTCCAGATTAATGGTAAGCTATGTGATGTCTGAAGTCTCAGAGGTAAAAAGGATTGCAGATTTGACGTTCTTAATTATCCTTAAATAAATGGATTTTGTTCTTGCAAGCACTTAAACCTTCCACTTGGATATTTATATGAAAAGTTAATGAAACTTGGTGACATAAAAGCATATAGGTATTGTCTTTGACTTGGTGAATAGTCAGCCCTATTATTTTTCCCTGTTCCCCATTTTTATCTTATCAATGAGAAATTTGAAAAGCAGCTGTTGATGCCATGAAAATGGGCCATAGGCTACTCCTTAAAGGTAGATAATTTCATGTAGGACCTCATCAGTGTTAATCAAAGTCAGTGAGTATCCCAAGATGAAGAATATCTATGCTTTCCTGGATACTTGGCATAGCAACTATACGTTAAGTACATTAGTTCTGTTTCTTTTGTTTAATGCTTATGTTATCCTGTCAGGATAAGGAAATGTTTAAGTACTATAAAAGAATCAGACATTTTAGTGGTAAATGAAAGTTCTACATTATTTTTCTTTATTTTATGTAAGTGCATTGGTTATCAGCTAAGAGTTGGGCCATCAACTGGTTCACAGACAGCGTGGACTTTTTCTCTGCTGACTTAGCCCTCTATCACATTGTTGGCTATACTTTCTGAACCTGTGGAGGCAAAGGGAGAGCAAGAAATTTGATTCATCCTTTAGCATTCATAAATGTGTATTAGGGTGGAGTAAGATCATGAGGTAAACAGTTATTTCTTCTGATAGAAGAGATGAAGATATGTGATAATATTTTTTTAAGTAGGTGTATAAGAGCTTCATCTCAGTGCCTGCACAAAAAGGACTCTGGCTTTCAAATCTGCTTGGTGAGCAGCTGAGGACTGTCAGTGGAGCGTGAACCCCCAGTACTTCCTGGGGATTCATGAGAGACTCATTACTTCATATAGTTAAAATCTGAACTTTGGTATGTCTTTTTTTTTTTCTTTCCAAAAAGTATACAAACTGTTATCCTTTCATTGAGACCCAAAAACTGCATATGTGTATCTACAGCTCAGTGTAATATTTTAAAGAGATCTCAAGAGAATTTTAGCAATGTGATTTTGGTGCTGCTTATATATCTGGGAAATCAGTTTCAAACACCAAGATTTGTCTGCCCTATTCTATGTAACATAACACAAAATTAAAATAAATTAATAAAGGACTGGAAGTTACTAAGAAGATAGAGCATATATAAACAACTGACTTGTCAGCTCCAGAAAAACACAGACTTAGCTGCCCTTTATTTATTTTGTGAAGCAATAGTTTACTACTCTTCAATGATCTTAAAATTCATCTCTTTGTTTTGGTTGTTATCCTCCTTTTCCCTCCCACCAAAGAGAATTGCAGATGGTTTGAATTCAGAAAAGTTACATGCACTTGATATTAAATTCAAGGTGCTTTTGTGCTGTCTTTGTGGCAGAATTGTAGCAAACTATAGCTTTCACGTTGCACACCTTCAGAATGGTACGTTATGACATAAAGACTGAGCAGATGTTCTACAGGATTGTTTTCTTTAGTATAGAGATCCAAAAAGAGAATAAACATGAGTGGGGGCAGTAAATTTTACTTTAAAAAAAAATAAATTATTTTCTTAATTTCATTGGGTTTATGGTGATAATCCTGCAAGGAAAGAGAAAAATCTTGTCCCTTTTTTTTTTTTTTCTTGAAAGATCAGTTTTCATGGCTGAAAGGGTTCTGTTATTTGATACCCATAATGGTCAGTTGTATAATTTGGAAGTTCTGATTTTTTTTTTCCCATTTTTAAGTCTTTTTTTTCTTTTTTTCTTTCTTTTTTTTTTTTTTTCAAATATAGCATTTTGTTTTTGATGTATGTATTAAAGAATTTGTAAAATGTTATACATGAAAAGGTGAAACTAAATGTTTTTATTTCTTCTGTTTTCTGGCTGTTGGCTCCTTAATGCACCATTTCTAAATGATATTTTATCAAGACATGGTGTTATACAGTCTCTTTATAAAACCACAGGATCGTCCCATTTTTTCAAAAATACATAACGACCCGTTAAAAAGACCCGTGTCTTTTCACCCTTTCATGAAATGATGAAATACTGAAAGTCTTCACTTTATCAGTTTATCAGCTTTGGTACAAAGCTTTTGTTGCATTTTCTCCTGCGGTATCCTTCATTTTCTCCCATGTGTTTGCTGGCTTCTGAGAAGTCTTCTTAAATAAAAGCACAATTGTCTTTGTCACAGATGGGACTTTTCTAAGTCTGTATCTTAGTGGGCATTCCTATAGTCCTGCTGGTTCAGTTGGCAAGTATATTTTTTTCATAGCATGACTGAAATATTACAGATTACAGAATAGTGTAGAAATAGCTTTCTAAAAACGTTCAATCTAAACAAAAGTACAAAAACACTAGAACTGCCTATGTTAATTTATTAGAAGTAATGTGCACAAAAAGGTGGGGGGAGAGGGAGAAAGACACTTTTTTTGAGGATTGGATTTGATCACCCCTGCAGGAAAAGTTTGTAAGAAAGTCTAAGACAATTGCTATCTTCCATCTAACAAATAAAAGTAATTGCAATGCTGTTCAGTTTTGAAAACACATTACATCGTGACAGCAATAATTTAAATCTCTTCTTATTTGAATAATGTTTATCTTCCAAAGCATCTTCCTTAATCTAATGGCTAAACTAAAGAATTTGATTCAACACTCTCCAGTTTATATAATTACCAGCAGATGTCAGGCATTCACTTTACAAAACAACTGAGCTCAAAAAGTGTCCACATTCGCAGAAGGATATAAGAGGCTTTCATTTTAAGTTTAGGTACACAGCAGTAGTGTGCAGCTTCTCACCTTTAAGTTAATAGTGACTTTTCAGGGTGTTATGTGTTAAACAGTGGTAGGCTCAATCTTACTGTGACATTTCTGAATATTTGGCATATTTATAATGCTATATATAATAGGGGGAAAATATATGCACATGTACATAAATGATATTCTTGCATTTGCCTTCTCTACCCACTAAGTGTCTGGTGATATTTAAGACAGTGCTGTTTGGTTTAACCCTGGAACTTAATTCGTAATCTGTTGCAAATGAAAGAATCTTTATAGTTAAAGCCTATTCCTGGAGTTAGGACACAGTGATATTATTCTTTGCTCTTCTATAGATCTCTCACAGACCAAATAAAGAAGTTACAAATGACAAAACTATGGTTCAGAGTTTTAAAATATATAGGAGCAATAGTTGATTGCCTCAAAACCACCTTGAAACCTAATTTATTGTGAATGAAAATAAAATTTATAAACTTTGAACTGCATGGATAAAGAGTTGCTGTGTGGAGTGACAAGACCAGACAGCATCATTCAACCTGTTTTTTTGATGGTCCACTGTTTTTGTGAATAGCTTTGAGGCAATTTCAATGCATTTTTAACTGCCTGTTAAATGTTTCCTGTAAGAAACAAAATAAAAATATTTTTCTTAAATATCTGGGTGGTAGAGCACAAATGGCTGTCCTTTGAAGCTGGGTGGTATTTCTCTACTGATAATCATACTGACCCCATTCCTTAAGGTAAAGGTCTATGTGCTGAACATCTGCCTGTGCTAAATGGGAACAGCTGCTTCTCCAAAAGACAAGATACAATTCAACTGCTAGTGGGGCAGCAGCAAGTCTCAAAGCAACAAGATTCAACATGAAATGAGAACAGCTGCCTTGGCAGTTCCCACCATACTTCTGTTAACCAACCATTGTTTTTATCCTTTCCCTACCAAACTTCAGCTGCTACAAATAAGGACCAAAATAACTGGCATGAGAAAATATTATACTTTATGTACATATGGAAAAAAAAAAAAAAAGAGGGAGGACTGTATATTCAGCTCTTCTGTACCCATTCTAGAAAGCTGAGTTTTTATTTCTCATGTACAAGTGCTAGGAAGGCCTTTTTGGTCAAAAAAAAACAAAATGGAAAGACAAAGACTGGATCTACTACAACTAGGGATCAGTAGTGTTGATAACGTACTTTGAACGTGCAACAGTAGAGCTAAGCCAAGATAAGGTATGATATATTCTGTAAAGGTGACGGACTTAGAAGGGAATCTTATATGCCTCCTTCACATAATACATCTTGGCTCAAGAGCAGGTGCTCCTGTAGCATGCAGTAAGTGGTAGGGAATAATTTACTGATGAACACGCTTTTGCTCTGAACAAGTAAAGCATAGCTACTCTCACATCGTGCAAAGAGAATCAGTTTGGGTCTGCTTAAAACCATGCTTCACGGAATCACAGAACAGTTGAGGTTGAAGGGATCTCTGGGTCCAACCCTCCTGCTGAAGCAGGGCCATCCAGAGCAAGTTGCCCAGGAGAGTGCATAACCACCATACCCAGGTGGCTTTTGAGGTTCTCCAAGGAGGGAGAGTTCACAACCTCTCTGTCAGCATGTGCCAGTGGTCCACCATCTGTGCAATAAAGAAGTGCTGGTGTTCAGAGGGAATCTCCTCTGTTCCAGTTTGTGTCTGCCTAGCAGTTTCTGATACTCAGTGTTACCTTCTTGTGACTGACATCGTGGTTATGTTTGCATATCTTTCCCTTGGACCTCAGTCATTTCTGAACTGCTGGAAGCTCAACCAAATGTTTACCTTCAGTGGCTGAGTCCAAAGCCTGAAAACAACTCGGCCAAAGGGCATCCCACCCTGCCAACACATGCACAAAATAACTTCTGGCAAGGAGCAGTATTTCATAGATTGCTTGGAACAAATAATGCATTAAGAGATGAATAACAGTAACACTGTCATCCAACTAATGTGTGTAAACTATGACAGGCTCTTTGGAAATGTCCTCTATTCATGGTAGTATTCACTATAAACCTGTCACAAGAGTGGCTGGAGGCACTGCAGTGAAATCTGCACAGTCTGGGGTGCACACCCCTGGGCTTGTAAAGCTGAGGGGAGGGAGCACGCCAGGGTTACTGCCAGGTTGGAGTTGAGTGTGACTCCACAGCACTTTTATTGCTTTTGCAAGATGGAGCTGGAGCAGCTTCTTCTGCTCGCTGCTGCTGTGGGGTTTTGCAGTGCATCAGAGCAACAAGCCTGGATCATGGTGGCACAGCTCACCTGTGGGACCGACCTCTGCCCAAGACAAAGCTGTAAACAGCTGTAGCGGTGTGTTGCTGTTCTTCAGCCCATGCCCGTTTATTTTTGGCTCAGATCTGGCTTTTCTGTCTAGCCTCGAGAGTCGTATGTTCATAGTTTTGAGAGTAGTGGTATTGATCGAAGTGTTGGCATGTTAAGACACGCACCAGAACAATGTTCACTTTTAAATGGAAAACACATAAAAAGGCATATAACTGTACAGAGCATTAGCAGCATGGTCTCTAGTCATACAAATAGTCCTGTTGTAATCTCTTTCAACGGAGAAAATACTAGCTTCTATTTCCTACTGATATAAAGTTATTTTTCATTAGCAATATTATAATGTACCAGTGTGACTTCTGAAGACCTAATGAAGAAAATCCAATCACACAGTGAAAAATATTCTAAAATGGCACAATTAATAAAATTCGCTATGTTATTAAGTTACATTAATGGTTCAAATAATCTTTTATTAACACCCTCTAACACACAGCAAGGTTTCATTTCAGAGTGCTTGAGGTTATCAGCACTAAACATCCTTGCAGTTTGTCACTAGATGGCACTCTTACATAGAGCTCTAGGGGGCTTTTTTTTTTTTTTTTTTTTTTTTTTTTTCTTTCCTTCAAGAGCATCAGCATGTTTTTAACACTGAGAGAAAACAGTTTTGGGGACAGTTTTCATGGATAAGTGCAGTTCCCCAAAACAGACACGTTAGCAATGCTTGAAGTCAGTCAGTTGTGTTTGAGGACCACCAGTAGATAATGTGAAATAAAAATTGCAAGATGTATTTATGCAGTTTGTGTCATAGTGCTCCTTCATGGAAAGGCAGTTTGAAAGATCTTAGCATCTGATTATTTGTGGTAGCTGCGTAATACTGTGTCTAGCACTGGCAACGTGTTAAAGCTTGCAAGACCATTCCCCTTATTTTCATGGCTTGTGTGGGTTTTATATTTTTCAAACCTCTAGACCCAATTTTAAGAGAGTTACTGAAACCGTATGAAAGCAGCACTTGGCAGAGCCCAATGTGCAGATACTGTAGTCGTATCATGCTCAGAAATTCCACTAGTGTCAAAAGGAACTCCACAGACAGGACACACGAAGGGTCCACAATGCAAAGACTGCATGAAATGAATTATATGGGGGAAACTAAGCTTTGCAGTTTCCTTCTCTTATCCCAGTGTGCCTGGCTATTGCACAACGGATGGGGTCAAGTGACCTCTTAATGCAAATACAGACCAGTGCACATTAATCTTGAAGGGAGGTAAAATTTCATGGTATGTAGGGATGGTTTTTTCCTCTCGTGCTGAAATAGAGAGATACAATAGGGAAATGAAGTCTTGATGATGTATTCACTTTGCACAAATGCCATATTACATTAAGATAAAATCATATTCCCTTTCCTTCTTGTTGTAATGGATCATAAAACGTTGTTGCACAAGTTGAGTGCGTTTTATTTGCTGCTAAGAAGTCACATTGCTGCAAAGTTTAAATAAGTTTGTCTTAAACAAGGAAACAAAATTATTAATTCCTACATTTAATCCAAAACATTAGCAACTAAAATTAAATGTCTACTTTGTTGACGTGGCATTTGAAAATCTATTGCAATGGTTTTCTCAGTCTTTATTACCAATGGATATGTTTCCATTACTGTTGTTCATTCATGAGAACAAGGGAAATGATGCAGGATGAGCTGGTGAGAAAATTTAGAGGAAACAATAGTAATGACTCACATCTGAAGTCTGTTCTTTAAAAATTCCCACCTTTCAAAGAAGGTCTGCTAAAGAAAACTCAAAGTAATGTTCTAGCCAAGTCAAAGTTATACTGAAGAAATACTATGGCATGCAAAGTATTGTTTTAAAAGAGGCAAACCAATCTGCTTGTAATCTTGTTCTGAACATTTTTAGATAAATAGAAAGCTAAAAATTGCTTGCCCAATACATTGTCTTCAGAGACTTCCCTTTCTTTGGAGACTTACAGGAGTTGAAACCTGCAAAGAGCTGGCTGCTTTCTCTGGGGTTAAGTTTCTTCATTCTTTGGAGTTGTGTTTTGACGTGTTTAGCAGAATATGTTAAGTACTTCAAAGGCTTAGGTCTTTAAAACATTAAATTCAGTACAACGTTACAAAAAGGAGTGCTAAAATAGGAACACAGTGGCCAAAAGAAGGGAATGCATCGCAAGATGGCAAGCAATAGATCATGATGGATTTTTGTGATTTAGTTTTCATGCACTTTACATATATGTGATGAAGGAGAGCTGTTTTCAAACAAACTCTCAATTTTTCTGACCCTCTCTCCCTCCAAGTTCTTCTTTGTTTGTTTGTTTGTTTTTTGTTTGTTTGTTTGTTTGTTTGTTTTTAGCTAACATGCTAAACTCCCTCTGGAGTTTCCCAGACACTTCTCTTTGTGACTACACTTAGGAACAAATTAAGTTAGCCACCTTGTTTTACTAGTGACACACATTCTTAAGTGAATAGTTGTTCTTTTGTGTTGGAAAATGGGACAATGTCATATATTGGAGAAATTTAGTTCAACATAGCAAGATTTTTATCTGCCGCTGGTATGTATCTCTGCATATGGCTTCTGTTACATGACAGTTTAGAAGACATATTTTCTCATGAATGCTTCTAGCTGTCATGTTAAAAGAGTCTTTTGTTTATCTGAGAGATGAAGTTAAAATTACAGAAGTTGTATTTTTAGTGGTGATTTGATGTATATATAGCACTGAGAACACTAATAGGGTGAAGTTGTCTGTTAATCCTCTAAACAGAAAACACTCTGTGTCACACACAGTCATTTTCATGTTAATTTATCAGTGCTCCTTAACTATGTCTGGCAAACTCTTTAAACTGTCATCTAGAGGAGTTACTCCTATGTATGTGTTCTTTGTATTTTTATAGTAAAATCACACTGAGACTTTTTTATATAGGTTTGTTAATGTCACCAAGTTACTGGATATTTCAGTTACTTGTCTACTGAAAAATCTTTAAATATGTTGTAAAGCGAGTGATTTAATAAAAATATAGCCTCAGAACATGCACAAATGTAATGAAATATGAAAGGTAATGTAAGGAAATTCACAGAGCAATACAGGCATGCTATGATATATTTATTAGGTGTGCAGTGGATCACTAAAAATGAGATAATGTTTATAAGAATGGATGGCTACAAGGTCAATTTCTGTGAACATTTAATTCCTTTGTATCTGTATACTGATCTTGGAGATCTTTTCCAATCCTAATGATTCTATGATAGTTTTTAATTTATTTTTAGCTTCAGCTTTAATCTTACGTGTGATATGGTTGCTCTTTAACAATTTCTTTGGCCCTCCCCCACTCCAAAAGCTTTTTTTTCTTTTTTTTTTTTTTTTTTTTTTTTTTTATGCCAAGCACTCTGAGCAAATATCTAAGATGGTACAACATCCTCCAAAGAGGGTCATGAGTATCTTCCTATGCCTATGAATATCTGTATTCCTGGAAACTTTGTCCATAGGACAAGGTTAAATAAATAAATTGAAAAATCTCGAAGCTTTGTTGCTTTAAATCGTTAGTTCAGTGTTTTTTGTTTGTTTGTTTGTTTGTTTAAAAAGGCTGTTTTGTGTAAATTTGGACTTTCAAGTGGATACTTATAAATGAGTATCCATATTTATAATTATAAATAGTTAAGGTCCTATGTTATTTTCAGTTAAGCTGATGAACATTTTTCTAGTAGAAAAATGAAGTAGGAAATGCAAAACACTTCTCAGATGACAATTTTAAGGAAATATTTTTGGGAAGAGAATGTCTTAAAATGCATCCTTGATACTATAGAACTAATCAAATTCTTATGCATTAAAGCATTACATTGTTGAATGTAGAAATTTTAGTGAGAATTTAAAATGAAAATTCATAATGTATAAAGGCATGAAAGTACAAGAGATGCATGTGATTGTGGAAGGAGGAGAAAACCTTTTTTTTTTTTTTTTTTTTTTTCTTAATGCAGAATTAAGAAAAATGGTTATGCAAATGAAAGAAGCTAGCTCTTAACCTCCACACAAAATAAAAAGAATGAGCTTCTCCACATTCTTTACTGTTTTGCCCTCAAAGACTTTGAAATGACCACATAGAAGTTTCACTCAAAAGGAATGATCTTCAAGTGCAGGTGTAACACGAAGTGTACCAAGTGTCACCCAGGTTTTACTTTTAAAGAAGAGGTACCTTATTTTCCATCTCCATATTGCATGTGATATTGTGCAGCCAACATGATTAAGCAGCATCTTGTGGTGGTTCCACCATGGTTGGTTCCATCATGCTCTTTTGTTCTTTTGACTGGTCATTTCCTTACTTCTATACAGTTAAATGTGTAATAGTTTTATTTTATTTTATCTATTTATTTATTGTGCTTGGCCATGATTTGCTGGTGAGAGCTGTACTCTTTCTCAAATATATCATGTTATGCTACCATTTCTGGAGCTGCTGATCTTCAATAACCCATAATACAAAGCTTTCACCTTTATCTGTAACATTAGTATTAAGGTTTCAGTTCCTACTACAACAGTCCCTGTTACAGCTGCTCAGTTAGTGGCTCCTCATAGCCATACAGCCAAGCTGTTGTTCTGAAGCCTGTGATGATCATCTGATTAATTTAGATGTCATTTAGTATTATCAAAGATGATCAATCGGGCAATATAATGCTATAGTTTAATTTAGGCTGAAATTAGTAAATTTTCTCTCTACCAATAAGTTACTTTGTTCTGAGGTGCTTGTCCTGCTACTTTTCCTGGAACTAGCTCAGAGATCTCTACACTGTATTATAGCATATAATGTACATACTCTCCTGTTCCCTTGTGAGTCCTTTCTGTGAATCTGTGTTAAATGTGCTAGCTGAAGCAGTAAGAGAATAATCTGTAATGTGAACTGTAAAGTAGATTGTAATAGAAGCTCTTAAAGGCAAACACATAAACATGAAAACTAGTATCCCATTTCTGGAACTACTGAATTCTTTGTGGCTTCAGAAGAGTAATTTATTCACTATCGTTATTTACTCATTTGTGAAAGAAGGATGATAATTATTTACCATTAGGTTATAATGGCTCATTAGTCTGTTTTCAAAGAGTTTTGTGACAGCTGAAGCTGACCAGCCTACATACATACAAATGTCCAGTGGCCAGGACCAACCAGCTCAGCTATGCTGACCCTTGTCCAACTAGCTGTCTCCACTTCTGCAAGCAAACTAAGGCTGGCTTCAAGATGTCCTCTCTTTTTCCCATGCCTGTCTCAGATTTTTAAATTTATATGCATATTTTTTTGCAGAACCTGTTCTGTAATCTTTAAATTAAATCTTTATGAAATTTATTTAATATTAAATATTTATTTATAAATATTTATTTATAAATATTTATATAATAATATAATAAATAAATATTTAAATATTTATTTAATATTAAATCTTTATTAAATTTATTAAATTAAATCTTAAATTAAATCTTTAAGATTGTTCCCCAAAACCAAACTAAAAAGATCACTACAGGAAGGTGATCCTGTGACTTTTAAAACTATTAAAGAACAGAGTTTTTCAGAAAACTTATGGTTCAGGTTCTGTAGTAAAAACATGAAAGTTTGACCTGCTTGCAGGGAGGGGGAATAACTACCAGTGATGGTAGAAATAAGGTAAACATGAATATTATTGGTCAGTTAAAGTTAATAGAATAAACATAATAGCATCATTTTCTGGTAAAAGTGAAGAGAAAATCAGAAAAACACCTAGACGAGGCATATTTCGTGGCCTATGCAAATAAAGACATAAGATGTATTGCATTAGCAAACGTGGCTGTGTTTGCCTTTGGAAATGCAGTTTTCAGGGTAGGATGTGTAAGTCCTATCGATGATCAAATCCTCCATCACATCTATCTACCACAAAAGACTACTGGTTTCTGTGGTTACAAACAAGATAAAAGCTGCTAAAATGTTAGTATGAAAGGTGTAATGATTTATTTTTTTTTTTTCTTCCTGTTCAATTAAAGCAGTCCTCAGGCCCTTTCAGACATGAGAAAACTGTGAATTAGGGTTGCAAATTCTTGTAACTCTGACTGCTTTAGTTATTTAATACTCAAGCTAAAAACAAATGTTCTCTTGTTCTTCTGTAATCTGCAAACCAATTGGTTTAGGTAATATGACATAAGTTCTCTCCTGCCTTTCTTTTCCTGTGGATTTTAAGGTCTTAGCATTACTTCAAAAATGGGAGAGCTGAATTGTGCCTCAGGGTCAACTCTGTCCTTCTGGACCTTGACACCTCTGAAGTAGTTTGAATGTATTTGTATATTCTTGACAGCTGTAGCAGGAAGAAAAAAAAAAAAGGTAAAAAAATGTATCAAATATCAGGCCCAGTCAGTGTGGGTTTATGAAAGGCAGGTCCTGCTTGATGAACCTGATCTTCTATGACAAGGTGACTTGCTTAGTGGAAGGCTATTGATGTTGTTTACCTAGACTGTGGTAAAGCTTTTGACTGTTTCCCACAGCATTCTCCTGGAGAAACTCATGGCTTAGATGGATATACACTTTGCTGGGTAAAATATTGTCTGGGCAGCCAGACCCAAAAAGTTATGGTGAATGGAGTTTATATATAGTTTGTGGCTGGTCACAAGTGGTGTCCCCCTCAGTACTGGGGTCAGTTCTCTTTTTTTGGGAGGTGCCCCGCTAGACCTTCTCTTCACAAACAGAGAAGGACTGGTGGAGGACGTGATCGTCGGGAGCTGTCTCGGGCAGAGTGATCACGCAATGGTGGAGTTCACTATTCTTGGCGAGGCCAGGAAGGGGACCAGTAAAACCGCTCTATTGGACTTTCGGAGGGCTGACTTTGAACTGCTCAGGACACTGGTTGGTGGAGTCCCTTGGGAGGCGGTTCTGAAGGGCAGAGGGGTCCAGGAAGGCTGGGCGATCTTCAAGAGGGAAGTCTTAATGGCGCAGGAACGGTCTGTTCCCACGTGCCCAAAGACGAGCTGGCGGGGAAGAAGACCAGCCTGGCTCAACAGAGAATTGTGGCTTGATCTTAGGAGGAAAAAGAGGGTTTATAAGCTTTGGAAAAGTGGGCAGGCCACTAAGGAGGACTTTAAAGAAGTAGCGAGGCTGTGCAGGGACAAAATTAGGAAGGCCAAAGCTCATCTGGAGCTCAATCTGGCTACTGCCGTTAAAGATAACAAAAAATGTTTCTATAAATACATCAACACAAAAAGGAGGACTAAGGAGAATCTCCATCCTTTACTGGATGCGGGGGGAAACTTAGTTACAAGAGATGAGGAAAAGGCGGAGGTGCTCAATGCCTTCTTTGCCTCAGTCTTTAGCGGCAATACCGGATGTTCTCTGGATACCCAGTACCCTGAGCTGGTGGAAGGGGATGGGGAACAGGATGTGGCCCTCATTATCCATGAAGAACTGGTTGGTGACCTGCTACGGCACTTAGATGTGCACAAGTCGATGGGGCCGGATGGGATCCACCCAAGGGTACTGAGGGAACTGGCAGAGGAGCTGGCCAAGCCACTGTCCATCATTTATCAACAGTCCTGGCTATCGGGGGAGGTCCCAATCGACTGGCGGCTAGCAAACGTGACGCCCATCTACAAGAAGGGCCGGAGGGCAGACCCGGGAAACTACAGGCCTGTCAGTTTGACCTCAGTGCCAGGAAAGCTCATGGAGCAGATCCTCCTGAGAGTCATCATGCAGCACTTGAAGGGGAAGCAGGCGATCAGGCCCAGTCAGCATGGCTTTATGAAAGGCAGGTCATGCCTGACGAACCTGATCTCCTTCTATGACAGAGTGACGCGCTGGGTGGATGAGGGAAAGGCTGTGGATGTGGTCTACCTTGACTTCAGCAAGGCTTTTGACACCGTCTCCCACAGCATTCTCCTCAAGAAACTGGCTGCTCTTGGCTTGGACTGGCGCACGCTTCGTTGGGTTAGAAACTGGCTGGATAGCCGGGCCCAAAGAGTCGTGGTGAATGGAGCCAAGTCCAGTTGGAGGCCAGTCACTAGTGGCGTCCCCCAGGGCTCGGTGCTGGGGCCGGTCCTCTTTAATATCTTCATCGATGATCTGGACGAGGGCATCGAGTGCACCCTCAGTAAGTTCGCAGATGACACCAAGTTAGGTGCGTGTGTCGATCTGCTTGAGGGTAGGAAAGCTCTGCAGGAGGATCTGGATAGGCTGGACCGATGGGCTGAGGTCAACTGCATGAAGTTTAACAAGGCCAAGTGCCGGGTCCTGCACCTGGGGCGCAATAACCCCAAGCAGAGCTACAGGCTGGGAGAGGAATGGTTGGAAAGCTGCCAGGCAGAGAAGGACCTGGGAGTGATGGTGGACAGTCGGCTGAATATGAGCCAGCAGTGTGCTCAGGTGGCCAAGAAGGCCAACGGCATCCTGGCTTGTATTAGGAACAGCGTGACCAGCAGGGCTAGGGAGGTGATCGTCCCCCTGTACTCAGCTCTGGTGAGGCCGCACCTCGAGTACTGTGTTCAGTTTTGGGCCCCTTGCTACAAGAAGGACATCGAGGTGCTTGAGCGGGTGCAGAGAAGGGCGACGAAGCTGGTGAGGGGCCTGGAGAACAAGTCCTACGAGGAGCGGCTGAGGGAGCTGGGCTTGTTCAGCCTGGAGAAGAGGAGGCTCAGGGGTGACCTTATCGCTCTTTTTAGGTACCTCAAGGGAGGCTGTAGCGAGGTGGGGGTTGGCCTGTTCTCCCACGTGCCTGGTGACAGGACGAGGGGGAATGGGCTTAAGTTGAGCCAGGGGAGTTTTAGGTTAGATGTTAGGAAGAACTTCTTCACTGAAAGGGTTGTGAGGCACTGGAACAGGCTGCCCAGGGAAGTGGTGGAGTCACCATCCCTGGAAGTCTTCAAAAGACGTTTAGATGTAGAGCTTAGGGATATGGTTTAGTGGAGGGCTGTTAGCGTTAGGTTGGAGGTTGGACTCGATGACCTTGAGGTCTCTTCCAACCTAGGAAATTCTGTGATTCTGTGATTCTGTAATATCTTTATCAGTGATCTGGATGAGGGGATTAAGTGCACCCTCAGTAAGTTTGCATACACCAAGTTAGGCAGGAACGTTGACCTATCTGAGGATAGGAAGGCTGTGCAGAGGAATATGGAGAGTCTGGGCTGAAGCCAGCTGTATGAAACTTGACAAGGCTAAGTGCTGGGTCCAGCACTTGGAGTAAAACAAATTCATGCAATGCTACAGGCTTGGGGAAGATTGATTGAAAAGGTGGCTGGTGGAAAGTGACCTGGGAGTATTGGTCAATAGCTGTCTGAATATGAGCCAGCAATGTACTCAGGTGGCCAAGAAGGCCAATAGTATCCTGGCTTATATCAGAAACAGCATGGCCAGCAGGACTAGGGAAGCGATTGTCTCTCTGTACTCAGCTCTGGTGAGGCTGCATCTCAACTACTGTGTTCAGTTTTGGGCCTCTCACTAAAAGAAGGACATCAAGGTATTGGATTGTTTACAAAGAAGAGCAATGAAGCTGGTGAAGGGCGTAGAAAACAAGTCTTATGAGGAGTGGCTGAGGGAAGTGGGGTTATTTAGCCTAGAGGGGCTCAGGGGAGACCTTATTCCTTTCTACAACTACCTCAAACAAGGTTGTAGCTGGGTTGGTGTTGGTTTCATTTCCCGAGCAACAAATGATAGGACAAGAGGAAATGGCCTCAAGTTCTGCCAGGGGGGGTTTAGGTTGGATATTAGGAAAAATTTCTTCACTGAAAGTGTTATGAAGTATTGGAACAGACTACCCAGGGAAGTGGCTGAGTTACCATCACTGGAGGTATTCAAAAGATGTGTGGATGAGTTGGTTAGGGACATGGTTTAGTGCTAGACTCAGCAGTGCTAGGTTAGCATTTGAACTTGATGATCTTACAGGTCTGTCCCAACCTAAATGATTCCATCGTTCTAAATATTCAAACATATTCAAAACAGCTTTATGAAATCAAATGGTAATGAGTTTTCTACTGGTAATGTTTTAATATATTTTGTACAACTTTTATATAACAAGTTTTTGGCTGCCATTTCTGCAGGGAATAGACTTAGGATATTATCTACAATTTATTCTACATGAAAATAACTGGAAAGTTTAGTAACAACATTCATATTTGAAATAATGAAAAATCTTCAGGTTGAGAGGTAACTAGTAGCAGTTTGGTAACTAAGATGTTTGTGATTATTTCTCTTTTCTCTTAGACCAAATTTTGGCCTTTTTTTTTTTTTTTTTTTTTTTAAGGCAAGTGTTATCCTTCTAGGGTTTTCCATATACATATTTTTAAAGTTATTCTTCCCTAATATTATGACTTTCAGAAATCATTCTCTCACTTCCTGATATTTTTAGAGTACCGTCTGTTTTGCTTGCACAGTGATGAATTTTTTGTAATTACAGAGCCTGATGCTTTAGAGATGTTTCAGCTGGAAGCCGTTTCCCAGACTATTTGCTGAACAAGGACTCTCCTTAGGAATGACATGAAAAAAACATTTGCTTGAGTTCATGGGGTGATGGCTAAGTAGTTGAAAGACTCACTTACCTTCTACATGTTGATAATAGAATGTAGATATTAGTAGTGAGTTTGACATATAAATATAAAATATAGTTATATTATATAAAATATAAATATATATTTATATAAATAGACTAGTAGTGGATTTGATATCACTGCCAAAGGTTAGATTTAAAATGTAAATTATGGTTACAGAAGTAACCACAATGTTAAGAATTTTACATCATTTTCTTCTTCCTAGCCCAAAGCTTTTCTCAGTGTGGTGGAAGAAGGATTTTTTCTTGTTGTTGTTCTTCCTTATCTCTCTTGAGTTCTAAGGCATGTTGTGTTTCAGTACTGTGCGGGGACCCCTGAAGGCCTTTTCATCCTGAAAAGATCATATCAAAGATTTGCACAAAGCAAAATTCTTTCTTCTGGCCCTGGTTCTATCTGTGATGATAGCTTGCTGAATAAAAGCATTAATATTTAAAATTGATGTAGATGAACAGAATACTGACTAGTACTTGCATGATTACCTGTTTCCTGTTATCTGTTTCCTCTGACATCTTTTCATATACATATATATATAAATAATTTTAGCTAGATATTTAGCCTTGCCGCTATTTTTGTTGTTGTTGTTGTTTTTACACATTGTACAGCTGAATTCACTGGACTCCTTTTTAACTTTAGAGCTTCATTGTGTAAAACTGCTGTATTTCACAATAAATACAATTTATCTCTTCTTATATTTCAAAATATTCAAATATATATTCAAATTCATATTTCAGAAATATTCAAAAATTCAAAATTCAGCAGATAAATCCATAAGCTAGAATTTAAATGTTGGCTATCCGGTGTTTGGATCAAGAGTAGAGCTGTATAACTAAAAATGAAATTGTTGAGGCATAGCAGGTTTTATTATTTCAGACATTGCACAGTCTAAAATTAGTGCCAAGAACCTCTAGAGTTGCACTGCTTGTCTGAGCACTTGCAGAAACAGTACAGAGCTCTTCAGCCCCTACCTCTTGACTGTGTTCCTGCTCTCTCTTACCTCCCCCAGCAAACCCAGTAAGGCAGACCTTGGAACAGCTGATTGTGTAGAGGGGTGCAGGTATAGTCACTAAAAATATCCACAGCCTATCAGCAAGAAAATTTAACACTGAATTATGGTGGCTTTACCCCCCAGGTTAGAGACCATGAGAATCATAAGCTGTTTGCAAATCTAAAACCTTTTTCTTTGTCTCATGGTGTAAGAAGTGAGTTGATGTCCAGAGGCATTTCTGGCAACGCTCAGCTCTCTAAACCTGCAACTGTGGGACATGTTTTTTCTCTCTGCACTATAGAAAGGGGGAGCAAAGCCCTGTAGCACTCTGGTAACACCCTTCCATCTCTATGGGTTTTGCTGGATTTATGTAGGAGAATTATTTAATTGCTTCAACATACTGATTACAGAGTTTGTCAAGGGGGCTGTGGAGTTCAGTAAGGATACTGCTGTTTTCCTGTGGAAGATGTGTATGACTTTTGAAATAACCAATAAAACCATCTTTCTGACCACCTAAACTACTCTAAATCTTAATGTGGAAACATTTAATTCTTCTTTGATTCTTGAGGTGACCTCAATCTTTCAGTGGGAACCTGCTCAACTGTTGCCAGAAAACATTTGGGAGATGGTTGAGTGTACTAAGATTTCCCTTAATACAGCATTAAGCTTTCAGATATAAAACCTGTTACACAAACATGCTATAACTATTGGTCATTATTATTATTATTATTATTAATGATTAAAGAAAGCAGATGTGTCCAGGATCTGAAGTTGTTGCAATTTCTTGCCATTGCTATTTAACATGACAAATGTTAATAGAGGTGAGGAGAAAAGACCATGAATTCAAGACACCTTTTTCTTTTTTCTTCTTCTTTTCTAAGATTTCTAAAGTCAGTCTTCTAGTCCTACATTTAAGATAGTTTGAGAATTTAAATGAAGTTTGAGTATGTAGTTACTTATCTTCATATGTGTATATCTATCTCTATATTTGTAGTTACTTATTTTCATATGCTGCTGAAATTATTGGTAGATCTAATAAATCTTAGATCTTTTATACCTCAAGACAGTCCCAGTACCTAGAATGCACCTAGTTTCATGAGCTGGGTTATGTGAATATGAAACCCTGGCCCCTTCATGGAGTGATGAATGCTGTAAGTCCATGGAGATACCATGGAATCCATGGAAACCATAACTAAATATAGTATCCATTGTTTCTTCCTGCATAGGAGGATGTGAAATAGGCAGAAAAAAACTTAAATCTGTAAAATTTATCTACCTGTATAATGGGTTAATGGCATTTCCTTCCTTTTATATTTATTTTTTCTTTCTTTTTTTTTTTTTCTTTTTTTTAAGCACTCAGATCTCTTGGTGAAGAATGACGTATGAGAACAAAATAGTATGGTTGTGAGTTTCTGCTATCTTAAATAGAAATACAATGCAACTTGCTTAACTTTTATTGGTTTTAAAGTCTCCTTTCAGTAGGTAAACAAAATATGAAGTAGAAACATTGTTTGTTTGTTTGTTTTTGTTTGTTTGTTTGTTTGTTTTTAAACAAGTAATTGCTCAGACTGTTCCCTTTTTAAGGAAATAAGCACAAGGCCATAGATTAACAATAATTTTCTGCCAAGAGTCAAAGCTGAAAATGCCATAATTTAAAAGGCTATTTCAGTTATGGTCTAATATGAGTTGAATTTATTTCCAGGATACATGATACAGCTAAGAGAATTTTACAATATCTTGTAATGCTGCAATATGTTATTTTCTGAGGAGGTTTCGTGCCAGGCTCTGTTTTCTTCCTTTTTGAGTCAGATAGAAATAAAGCAGCTAACCAGCTAAGGATTTACTGATTTTATTTAAGAAATCATTGTTTGTATAATTACTGCAACATGTAAATATGTTTGTATAATTGCTGTAACATATATTCATCGGGACTAATATTCTGAGTTACTTGAATCTAATTTACTAATAGAATAAGTCCTTGAAGAGTATGTAGCTTAAATTCGAATTAGGAGTATTCATTTATGTACTATAGCTATAAAGAGGCATTTTTAAATACACATATTAAAACATGAAATGCAGTGACTTTTCTTTAAAAATAGTCTATGTGTTTATGTGAAGGGTGGAAAAACATGTGCTGCTGTTGAAATAGTTATTTAAATAAAATAAGAAAAAAAAAGCTTACTACAAATGGTAAAATGTCTATAAATATCAGGCCTTATTAACACCACCAAATATAAAGTTTATTTGAATACTAGGTTGGAATTGGTGATTGCAAGAGGTCCCTTCCAACCTAAGTGATCCCGTGATTCTGTAATTTCAGTACCTTAGGAACTTGGTGTTAGTGTAATAGTACATAGTCTTTAAGTCATGAAATCCCTGAATAATTCAAGGAGAAAGCGACTTCAAAAGGCCCAAACCTCCTCTCGAAGCAGGACTGTCTTAAATATTAGGTTAGGTAGTTCAGGCTGTCCCACGGGAGGGCAGGGCCTCACCAGCCGGGGTCATCCCACCACCCCAGTCAGGGAACAGGGCAGCCAGGGATAGCCCTGGGCATTGGGCACCTCCCTGGGGATGGGGACAGGCTGAGGCCATCCCTGGACATCAGGGGATGGACTTTGGCCCATGGGGTCAGGGCCCGCAGTCTGGCATGGTTTGGCAGCAACTGTCACTTGGGTAGGCCCTGGCCTAAAGTGGCAGGCAAAGGCTGGGGCTGGCCAGTCATAGAAGCTTTTTCCCATGGCTATTCTTGGCCATATACCTTGTGTTGGCAGCCAGGGTGAGGCATCCAATGGTCCTTGCTACGGTCTTGCCCAGCTTGACTGTTTTCTGGTACTTTTGAGGAGGACCTACAGCCCTGATTGCTCTCCTTGTCTGTATCTACGTGTCGCTGACCTATTTTAAGAGGTGGTTCTTTACAAATGTCTTTTAAAATAAGAAGACCTTTAGGCTGCAAGAAATTGTTGAGTTATAAGTCTATTAGCTATCTACGCTGAAGATGTTATTTAACATAGTATTGTGAACTATAAAATAGGGTTTCTAGTTCAGTTGATAGTATCTGATATCAAATTAATAAGTCTTCACATTACAAAATTGTGTGGTTCAAGCTTGTATATATTTGAGCTGTTTTTCTTGAAACTAAAACTGTATGCTAAAGTTACAGTAATAGTGGTTACATAAACTATACCTCCTATCGTTGACTGGGTGAGCTTTCTTTAGTTTGGATTGTAATAATCTGAATCTTTAAGATGTTGTTATGATTGATACTGATCCCCTTATGGTGGGGTCAGGATCTTGTGGCTGAAGTGAGAAGTATGTAGTTGCTCCAAGAGATTTCTATTTCCTTCCTGTGTTGGCAAAACTGTTGTGAATTTTAATTTTGAGTTGGGTTTAGCAATTTGCTCAGTGAGTATGTCTGTCTCACAGTCTTCATTAATCTCTTTCCATGACATCTACCATTTTGTCACCTCTGAAGTAATGGGGGTTAACTGCTGATGTGAACTGAGCGATGTCTATCTGCTTATTTGTCTGCTTTCTAAACATGACTGTTTCATGCCCATGCCAGTCCTATATGTTCATATTCACAGTCCTTTCCCTCTTTACTGTTCCCACAGGTTGCTATGATTAATTATGCTGGTAAGTTGCAGTGATTTACCGTGAAGGAAGGATGCTGATATAGCAATGGCAATGCCAAACAATATTTAACTTCAAAATTTTAAAAAATCTTGCATGCACATTGTAGAAATGAAGAAAATAGGTCAATGTTATAAATCCTGAAGGTATTCTTAATAACGACTTGCAGTCAGAGCAAGGTGAGAGGGCAACCATGTGGCAAAACTGCCATCCTTACACAGGGGCTATTGCTCGGAATTGTCAGTCCCATCAACTTATTCCCCCTGCATTTCTAGTTCACTTTAAAGGAAAGAAGGAAAGCTACGAAGAAGCTTGAAACTTCTTTTAGTGTCACCCTGAGCGTGTTAAAAAAACGGTCTGTGTTTTACCTTCAGAGACTTCAGGCTGAATGGAAATCTTATCAACATCAGCAGATTCTTGTGAAAGTACTCCAAGGTATTGTCCCACATATTTTACTTCATACAGCTATGAGTCTGTGCAGGGTGAAAGAGTAGTTCTGGCCTGTAGAACCATCTAATATACTGCTGATACTTGTGTTATCAGTCTCTATGGTATGAATAATAAATGCATTGTCCGTGCTTCAGGATTTGAGACTGAGGGTATTTTCTGGAAAACTTTCAAAAGAGATAATAACAACACTACTTCTCCCCCCCCCACTCCCTTTTTTTTTTTTTTTTTTTTTTAATCTTCAGTGCTGAATTATTATTACTAATCTTGTTTTTTTTTTTGTTTTGTTTTTATAACATGTTATCTGTGACATTTTTCATTATTTTCCGACTCTGAGTGGAATTTTAGCTGGAAAGCTGCTGATCAAGTAGCCAGATCTTGTAAAGATGGTGTGCCTTTGTTAGGTGGGTTTTCTCCATGCATGTATTCAAGCATGAAATTTTTTATCTTGAAGTAAAAATAATATATATGTACAACCTTGTCTGCCAAGGCAAGTGAACGAAGAACATTTGTATTTCTCATTTAGACTGAATATTATTGTTTTTTGTTTATACTAATCCATTACACCTAAGGCTAAGGGTGTTATGCATGTGCCAATTAGGGCAAGTAGAAATAAGTAAGACTATGGAAGTATATTTCTGGGTTGAATTTTGTCAAACATATGCTAGTATTTGTAAATATTCATAAAAGTTACATCATCTCATCTGGCTTTTAGATTTTACTTGGACTTGTAGGGTAGAAGTTTAACATTCTTTGCTGTTTTAATTGTAAGCTATATGTTTGATATTAAAAGCTTTTTAAAATATCTCCGAGTTTTTGAAGATTTGTAAAATAATTTTTAGAATCTTTTTGCTTGAAATTAAAGTTAGTGATCTTTTTAAATTAAAAATATACAATAGTGAAGTACAATTCACCTGTATAATTAAAGCAGAGAAGGTTAATTTTGCTATGATTTGCAGTGCTGAAGTTGAACAATTTTTTTTTTTATTATTATTTTTTTTTTTGCTTTCTTTAACTGTAAACTACGTATATCATATGGAAAGCATTTTTTAGAAAGATCAAAAACATCGTTAAGGTATCCAAGATAGTTTTCAGAACTTTTGTGCAAATTCAGCTTACTAATCTTTCTTTTTAAATCTACAGCAGAGGAGTATGATTTGCTCATATAAATGATAAGGTTAATGATTTCAGATCTTTTTATTTTAATAACCCTATTTAGTCTGTAATACTACTGCCTGCAGAAAAGTAAAAGCTTTCTCATGCTTGCTTAAACACTTTTAATATAGTTAAGGTGCAGCCTTCAGTGATTAGCATAGTATTTCTCGTTTCCTAGAGACCAAGTGCTAAGTCTATTAGACATTTCCTGCTATTCTTTTGAATTGTAAATACTATTCTTGTAAATTGAAAAGACCAGTGTAGAGAGATAGTCATGCAATTTCCCATCTATTAAAGATGAAGATTTGAGAATGGAGAAACAATAAAATGCAGTTTTACATAGAAATTAAGACACACTATAGATTGAATTCACAGGAGCAAATATTTGGAATGCCAGCGTCAATTATTTTCATTTTCTCATGATCTGTTTGAAGCAAATATCAGTACATTACTAGAGCAAATGGTTGAATCTTGATCACAGCTGTCCTGGAGGAAACTCTGTAGCGACTCTTTTTAGCGTCAGTGAAATTATTCAGTGACATAAGTGAGCTCAGAATTTGGCCTCCTGCTTTATCTTTTCAGAAAGTCCTTCAGTATACAAATGCAGATGTTGTAATTCTTAAATTAAGCTATTTGGCTAGTTTTTGGAATAGCAGCCAGTAAGAACACAGAGAGCTCACAACCCAATGTACACTGTTCTGTAAGAATTAATGTTTATAGCCGGATACAGCTGATTTGAGAGCAGGAGAGAATGGAGGGAGAGGAGGAGAAAGAGGAGGGGGGAAATAAAGTCCAGGGAGGGGGAGAAAAGGGAGAATGAAATCACACAACCTACTGAATGTTAGCTCTGTGTGTCAGCCTGAAGAGGAAGGGGACCACCCATGGGGAGGACAAGCGAGCTGAGACTTTTCTTCAAATTCTGGCTTTCTAAAATATGCAGTATCCCATAAAAGAGCTGCAGCAAAAAGTGTTAACTACCTTCAAGTGCAGGTATCAACTTAATGCTGTCCAGACTTAAAATGCGTCCTTTCAGTTATATTTATATACATTGATCTAGAACACATGAAATTTATGGATTTGGTTAATCTGTGTTGATGTAGGAAAGCTCAGAGCTGTGTGCCCCTGCTGCACTGCAGGAGCCAGGTGGTAGGTGTATTGCTTCCTTCTCTAAGGATTCTGCCATTAATTTCATTACAGTTTAGATTCCCAGGAATTGTGTGTGAATATATGAATATACATAATTGACCTGCTTCTTGAAGACTAAGCCCAAGATACTTCCACACAAATGCTAGCAACTTCGTGTGGGATTTGAGTTAGTTCTAGCTTGACTTTTAAAGATCTTCCCTTTTCTAGACAGGGCTCAAAATGAGCCCTTTAGATTATTCCACCCTTGTGGCTACAAAGCCTATAGATTTAAAACAGTTTTGAATAGTTTGCCAACAAACTTAAAGGCATTGTACAGGATTTAGCTGCAGACTGAAGGGGGCATGACTATAGCATAAGGACAGAGGGGCTTGCCTCTGTTGTGCTCAGCCTCTTACTCTTCTGCAAATTATAATAATCTGTTCCTTCATTATAATAATTTCTGAGCAACTCACTTTAACACAGATCTTTTTCTGTTGCCTCTAGGCGTTTTGTAAGTAACCTACGTTTTCCTTTTTTGCCTGACTGAAACCAAAACAACTTGGGATGGCAACAGCATCCAGAATTCTCTACATCAGTTTTGTCCTTTAAAAAAAGGCAGAAAACAGGCAAGGTAAATTGTAAAGAAAGAGTAAGGGCAGCATTGCACTTCCTAATTGACAAGGTTTCAGTTTATTCTGCAGCTTTGGCTTCCAGGCATTCCTTATGAAAGTGTAGGGCAATGCTTGTGCTGTGGTAGAGAGAGCTTGCAGGTGCAGCTGTGTTTTCCTTTCAACATTTTGACTGTGAAAGAGCCCCCTTTCTTTCTCTTACTCACAGTGGCTATGCTTTGTTCTTAAAAATAAATGTTATACAGTTTACAGAATATGAATGGTTTTTGTGTTTTGGTTTTCTTTTTTTTTAGAGCCTAGCTGTGAGGCCTGGTTTGATGTCGCCAATAGTTTGGTCTTCAAAAGCTCTTCAATCTCTGGAGGTGGTGGAGTGGTGTCTTGTTGTAGCTCTCCTCTGCTGGGGGGAGAGAGGGGCTGGAAAGAGGAAGGTGTTCAAGAGGGATCACTTTTTCATTGACAGAAACGTTTTGCTGCCTGACTAGTAAAAGCTCTCTATAGAAGCCTACAGACTTCAGCACATATTGCTTCTTTCACTTGTGCAATATGGCAGACTTGAAAATGATCCACTTTGCACTTATTAATGATATTTTCCATGCACTGCATATATTTACAAATTGCATATGCCAGTCAATAATTATAGAAAACAGGCTGTATGGGGGAAAAAAAGAGAGAAAAATGTTTAGTGTGTTGTGTCCTGTATAAAGACTCTGGAGCATGCATTTTACAGCTGATTACTTGGATTATAACTTTACCTCAAAGTAGGATGTTTTTAATTAAAAAAAAAAAAAATGCAGAAGAATAAAATAAGATGTCAAATAGCCTCTCTCAATAAAAATGGTTTAAAGTAGAGATGGTGTCTCTGATACAGGAAGTCACTAGATTGCAATTCAGTTGGAAATTGGGTGAGTGTTCAGGGAAAGTATTACTATACACTTACTTATCTACTCTTTCCAGTCATTTTTGTCACTTGCTGAGAGAGAATGTCCTTGTCCAGATGATCCTTTGGCCTGAGCCTGTGCCCTTTTGTCACTGGAACCTAAACACAAACGTCACTTATATCAACAAGAAATAGTTGTTCTGGTTGTATAGCTGGTGGAGATTTTTTGTTTTAATTTTATTTTATTTTATTTGGCTACAACCTGGCTTTGTTTGTGGAAAGAAAATGTTCTGACTGTGGAAGCAACAAGAGAATACTTTTATTATGACATGTTTTAAAAAGTGGATGAATAAACATTGGTATTAGTGGTGTTCTCTTGTAAATGTTTGGGGCAGTAGTTGAAGTGGAAAAACAGAACAGTCTTGAATAGTTGCTTGCAACAAATCTAGCCCTTATAAATCAGTGCTGGGAGCAACGCATAATTCAAAACTAGCACAGCTGGGTGTCAGCTAGCATTGTGTGGTTCTCAGATATATTTTTTTCAAAAACCATAGAGTCATAGAGACAGGTAGTTAAAAACAAAATGTCAACCTTATTTCTGTGGAAAAGCAGAACAGTTTCTTTCCCCATTTTAAAAAATAATCCCACCATGTTTTTTACTAGCAACCCTTTGAAAGCCATTTCACTTTTTGGCACTGGATGTGTTGAGAACAACTGTGTTTTGTATTACTGTGTTGCACTGGGATATCCTGGTGTTAAAGAATATTTTCCTTTTCCCATAGATACCAGCCAAGACATTCTGGGGGCAGAAGAACTATTATTGTGTGAAAATTATCAACTATTGTGCTTCATAGCTCTTATTCCTGTCTGCTAATATTTTCTTTCTGAAAGTGCTTGCTTATTCATGTACCAGATTTCAATCAGACAGCACTATTAAGACTAAAGTTGCATTACTTGCTGCTTCATATTGGCCCTGATAGCTACAGGAAGCTATCATTTGTGTGACTGTTAGCTTGAATGGAAGGCATTAGGTGTAAGTGTCTAACTTATGGAAGTGGTTAGGTAAGGTAGTTTGCAAACTACTGTGGAAGAGGGATACAGCAAGGCCAACACTACTGTACCAGCTACAAGCATGAAATAAAAGTCAATTATATTACAGTAATGCTAGTCCAATATCATTTCCCAAAGATATGTGACTAGAATATGTATGTATGTATATATTATTTATTTTTATTCTGAAGATACATAAACAATAACCTATGCAGAGCAATGCAGAATAATCAGTCTCTTCTTAGGAATGACTAAGTTAAGTAAATCTAGATGAGAGAGTCATGGAAAAAAGCCAATATAAAGGAATAGGAGGCTAAGGTGTTCATCTCCTCCTTTCCAGCAAGAAGAGAATAGAGAGGAAGGGGAGGTTTGGCCACCTCTGGCAGATAATGAATGAAATATATTCAGCTTCCACAGTTTCAGTTAGTTAGTTAATTTGGAAGTCTGCATAAAAACATGCCATAAGAACTGTTGGAACTTAGATTTTCCTGTCCAAGTGTAATAAACAGACCACTTAGAAAGTAAAATGTTTTGGTTATACAATATGTCTATCCTGTCCCTAATATTATTTCTACTTGGATGTAATTCTGTTGACTCCATACCTGCTCGTAGAACATAATGGATTATTTATATATTTATTAATAAGAGCTTTAGCTAAATACGAATAATATTTAATAAATAAATTAAATAAATAATGAAAATATTAAATAAATATGAATAATATTTAATAAATAAATTAAATAAATAATATTTAATAAATAATAAATAAGAATGCTTTTTTTTCTTTTTTTTTTCTTTTTTTTTTTTTCTTTTTTTTTCTTTTCTTCCCCTACAACTAACATCTTCTGTGTTTTGGTCAGTCATTTTACATAGGACAGATAAATTGTTACTATCCTTTAACTACATTCTTGAACTACTAATACTCTCTTATGTACTGCAATACACCTTGGTGGATTCTCAGTCCCATTTCCTGTTGGTGGCACTGTGTGATAGGAGTCGACCTGAAGCCATTTAGTAGGAGAATTCATATATAACTTAATGGTTTGGGTACCTATGACTTACGTGACAGGCCTTAGGGTGGGATGCAGTAGCTTAAGGCCAAAAAAAAAAAAAAAAAAGTTAAACACCACTAAAGCCTTTGTATTGAGCTGGGAAAGGAGGCCTGTTTGCACCTCTGGCTCAGTATTTTAATTGTTACAGCCCTGTATTGTTAGGAGCCTGAAAGGAAATATTTATAAGCTTGTTCCAATGTGTGCTTCACCATTTAACTTTGCTAGCAAATACTTTTCTTCTTGTGTCAACCAACTGGCCTGTGAAAGAATTTGCATGTTTTTAAGGCCTGTGTTTTATTACTTTTCAAATTCATCACTTTATTTGATAGCTTTACGTGTATCCAATTTATCTAATTCAAAACCTTCTTACAGAGGAAAATAGCGGGTCTGTTTAGAGGAAGAGCATCAACATCTTCTTATAACTGTTCTGTATTCATTACTTAAAATTTTGAAGTCTGATATCATATTATTTGCTCTCTTAAAGTTTTCAATGCTAAGAAAAAGAAAGGCCTATTATTGCAGTGTTTCTCTGGCTGACAGGGATTTGAGGTTTCTACATAACTGTTTTCTGGTTTTGATGAAATCACCGATGTGTTTGCTGGCTGTGTGTACATCAGTTTTGGCTATGTCACGTTGTATTTCCAGATGGCATCCACCTTCCCAATTTGATGTGGAACCTGCTCAGCTCTTCTGCTGGGAGCCAGCTGTAGTTGCACATGTTGTCTGTTATGCTGTGTATATACGTTGTGTATATACACAACAGGGAGAAACCTGACCCACTGCCAATCAGAAATGGCTATTTGTAATGTCAAGGACATGAACAGCTCAAACTAGTTTACTTTCAAGGTTTTTTGTAAATAAACAAATTCCTTCTCTTTTCCTAAAATAAAATTTAGTTTTCTGTTTTAATGGTTGTGATGCAGCTACACTACACTTGCTTTTTTCACAGGCAATATATTTGCCCTAAGCTTGTTGAAGTTGAGTTGTTAAGCCTGTTAAGCTTAGTTCAGACCTTAATATACCATGATCCCAACAATGGACGGATTGTGGCTGGCTTCAGCTGGTGCAGGGGTTTGCAGACTTCAGCACTGTGCCTGTGGTACGGCCACTGGTGTTTGTCCCCTTCGTTCCGCATCTGGGAACTGCTTTGGGATGAAGGAGCATGGATAATAAATTGTTTCTGACATCTGCAGAAGGCAGTAGCTGTAACTCATGATAGAGGTCACTGGTGGGACAGGAGGTTTGTATTGTCTCCTCTTTTCCTGCTGCCAGTCATTTACTTTTTATAGGCATTAAACGTTAAAATAAAAATGATTGTACATTATAAGCACTTCCTTTGATGAAGTATACAAATGTTGTTTGAAACAAAGTGAACTAATTCTAAGACTGATTTAGATTAAACATTCCACTGGAGTACCTTTATGTTAGGGCTTGATTCATTTACATCTCAGCTGTATTTAACCACTGATTTTTCTATTAATAGAACGCAAATGGTAGCCTGTAGAAAAGGCTTGAGGTGAGCCTACTCCATGTGCGAACTTTTGAAGGGCTGTATTTCTTTGTCTGTGTATTGCATTTGCATCGATTGAGAGACTTTCTGAAGAGAGTTGTAGCTTAATTTTGAACGTTATTAGGACCAATACAGTCAGTCTACTTTCTAAATCCATGTTTTGTTGTTTTTTGTTGCAGTTAAATATCTTTTCCTCACTTTCAATTTTTGTCTCAGGTCTGGTGCGATAATTTTCTGGTTAGCAGCCTGTATCATGGTGTGGTTTAGATTTGTGACCACAACAGTGCTGATAGCACTGATGTTTTAGCTATTGCTGAGCAGTGCTTGCACAGTGTGAAGGTCTTCTCTGTTTCTCCCCCGCTTCCAGGGAGTAGGTTGGGGGTGGGCAAGGGGTTGGGAGGGGACACAGCTGGGACAGCTGACCTGAACTGCCCAAAGGGATGGTCCATGCCATGTAACGTCACGCTCGCCAATAAAACTGGAGGGGGTGAGCTTCTCCAAGGTAGCTGTTGTTTGGAGGTTGGCTGGGCATCGCTCTGCTGGTGGGAGGTGGTGAGTGATTGCCTTTGCATCACTTGTTTTTTGCTTGTTTGTACGTTTTTGTTTTTCTTCACTTATTAAACTGTCTGTATCTTGACCCATGAGTTAGTCTCACTTTTGCCCTTCTGATACGCCCAAGTGGAGGGAGCAAGGGAGTGACTAGCTGGGAGCTGAGCTGCCCACAACAGTATTAAAAGATTCTGCATTCACTTATTCTGAGGTTGCTATAATTTTGACATTGCAGCTTAAAACTTACAGATTTATGAGCTTTGTACAGAGGGAGAGACAGCCCAAGTACAGAAACTAATGCAAACCCTCTTTTCTTGTGCCAAATCTGAAATACGTTGATATGGGAAATTTCTTTAAATGTGTAGACAGAAGTAGTCTCAGCTGCAAAAACAATGAAAGCTTTTGAACAAACTGGGGACCTTACCCAGAAACTTCAATGGTTTTAGGAGAAAATTATTGCTTGCCAACTGCAATATACATAGGGTATCCTTTATTTCTTCATTAATGAACAAAGCCAAGATTAATTCTACTAGTCAGTTGGTTTGGATTTAGGGTAAAAGAAACATGAGCACAGAAACTAGTCATAGAGCTTGTGCTTTCACCTTGTATTAAGTCAGTCAAACATTTTCAAGCTTTAGAACAATATAATCTTACATGAGAGGTGTTTGAAATACTAATCAAATTTAATTCTTGGTCTCTGATCTCTCTGCTGCAGGGCTCAGAGGAAAATGTAGCTGAATAAAACTGGGCCATTTTAGAAGTAAGCAGAAGTAGTAACTTTGGGGGAACCTCCCAGGAATTCAGGTTAGATCAGGACCTTCTAAATTTGGTAGTGTATTCCTAGCTGTATGTAAGTGGTTTGAAATAGTATATGGCAAGGTACAGAGTGAAGTCTGTCAGCTCCTGATGTTGGTAGTTGTTGCAATTGTAGCTGGTGGAAAGTTTTTGTAACACCCAAATAGGAAAATTAGATTATAAAATACCTTCAGTAAAACTGCTGGGCAGATTACATGGCAAATCAGTTTGTGAGAATGAGAAGTATAAAAACAAACAAAACAGAGCAACAATCTGCAAACCTAAAACTAAATAATGGGGTTTGGGCTGCTCTTCTGTTACTTACAGGGACTCTTAGAGAAAGTAAGTTTTTAACAATGAAAGATGAAAAGTATCTCTGTTATAATAATGTCACAAAAACAGAGACATTGAGGATTTTTTTCCTCTCTGACAACCTTATTTGTTTACCAAAAAAAAAAAAAAAAAAAAGTTTATAAACTATGTAATAATTTCCCCTGTGACAAATGTACATTGGACAAAGCTTCACTCAAGGTTTTTCAGAACATTTGATCAGTGTTCACATGATCGCATGAGGTTATTAAATGTGCAGTCTCATCTGCAGACAACCTCTGTTCAGCTGGGAGTAGACACCTGCATTATAAAAAGAATGAGTTATAAAATGTCTTCTGTTGCCAGTGACTGGGAGGATGAAGTTTCCATCAGAGTTTTTACTTTGTATTTTAAAATTTGTATTGCTTTCCTAAAGGCCAAAGAGCTGCAGGGTTTCTACTAAATATCAAATATATTGATTGATTTTCTTCTTCTCTGACATGATCTATGGAAGATCTCACTGAACTCCTTATATGTGAGAAAGATGGTTCAGTAGTTTGGCAAAAACTAAAAAATATTAAGCACAAGGGTGCAAAACATTGGCTCGATACTGGCTTAATAAATATATCAATGTGCTGCATCTGTTCTCTTGCTTCTGTCTTGTCTCTTTCTGATATCAACAATTTTTATGATATTCTTGAGTAATGTTGAGTTGTTTGAGTCTGTGCTTTGCTTACTTTTCCTCTCCAGCATTGCTTTGGTCACTTTAAACAAAAAGTTATGAATGATTGTCTTCAAGTATATTTAAGATTTTTCTTATTACATAAAATAAATGTGAAAATATTTGAATGCAAATGTTTATAGCTTCCCCAGAAGACTTTTTCATGTGTATTGCTTTGGTTACTGTGCTAACATAGTTTGTAGTTTAAGTATTTAAAAGATATTATATGGTTTAGAATCAGGTTTATAATCCTTAATAATCCTTAACAATTCTGAGACCTCACCAGAGGATGAGCTTGAGTGGGTTGTCTCCAGTCTCAGTTTTTCTCTTTGTTCTGTTCTCCCCTACTTGCATTATTGTAGGTCTTCTTAAGCAGATCACTTAATGGTTATGTGTTAGAGAGCAGCCACCCAAATATTTATGCTGAAGAAATGGCAGGATACAGGTCAGTGGGCAAGAACTTGTCAGGTCTGATACCTTAACCTTGCCACTGGAATAGCTTGTTTAACGATCAGCTCTAAAAAGAAATTCTGAGAAAATTATTTTAAAGAAAGTCTGTTTTAACAAAGTTGAAGGAAAAGGAGAGGGAAATCCAGACCATTTGTAAATGGAAATGAGGTATATGAAGATACATGTTGATGTGGCAGACTTTTGTGTGTTGAAAGCAGAAAAGATGTGCTTTGCTGTGGTAGAACTCAATGAATTAGAAAACTTTGCAATAGCTTTTAGAATAGCTTTTTTAGATTTGCAAAACTGGCTGTTTTGAAGTACTAACAGAACAAGTTTTCTCTTTCATATGTTCCATAAATACAAATCTATGTGCATATGTAATGGGCTAGATAGTCTAGAAGACCCCACCTAATAGTATTTGGTTAAAAGTTATTGTTTCTTTCTGCATTTTGTTGCATTTATTTATACACAGGCAAAAATATCTGAATGCTATCAATGTTGGTATTGATATTTTTCCATTTGTCCATTTTAATGGATATTAAAATATGAAGTTCAAGATTGTAGTAAATTATCAAGATTAAATTACAAATTATCAATATAGTAGTAAATAAAAATTACTTGTAGAAATTTCAGAACTATTTCCTTAGCAGTCTGTTTTTGTCATATGTGATTTAATGTCATGCAGCCCCTATTTTTTCTTGTAGACTCCTGTACAATAAGGTTTACTCCAACTAACTGAAAACTTGACCATACAGAACTTTATTACGGTGTACCTGTACAACTCTCAATGTATGATACAATTTAAAGGACAATTGTTAATTCTCAAGGTTCAGAAATGTTAATTTCCAACCCCCACTTCCATACTTTTTTCATCTTTTTGAAGTCAGATACAGCTTCAACCAATATATTCAACCAAATACACAGGAAGTGTAGTAGAACATCATCTGGTTCTAACCGACAGGTTTCGTAGTGCAGATGTGAGGACAGTAGGGTTTCAATTTCATTTGTGTTGTCACATTGATGGATTAGCCATCAAGCCAACCCTTGCCATGGGTTATGTGCCAAGTGATGTCTTTTGAATCTGATTTCAAAGAAAACAAAAGGCTTTCCAATCAATGAAAGCCATAAGGGGGTTATTTCTCAGTCATCTATTATTTTTAACAGCTAGCAAGTCAGGCACATCAAAATGTACATACTGCTGTGGCCACTGTACTTTACATACTGGGTAGAGAACATGAATCAATTTAATATAATCTCTTGACCTCCATTAGAAAATTGTTCTCTAGAGATATTAAAATCTCTTCTGAAAAAAAACTGCACAACACATTCATGTTCTATACAGGGTCTTCAGGTGGTGTCTATTTTTCAGAGCTATTTGAAGGAAACATCTATGTGATTTGTTTTTGTGGGATTTGTTTTATACAAGGTGGGGTACATGGTATTTATAGCCTGTTTGTGCCATCAGTTAGGGGGTTAGAATTCACATTTCCTTTAATGGGGATTACATCAGAGCACCACAACTGACCTTTTGAACCTTGGATTTTTGGTTTGGTCATTCTGGACTTGTTCCTGTGCGTGGAAAAAAAGAATTGACATAAAGGTATGAGAAAGTAAAGAAAGAACTAAAGAAGATGGCAGTTTCAGTGGGCTGAAGGGAGATTAGTTAAAAAATAATAATAATAAAAAATAAATGGTACCTATCAAGATACCATGCAGTTCCTAGTAAAGGTGCCTAACTATTTCTGATAGCCAAGCAAGCTCATTGAAAGATAATCAGCTTCTTTACTTTATGCTGAAAAGTGCTATAGTACATATATTTAGGGCAATTACCTCAACACATTGAATTATTTTCATTTAGTTGAATTTCTTCAACTAAATGAAATAGAGCAGGGCAAAACATGACAAAAAGTGGAAAATGAGATCTGTGATGTCTAATAGACTGGATGGCTTTGATACCCACACAAATGGGTATTTTTCACTCTTGTCAAATTTTGCTTTAATAGCATTATGTCTCATTCACACGGTTTTATCAGCATTCTGTGAGAAAATTATTTCCTTCATCTGGTATAAAAATGACAAATTTAGATTAGGTGGAATCTTGTTCTTCTGCAGTGATATAAATATTGCAAAGTGTCACTAAAACTTGTACTGCTGCACTTGCATACATGCAGCATATTTGCACTTGTCTACATCTCTTTCAAAACTGATGAAAGGTTCAATGAGATATATTCTGGAGCTTTGTGTTCACTGTATTGTCTGTAACAACTGGACTTCAGAGATCAAATTCTTTGTTGCTCAGTTACTGATAATGGCAATAGGTATGGGTGAATTAGGAATTTGGCTTCAGATATTTTCAGTCTTCTCATGCCATGTTTACTTTCCTGTTCAATCATCTCATACTCCTGATAAGTGCCAGGCCCCTCACATGCTATTTATCTAGCATAAACTGGAGCAAATCCACATATAGCTGTCTGGATTGGTTAAAACTGTAGGCATCAGACTTCTAATAGTTTTACTAGGCAAGCTTGAGGGATCATTTTGCTTTTTGTTATGCATGACAAAACAAAACAAAAGCCAAAACAAACAAACAAAAAAAAACACCCTTCACATGAAAAGTTGAATGCAAACTCACTGTTGAAACTGGTTATTAAATGGCTAATATGTCATGCTGGTATCCAAGCATGTTCCAAAAACTTTTGGGGTTTCATGTTGTTCAGTGATTGCTAATGAGATTACTAAGTCTGTTAATTCTGCAAGGCTCTTCCACTCTGAACTGTGTGTTTCTTCTGCATGTATATTTCATACACTTAAGAATGCCAACCTCAAAGTGTTAGCTTTGTTTCTATACTTCCAGTCACGGAGCTTATAGGTGAAAATCCTTCAAGCTTTTCTGACTCCTGTAATGTAGCTGTTATAGAAATCCCATCTTGCTCTTGAAATTCTATTCTGTCCAAGGAGGAAGCTTTGTACCCCAAGCTAGCTCATGTCTCTGGAAGAAACCTAATGTGCCTAAAAGCAGGGACCAGAAATCAAGTGAGCATCTGAAAGTTACCATGTCAGATGAGTAAGATAGTTGAGAATATGCCTGGCAACATTTGCTGAGGAGGGGAAGGAAGAGGGAAGTATAAAAGGCTTTGTTCCCTTGTCCTTGTCCATGAAGATGCTCCAAGTGTGCCTTCAGTTTTGCTTCCTGTAACAGGATGTTGAAGCACCTATCATGATTGTCATATTACGGCACTAAATGCTTGAGCTTTCAGCTGTGGGTTGTTTTGAGAATGGAAAGCCTTTCTGAAATACTTGTTTTGGTACACTGTGACCTTTTTCATCTTCTTTTTTTTCTTTGTTAAGAATAAAGGCACTAGGTTTTGTTCAGACATAGTATTTTATAAGCTTTTTTTTTTCTTTATTTTTTACAAGCAAAATTATCAACATCTGGCTAATAATATAAGCTAATTTCAAATAAATTAATTAAGAAAAGTAGAAAATGCAAGTTCCAACCACATTGCAGAGGCGTTGTTTAATTCAATATACTGTAGTCTGTGCTGCTACTTAAATAGTGATGGATTAGAAACATATTTGGTTTCTCCTGGAAAAAAAAATGAGCTCAAAATATATTCCAGTGTGTACAAGATACAAAACAAAAACTTGCTTAAAATGTAAAGAAGGAAAATTATGCTTCTATGCAGGCCATTTATTAGGTTATAATAATAATTATATTTTTTTTATTTTTATATGGAAAACTATAATTATGATATGAAGCCACTTCAAGTATTTTTTTTTTTCAGAAAAAATCAGTGTACCTGTGTGATATTCATTCAAAATTAAAAAAAAATAAAATGTTTTCAATCAAATCTAAGAGATTTTACATTGGGCTTATAGCTAGGATTTATCAAACAGTGAAGAGGTGATGTTAAACAGACCAAAAAAAAAGACTGCATGACATTTTCTTGTTTGGTATTTAGTGTCGCGATGGTACCAATATGACCAAAAATGGCTGCTTCCTGGCATGGCTGTTCTCCAGGGCTTGATTTTTCCTTAATGGTACTCCAGAAGTCAAAGCTAACACTTGAAAGTGGTGTCAGGGATGGAGAAGCTTTGGACCTATTGGCTTATCTCCAAATCAAATAGAAGTGTTGTGGTTTTTGCTGGGATAGAGTTAATTGTCTTCTGTGGAGTTGTGTTTAAGAATTTGGATGAAAATTGTCATGATAGCACATGGATGTTTTAGTTGTTGCAGAGCAGTGTTCACACGCAGCCAAGGACTCTCCAGCTCCTTGTGCTGCCCTGCCAGCGAGGGGGCAGAGGGTGCCCCAGGAGCTGGAGGGGACCCAGCTGGCCCAGGCTGCCCAAAGGGATGGGATGTCCCACACTACCTGGCGTCACGCTCAGCAATAACAGCTGGGGCAGAGAAGGAGTAGAAAGGTTATGTTTGGAGTGATGGTGGTGGGGTTTGTTCTTCCCAAGAAAGCATTACACGTGATGATTCCTGCTGTCCTGCAGTGGCCAGCACCTGCCTGCTGGTGGGAAGCAGTGAGTGGATCCTGATTTGGCTTTGCTTGTGTGTGGCTTTTGCTTTCCCTTGTGCATACCCCAGCCTATGTGTTCTTGCACTTTTGCCTACCCACTTCTCTCCCCATCCCACTTGGGGAGAGTGAGCGAGTGGCTGGGTGGTGCTGAGCTGCCTGCAGGATTAAACTACAACAAAGACAGATGTGATACTTTGTTTTCTCTGCTGGGCCATCAGGTTTTTGCATATTTTAGTAGCCCATTGTATGTTTATGCATTCATTGCCTTTCAGTCCCTCAGTGGCCAAAATAGACAGCATAAACAATTTCCAAATTAAAGCTGAAAAGGGAATTTGTCACAGGAATATAAAGAGAGTTGGCTTTAAAATAGTAAAATAAAAGTTGTTGCTTCCCTCTGAAGCATGCCAATAGAATATTGGTATATTGTTTTAAAAAAGAATGTGATTGAAAATTGCACATTTTTATAAATGTGTGAGTTACAGCAGCTTAGAGAAGCTGCTGCTTTTGAGAAAAACTGATTAAAAATTACTCTTGTTTTTCTCCCAGCTTTTCAGCACAAAGCCTTTATTAATAATTCAAGACAAATTCACACATTTCAATTTAAGAACAGGTTGGGAACAATTGCATTGAGGTGAGTTATGGTAGAAAAGTGTTTTTAATGCAGACTATAGTATGGGCTTCAGTTTGGAATATCTAAATGTAGTGTAGATTATTAAAAGAAGAGGTTCAGTTTTCTAGGTGAACTTTTAGGACTATTTACATTTTTATAAATTTATTTGTGAATCCATATAAAGTACTTTTGGGTTATGGTATATTTTAGTTTTCATAGTTAGAAGGCTGTGTTAAAAGACAGTATTTTTCTAAAGCAGATCTTTTAATTCAATGCTGCAATTAATATTCAGCATTAATCCACCTCTTGTAATTGAACTGTACACAAAAATGAAGCACTTTAAACAATTTAAGAAAGGAACTTACTTGAAATACTTGATGGATGTGAATGTGGTCCAATCTGGCAACTATAACTAAATAAAGAAACAGTCTTGTAACTGTGTTCCCCCCCTCATCTACACTAAATGTGACTAAGAGGGAGTGTGTTCTTCTTCACAATGAGAGGAAATTTCATTTGTTATGTGGCAACTTTTAATGTTATCTCTGTAAGCACTGTTTAAGCACAAATTACAATACCAAACACAGATTTAATGGGAAAAACATGTATTGAACATGTGAAAAATGTATAGTTTGGTCCTATGAAAATTACTGAGAATTTTTAGGTAACCTATTCTATACTTTAATAAAAATAAATAAATAAATAAATAAATAAATAAATAAATAAAGGGGTGAGAAACTGTTTTCTTTCAAGTCCCCATGTTGGTTCCAACAGATGTTCCATGTTTCATCTTGTAAGTGATACTTTAAAACCATCTGTGGTGTTGTTAATGCTGAAGATAGTGACAGAAAAGTAAAGCCTTCATTTTAAATTTTGGAAGAGGTTCTTGGAACTAGTCCTGCTATCTATGTTGGTGATTCAAGAACTGTTTGCTACTGTGTTTAACTAGCCCTGAATGAAACCTTGAGTCTCCAGGGAGTGCATCCAAAATCACGTTTAGTTAACTATGGTAGTTTAAAAGAAATTAAAAGATGCAATGCTTCTTGAACTCCATAGTTAAGAAATGATGAAAATGATATATCAAATATGATATTGTGTGATATGGCAAATATGAGCCAACACAGAAGCCTGCTTTTGTAGATGATATGTAATGGTGTGGTTTTTTTTTTGTTTTGTTTTGTTTTTTTCAAAATTTCTGATCTTGTATAAACCTGCTGAAATTATTGGAGAGTATTCTGTACTTTATTTTCTTTTAGGTTAGATAAATTTTTAATGGCTTATGGATAAAAAAAAAAGTGTATTATACTTTTAAAAGAAAGAAGATAGTCATCATCAAAAGTGATGGGTTTATGTAAATTGTACAAGAAAACTAGATATAAGCAACTCCATTTCTAGTTTTTTTTTTTTTTTTTTGTCTGTTTTTTTGCCACATGGAAGTCGTTTAGCTTCTGTATAGCATTTCTTCTTGTTCTATAATATGAAGTGACTTAGTCTTTCAATAGCACATCTTTTTGTAAATATTACTATTATTAGCACTACTATTTAGTTTTGTATGCAATTCAAATCCTGTTTGCAGTTGCTTTTTGACTTTGTTCACGTGAAAGATTCTAATTGTCCATACATTCAACAGAATATATTATAAACCAATACAACAAAGTAAAACAAAAAGGAGAAAATAGTTGGGGCTGTTGGGGCTGAAATAGAAACTGAACTAAATGAACACTGTAGCATAAGTGCAGTACACAACAGCTGTATGATGCTGATCCAGAAGCTATTTTAGTGCCTACTGTATATTTATTTCCTTTATGTATTTAGATTTTTTGTTCATTGTAAATTTCACTTTGAATTTTATTAATTTGTAATATTGGATTTTGACGAAATTGCACATCCATATATTGTTTTTTTCTCTTACTACTGTTGATGCATGCTGTTAAATTTAACATAATTCTTAGGGAAAATCCACATAAAAATACTGAAATCATAATATTTTTAGTTGTTGTAATGCTTTTAGTAATGTTTAAATTTGCAGTCAGAAATTAATAGAAGAAAACAAAAGATTTGGATTGAATTATGCAATTATGGTCATTGCAAATTTGTTTGATGGGAACCATCATTGATTTTCCCCTTTTACTTTGCTCTGGTGATGCCACACCTTGAGTACTTCAGTTATGGGCCCTTTGGTACAAGAAGGACATTGGGGCCCTGGAATGTGTCTGGAGAAGGGCTACAAACCTGGTGAAGGGCCTGGAACAGAAGTCCTATGAAGAGTGGCTGAGGGAACTGGGGTGGTTTAGTCTGGGGAAGAGGAGGCTCAGGGGAGACCATATTGCTCTCTACAACTGAAAGGAAGTTTTGGGGAGCTGGGGGTCGGCCTCTTCTTGCAGATAACGAGTTTAGGTTAGAAATTAGGAGATATTTCTTCTCAGAAAGAGCAGTCAGGCATTGGAATGGGTTGCCCAGGGAGGTGGTGAAGTCACTGGTCTCTGGGAGTATTTAAGGAGAGGTTGGACATGGAGCTTAGGGACATGGTTTAGTGGGTGATATTGCTGGTAGGGGGCTGATTGGACCAGATGATCTTGAAGGTCTTTTCCAACCTTAATGATTCTGTGATTCTATGATTCTATCAAAGTAAGTGAATGTAGGGGTGTTTAGAATAAGCAAAAGGTCTCAAGTTTTCTATGACCGCTGTCAGGAGGAGAGATCGTTTATAAGCAGCATGAACTTATATAGAGAATCATAGAATCATAGAATATCCTGAGTTGGAAGGGACCCTTAAGGATCATCAAGTCCAACTCTTGACACCGCACAGGTCTACCCAAAAGTTCAGACCATGTGCCTAAGTGCACAGTCCAATCTCTTCTTAGAGAGCAGATATTTTTAAAAAAATATAATTTTTTTCTACAGATAAACAAACAAACAAAACGTATCTCGTACTGTTGCCAGTAATTTAGAGCTTTTCTCAGGAAATTGCTTTGCTCTTTGTAGTTTCTGTATTAGAAATGGTGCAAATAGGCACATGATACATAAAACTAGAAAAAGAATTTGGGAATCTGGGAAATAGACATTCATGAGTGAAGCCAAGTAACCTTTACAGAGGTGAAGTTGATTTATTGCTTTGGTGACTGGTTCATCTTATGTCTCTCTGCTTCTTGCAACTCAGAAGCACTTTCTTTTTATTTTTATTATTTTTAAAGGATTTTTTTTTTCCTGTAACAGAAATCATAGAAAACAGGTCTTGAAAGCATGTCAACAAGTTCTCTAGCTTATTCTCTTACTCCAAAGAAGTATCTTCTGTATATGTGTCTTTCCAATGAAAATTTAAGATCCAACTGGGCATAGACCAGTCTATGACCGGTATGTCTAGAAGATTCCTGCAATGTTTTGATGTTCTTACCACTAGAAATTTCAATTTCAATATAATCCAAGTGTCATAGTAGTCTTTAGCACCTTGGCCTTAAAATATTTGCTTGATTAGATCTCCAAGATTATATCTAAATTAAATGTTTTAGTTGTTTTGAAAGGGCTTTTTTTTTAGAATGATAATTGTCTGACTGTGTTATAGTCCAGTAAAATGCAATTGTTCTGAAACTACTTTTTTTTTT
Source organism: Aythya marila (assembly GCF_965140915.1). Taxonomy (NCBI): domain Eukaryota; kingdom Metazoa; phylum Chordata; class Aves; order Anseriformes; family Anatidae; genus Aythya; species Aythya marila. Next base: position 23,612,144 of record NC_139045.1, on the reverse strand, counting down.
ATTTCTAAAATCAGTCTGAGATAAAGTCCTCCTCATTATTATTTTTAAATATATATAGAAAGCCTGAAGTGTGCTAAATTAGAGATTTACAGAAATTGATTTCAACACTAATTATATTTCCAATAGTGAATGAATGGTTAGGAAGCATGTTCACAGGGGAAGAAAAGATTTTGTGTAGATTTATGAAAAGCAAAAATTATGGGCCAGATTTAATAAGTGAGAATGGTGGCATATTTTGTTTGGTAATTGCAACCTGTTTTATCAAATCACGTGGTACATAAATGAACATCTTTTGTTGAAAGCTATGCCAAAACAAACTAAGTTAAAGCGGATGTCTATTCCCCTTCAGATTTATTTCATCTGAAACTGAGATAATAAATCATTGAAGTGAGGCCAGAAAGACAGTCAAGATAATCACTTCACCAGACCTTAAACAACTCCATTCATTTATTGGAAATAAGTTTTAATTTCACTGTGAATTTATTTTAATTTATTTTAATTCACACTATGACTTTGATTAGGCTGTACTGACAGTATTAAATGCTTTGACAGAGTTCTAATTAAATGACAACTTGGATACCAATAAAGATCAAAACACAGGAACAGCTAACTTTTACTTCTACTTGAGCAATGTACAGCAGTTGTTTCCTTAACTGTTCAGTCCAGTAATTAGTCTTGGTGTGTGTACAAGATGACCATAATCAGCATTCTTTTCAGATTATGAACTACTAGCCATGTTTTGATGTTCATCTAGTTTTCTCTCTCAGATAGCAAACCAGAAACTTATTAGTTTAATAGTCAAGAATATTTTCTGCTGTAATGATCCTCATTTATTTCACAACAGTAGATATCAATGTTATAAACGATGCATGGACGATGTAGGAAAATTAATTCTTACATCATACCTGGAAAGTCACTGCTGTCCTGTTCTAAAAAACAATAAAAGCAACAATTTCTTGAGACACAGGAAGATTAATCATATCTTCCTTTTTTACTGGTGAAGTTGCATGGATTTCAAGGCAAAATTGTTCTTGCAAATGAGAAAAAGGTCTAAAATGTTCAAAAACCAGTTTCTATTAGGTGATAAATATAAGGTTTTGATTTGAAATTTTAACTGCAGAATCTGAATCTAATATTTAGACACTTCTCAACATCAACTTAAACTGTCTCCAAGTATAGAAATTAAGGTAGTATGATGCAGCATAAAAAGTGTTTCAGTTCACAGAAACTTTCTTGATTCCTGAAAAAATAATCTGTAGGCAAGCTAGACTTTCTGAGAGTTGAATTTGATAAATCTTCATTACCCACTGACATCCTATGTAACAAATCCTCAAAATAATAGTGAAGAAAACATTAAAATCTCTAGCCAGGGTTAGATTGGTTCAATTCTTTTATTTGCTTCTGACCTTTTCAAATGACTAATTTCTATAATGGGCTCAAATCTGTTATCAAAACAATAATTTTGTGAGGGTTCCAAGGAATTTCTTTATCTGCCATACAGGAATAGCTGATATCTTATTCACACTGGGGAGCAAATAGCATACCACTATTATACAATAAAGTGACATCCAACTCACTGTTATCAATAAGAAGGTGTGTGATATTTCACTGGGTATCTGCCTCAGGCTCATGTTGGCAATAATTACCAGGGAAAATATTTTGAGAATATTTTGAAGTATAATATTGTGTTGCAATGAAGCTGGATCTTCAGCCTTCTTATTAAGATAACTATGTATTTTCTGGCTTTTGAATCAATCAGCCATTGAATTAATGAAGCCAGAAACACAATGAGTATAGTAAAATGAAACCTTATCCGCACACATCTCCAAAATTTCATCTGAAAGTCATTGTTTTGTTTCTCTGCGTGGAGTCTTCACTGCACAGCCACTACAGGATTCTCTGATCTGAAGTCAGACCAATTAGTAAATTTAGGCTGACATAAGCATATTAAATATTACCAAATTCACATTGATTAAAATACAATTATTCAATTTAATAACCGTTTTTTTAATAACAAACTCCTCATCTCTTTCTCACACACACCCATACACATGTTTTTTATAATATTTATTGGATGTCACTTGTGAATAAACTGCACCACAATTTAAATAAAGCATTAGTTCATAACCTTAAAACGCTATTTAAATATCCAACAATACTCTGACTTCTTTAACATTTTAAATATTTCATACATTTTCCTAATGTCAAAGTTTACTTTACAAGGAGCTGTTTCACTTATAATTTCTAAGAAAGCAAACCAAAAATGAACATTTTAAAAGGCTTTAAAACACTTATTTGATTTTGAAAGGAAACATGAAAAGAAGACTAATTAACATTAAGGAGTGTAAATCATACAGCACTTTATTTATTTAGGTAGGTAGTCAGAGTTACGTGATAGGGTGGAGGCAGGATATCCTAGTCATCATAAATTTTTCCCATATAATTATGAACCCTAATCAGCATTTTGTGCGTACTTTTCCCTTGTGCAAACACCCAATGAAGTTGACAGTACTTTTTCTGAAGTCTAAAATCCTGTAGTACTTAGAGCTAACTCTGTGACCTCTGTATTTGTTGGAAAAGCCTACCAGTGGATCTAGTGCCTGCAACTGGAGAGGCCAGCCTAAATTTTGGGTAGATCAGAGCAGATCTTGCTCACATGCAAGATGGGGGTGAGCTGGATGCAGAAGCATATAAATTTTGGAGGGGGCAGGAGAAACAATTTCAAAACTTCTGTCCACTGGCATGGAAGGAGCTGTGGGAAAAAATGTTTTTGGTGATGGCAGAAAGAGTACTAGTATAATTTGCCTACTTGGTCTGGTGGTTTTTCAAAGCATGAAGGAAAAATGGCTGAGTTAATTAGTTAAATTAGCTAATGTCAGGGAAGTCTGAATAGTCCTGAAAACAGGTATGGAGATAGTTGGTCATTACACTGCATTCTTGAATGGAAAAGGTTTCTCTTCAAAAGTAATGAAGTAAAAACATTAAATTGTCAGATGCACCTTTTAAGGCAAAATTGTAAAGATACTCCAAATCTGGTTGCAAGTTCACCTTATGTACCTGACAAACACTTGTTATTTGTAAAAACAATCAAACTGTTCTTATTTAAGACCTTAGCTGTCTAGATATTTAGCTTTTACTTTATCCAGCCTCCATGCTGAGATCCGTACCAGCGTTTAAGAGAAACTTTATGAAATTGGTGGACAATCACAGAATCACAGAATCACAGAATTTTCTAGGTTGGAAGAGACCTCAAGGTCATCGAGTCCAACCTCCAACCTAACGCTAACAGCCCTCCACTAAACCATATCCCTAAGCTCTACATCTAAACGTCTTTTGAAGACTTCCAAGGATGGTGACTCCACCACTTCCCTGGGCAGCCTGTTCCAATGCCTCACAACCCTTTCAGTGAAGAAGTTCTTCCTAACATCTAACCTAAAACTCCCCTGGCTCAACTTAAACCCATTCCCCCTCGTCCTGTCACCAGGCACGTGGGAGAACAGGCCAACCCCCACCTCGCTACAGCCTCCCTTGAGGTACCTAAAAAGAGCGATAAGGTCGCCCCTAAGCCTCCTCTTCTCCAGGCTGAACAAGCCCAGCTCCCTCAGCCGCTCCTCGTAGGACTTGTTCTCCAGGCCCCTCACCAGCTTCGTCGCCCTTCTCTGCACCCGCTCAAGCACCTCGATGTCCTTCTTGTAGCGAGGGGCCCAAAACTGAACACAGTACTCGAGGTGCGGCCTCACCAGAGCTGAGTACAGGGGGACGATCACCTCCCTAGCCCTGCTGGTCACGCTGTTCCTAATACAAGCCAGGATGCCGTTGGCCTTCTTGGCCACCTGAGCACACTGCTGGCTCATATTCAGCCGACTGTCCACCATCACTCCCAGGTCCTTCTCTGCCTGGCAGCTTTCCAACCATTCCTCTCCCAGCCTGTAGCTCTGCTTGGGGTTATTGCGCCCCAGGTGCAGGACCCGGCACTTGGCCTTGTTAAACTTCATGCAGTTGACCTCAGCCCATCGGTCCAGCCTATCCAGATCCTCCTGCAGAGCTTTCCTACCCTCAAGCAGATCGACACACGCACCTAACTTGGTGTCATCTGCGAACTTACTGAGGGTGCACTCGATGCCCTCGTCCAGATCATCGATGAAGATATTAAAGAGGACCGGCCCCAGCACCGAGCCCTGGGGGACGCCACTAGTGACTGGCCTCCAACTGGACTTGGCTCCATTCACCACGACTCTTTGGGCCCGGCTATCCAGCCAGTTTCTAACCCAACGAAGCGTGCGCCAGTCCAAGCCAAGAGCAGCCAGTTTCTTGAGGAGAATGCTGTGGGAGACGGTGTCAAAAGCCTTGCTGAAGTCAAGGTAGACCACATCCACAGCCTTTCCCTCATCCACCCAGCGCGTCACTCTGTCATAGAAGGAGATCAGGTTCGTCAGGCATGACCTGCCTTTCATAAAGCCATGCTGACTGGGCCTGATCGCCTGCTTCCCCTTCAAGTGCTGCATGATGACTCTCAGGAGGATCTGCTCCATGAGCTTTCCTGGCACTGAGGTCAAACTGACAGGCCTGTAGTTTCCTGGGTCAGCCCTCCGGCCCTTCTTGTAGATGGGCGTCACGTTTGCTAGCCGCCAGTCGATTGGGACCTCCCCCGATAGCCAGGACAATACATAACTAAATTTGTCAAAGGACCTTGCCTAAGAGTCATTTTCTGGAAATGCTTTGTATTGATGCATTATCATTGATGATAACCTTTTTTCCTCACTTTTTGTCTGCTTCTTCTTTGTTTTGGATACATTTGTTTTCCATGCTGCTTCTTTCTGCTCATCTCTTTCATTGTTGCTGAAGTTAAGTCTAAAGAAGAAATTGCTGAGGTATTACTTTGTAAACATGCAGTGAATTTTAGTAACTCTCATGCCATTGGCAGCAAAATAATACTTAGTACAACTGGAAGGGAGAAAAGGCAGTCTCAGAAAGGTTACAGCAACAAATTGAATAATTTTGTGGCTTCTCTTTAAAATACAAATCTTATTTTGTCTGAGAAGAGTCTCTGTACTTCTGAGCCTGTTAACTGTGAGTTGGTCTTGTAGATTTATATAGGGTAGGTAAATCAAAAAGCAGCAAAAATACAAGGTTGGCTCATCACTGGAAGCATAACATAATTTTGAATGTCAGATGTATCCTTGGGTGTGCTTTCTTATATTAGACACATAAAACATTTTGAACTTTGATTTATTAGTAGTATTTTTTTCCCATTTGGGATTACTTTTATGTAACACTGGATATCTTTTCAGAGCAGTATTTGTTTAAAAAAAAAAATAAATAAATCACTTTCACAGAAAAGTGAACATGTTTAAAATAAAAACAAATATATATACTTGACAAAATAAGTCTTTTCTGTCTGGATGATCCTGTTTTACAACCAGCTCTGAGCTGATGTTTATCATTCATAATTTATTACATAAATTATGAAAACAATAATTTTCTACAGAGGTTCAGTATTAAAAATATATAAATATAAATAATTAATCAAAGCCAACTGTCTCTTCTGAGGTATGATAGGCCATAGTATGTTTAAGTTTTAGCTTTCATATATTAATCAAATTGGAGTTTATAGAAAAATCAAACACATACTCTTTTAGGTTGCATGGCTGTTTACAGGTAAACAACAGGTTATAACAGACTTCAAAATATTCCATAAAAAAAAAAATATATTCTGTTACATCTTTTAAATGGGATTTAATTAGATGCTTTTCTAGTTTGTCAAAGAACAAGTATATAAGTAAATAAGTAACAAAAATAAGAACAAGTATATAAGTAAAAATTAAAAAAAAAAAAAAAATCAATACAAATTTCTGAAATGGCAGATCAGAAGAAAGGAGATACATAACTGTATCTATATATTATATGTTTAATTGGCTGGAAATTACACGAGAGAAATACCAGTATGGAACTTAGTCTGTTTGTTAGTGATGATTTAGATATGATATACTTCATTTCTGTTAAATAAACTAGTTCTTTCTGTTGTCTTTTGAAGTGTAACTTAATTTTAGGAATAACTATAAAGTGTAGGACGTAAACAAACATACAAAAAAAACCCTACCCCTTTATTCATGCTTTCTCACCACTGCGTTGTGCATGCTTTCTGAAATTATACTGTGGTATGCGTGTGTGTGTATGAAACTGATCAATTCTTACACTTTCTGTTAGTATTTTCATATCTTGGATGTTTTCATAGGCTGAATAATATCTAATAATAGAAGTTAAGTACAGGAAGGTATTTGTAAATTTAGTTTAGATTCACTGGGTGTTTCCTATATTTCATTAAGATTTTTCACTTTAACAGCTACAATAAACTAAAGTAGTTGAAGGTAAGGTTTGGTTTCCCCAGTTTCTTTGGCTTTACAAATGTAAAAAACAAGATGGATATTCTCTCAAAAACAAATATGTATAATGCAATTACCCACATATAGTTTATATATGCATAGCCTCTGTATATAATAATAATATAGCCTATAGTATGTAACAATATATGCAATATAATATTTTAACTATACATTTTTTTGTGTGTGTAAAATCTCATAGATAAACTATACACTGCTATGGTATATGTAATTTTTTTTGGATAAAAAACAAACAAACAACAACAAAAAAACCCACCATCTTAGTGTTGTGTTATTTTGGCTTATGTTTTCTATACTCTTCCAATCACTGGGAAAAAATATCAAATATATATTAATAATCAGTGTTGCTGTAGAATATTTTTGTATCATTGGAACCTGTTGATTACACTTTACTGTCTTATGGCCTTTTCCTGAAGTACATAGCAATCTAAATGCTATACAAAATTATCTTTGATTAACATTTGTGCAGATAACTAAGTGCTCTTCCTGGGTTTTCATTAACAATTTATTGAAGGATAAAGATTTTAATGGAGATTTTTTGCCTTCTTTTTCCCTTTGCGCAATATTAGAAAAGCTTACCAATGTCAGAAATTGTACTTTAGATAAGCTAATCTGGTCACTTTGGCACCTGGAAGTATTAAAATAGTAAGGGATTTGTGGATAACTTATTCATATATTATAAGTCTGTGGTCTGTGTTTCTAAATGAGACAGTCCCAAATAATACTTCTTCAGTTTACTGAATTTACTGAACATAATTACTAGGAAATCTAAGTTTTATCAAATAAATTGGCTGAGATCTGATTTCATTTCCTCTGTATTCAGGTAGACCTTTACCCTCAGGAACTGAGCTGTGGGTTTTTACTTCTGAGAGCAGAAGGAAACAGGATATTGTATTCTCTTCTCCTCAGTACTTGAAGGGAGTTCATCTGTAAATTGTTCGGTCTAAAATTCTAAGTGCTGTTGCAAGACATTTGAAGATGGGAAAAATGTTGTGTAGTGCTTGTCTTCCTTCCATTGCTTCCTGAGTGCCTTCATTAGCAACCCCGTAAAATCCTGTGTTTTATCAGATTTCATTTATCAGCATTAAGGATGACCCCGTCGTGTTTGCCCATTGTCCACTTGCTCATACATTAGCTCACAGCTGTCAAACAAGTAATAGGTGGAGGTCCAGTGGGCTGGTACTTCCTGCTCACTTCCAGATGTACTGATAAAAGAGTCTTTGCTGGGATGTCCCTCAGGGTTTGAGGAGCTGTCAAACTAAGGCTGAAGGGTTGGTTTTTCTCCCTTAAGCACACATACAAACATATCTCAATATTGAGAGTGTAAAAACAAAGCTCCCAAATCTAGAAATACAAACTTGTATTGATACGCATTTGCATTCAGAGTGCCTTGTATTTTCTTTAATCTTAATAATAATAATAAAAAAACTATGGTATTTTCTTTTATTATTGAAGAAATATCTAATCAGAGGAAATACAAGCAGTTGAATGACAAAAGCAAGAAGAGCTACTGTCTAAAAAAATCTTGTTATTTAAAACCTTATGCTTGCTCTTCTTATGCATACACTCATGAGTGAGCAAGAAAAGGAAGCTGAGCACTATCTATTTTATTCTACTAGTTTTGTTTCCGTAATAATCATAGAGAGCTGAAATTTGGTCCAGTACCTTAGAAAAATATGGCAACACATATGCTATGATGATTAATTAAGATTCAGCAGTGATTTGATAGACAAAAACTGCCATTAAATACCAAGGTAAGTGAATGATAAGGGGGACAAAAGGGAACACATATTTGTGTATACATTGACTTGATTCAAGCCTTCAGTTTAAAAGCTTCAGATTCATAAAATGCTGTATTGGTTTTGACTTTGAAATTGGATCTAGTTAGTATAACATCTATCAAACTAGCTTGCACCATAGAAAATCATCTTAAAATAATCTTGGCTCTGGAGTGTTGTATAGAAACTTGGCAGCTCTCTCTGGCTATTGTGATGCTTGAATTGAGCAGCTCAATCCCCACTAGGGTGTTAACTAACTTCATCCATAAATAAATTGAGAAATTATAGGTAATTATAAATGCACACAGTTGGCTCTATATATCTGTAAAACTTGTACTGCAATGTTTGAAAGTCTATTGTCAAATTCTTATTCTGGGAATTAGAGGGTGGAGTGTTTAGTGTTTCAAAAATAAATAAATAAGAAAGGGAAAGGGCATGTATTGTTCTTGATCAATTACAAGGCTGAGTTTGTAAGTTGAGAGTCTTATGCACTTATTGGCATGGACTTTTGTAATGGATTGACTGCACGAGTATAGTATGAGGAAGTGTTAAATACTTAATGCTTGACTGGTAATCTTCTTCAGAAATATTGATCTTCCAAGATGCAATGTGCCTTCTGCTTAAATGGATGTGTATCAGTAGTAAAAACCACCAGCACATTTGGGAGAGTCCCCAATAAATTCTGCATACAGGAGTAGAAGAAAGAGGTCAACTTCATTTAAATTTTTCATCCATGACCAGATATGTGGAAAAGTATACAAATCACAAATCTAAAGGGTTATTTGGTGTAAAGTGATGCTTTCTATTATTTATGTTTATTGGAAGAGTGACGTTCTACTTAGGTCTGTCCTAGAATGCCATTGTTGTTGGTATCTGCACGTGAAATGGACAGATATTGGCTTGTTGGTGAGTCTGTTGCTGAAAGTCATCTAATGAGGACAGAAAGCAAGTGATAACCCTGGAGGTGGAGAAAAAATATAATAATAAAAAAAAGCAGGCTGGGAGAAGCTGGATGTTTAGGCACAGATGAGAAAATTTCTCAGTCTAAGGTGAGAAAAAAAGTCACAGAAACCAGTAGCAGAAGAAACAGGAAGGCGATGAACTAGATTATAAAGAAAAATAAGTTGATATTTTGTGGAAGAAATTAGAATTGGCATGGTATGCCAGTAGGAACAGAGACTGGTACTTGATAAGAGTTGGTTATGCAGAAGTTTGTGGTATGAGATGGGGGATCAGGCTGTGCAGGGAAGCTTAGTTCTAGATCCTCATGATTGTTGAGTGCCAAAAGTAAATATAATCAAGTTATCTCTGAGTATAATTATCATTGTCTGTCTTTTGAACCTCTCAGTTCAGAGCAATATTGGTAGCTTTAAATTAAAAAGCTATGTTTGGGGGGTAGTCTCAATGCAGAACAGCATGATAGTATGCTGCTACAACTTGTGCCTCCTGACTGCAATGCAGTCAGAAGAGACATTGCTGAAAAAAAATATCTCACTTTCCAAATAAGCCTTTTATACTTTAATTATTAACTAAAAGAAGAAAAAACGAAACAAAACAAACAAAAAAACCCCACAGTGGTTTAAATTGAAATCACAGTAGGTGGTTTAGTTAGGATCTTATTTACAGACATTTCCTACAAGGAAAATATTTTCCACATAACTCTGCCTTTTGACATCATTGCCAGGATGCTTAAGGTTTGCTTTGTTCTAATATCCTCAAGGAAGCTGAAACGATCTTTTATTTTTAATGTGAAATAATGTGGATTTGGTGACTCTTTTTTTTTTTTTTCTTACATATAAATTTTAAAATATTTTAAACGTTGAATTACTTACTTGGTCAATTTTTTATTTTTAATTTTTTAACTTCAGTAAGTAATATTTTAGCACAGCAAGGTTATGTTTTAGTCTGTGGTTCAAAATAGATGTTAAAGAGATCTGGTAATGGGATTTTTTGAAATTATCTTTATGGTGGTCAGTGCTAGGGTGAATATTTTTGCATGTGTTTGTTCTGTGAAGACAAAAACCTATTTAAAAACAAAGGTTTTTTTTGAGTGTGTTACTTCCTACTTTGTCTCAGAAAGTATTTTAAAAACATGTATCAATTTATGCAAATTTGTCTAAGATTAACAGTTTACTGTGCTGTTCTCATTTTTTTTCATTGTAGTTGAAATGTCAGAGATACACATGATTGCAAGTCTGAGCTTGCAGAATACTAGTATTCAGTATGAAATTGAAGCTTGTGGACAACATTTGGCTCATTGATTTTGTGGGATTTGAAGTAATGAAGTGATCTACAAGACTTTCAGAAGCATTTTCCCTACTTTTTGAGCAAAGACCTTTAAAAAAAAAAAACAAAACCTACATTGTGTCTCAGTCTACTGAGTCTATCTCAGTCAGATAAGATAAGTATAGGAATATCCTCTGTAAAGAAACCTGTGGTAGTTTATCAAGGTAGAAGGAAACAGCTAAAAACTTCCTTGATTGTTGAATGTTTGAGATTCTCTTTGTAAAAATGGATGTACCAAGTATTAATCAGTTCCATCCCCTTTGTGTCTGATGACAAATGATGAAAAATAGCTAGACCTACTCTAGACTTACTTTTCATCATGTTTATATATGGTTTCTTGAAGAAAAAAATGAAAAGAAAACCTTCTTAAATACATCCAGTTACTGATAACTATCAGATTAACTAGATGTTAACTAGTTCTTAACTAGAATTTATGAGAAAAGTAATAGAAAAAAAGAATGATATATTTTCAGAACAGATTTAAATGAATTAAAATATGCAGTAGGTTTTTATTTTCAGTGGTCAGTCTTATATATCCTTATGTATTGGACAGAGCAGTGGTGTTTTTTCCTAGTCTTTTATTCTTTTATTGACTTTTTTTTATTTTTTTTTTTAATTTTAATAATATGTGACACTATCTAAAGAGAATTGCTCATTAACATTTTGTAGAGAAGATACAAACAAAATTTGGTTACTATTTTAAAGATGGGAGAAAAATGAAACATGCAAGCAATTTATTCTTGGGATAAAACAATAGGGATTTTTCTTCATTTTGAAATTACTAATTCAACTTTAAAAATCAACTTAAGTTAAAAATTAAAGGAGAAAAAGGGGGAAAAATAAATTAATCAAAATAAAAATGAAATGTTACCTCTTGGATTAAGATAAATATTTCAGGTAAACTAAAATACACTCCTCCCTGCCCCATTTACACATACCATTTTGAGAGCTGAAAGATATAATTCATTGCATTTCAACCTTACCAGACAGGACCTGCTGTTGTTGTGATTTTGAGAGTTTTGGTATAGGAGGAAAGATTATAATGGAGTTCCATTGACTCTTCTTTGAGACATCATAGAAGACATTTCATAGGCAGTTACTTTTCTACCAAAGTCACAGCCTCAGAAATGTTCTGAACAACAGACATAAAATATTTTGATCTTTTCAGTTACTACAGGAGACCTAAGGGAGGATATGGGTTACCATTACATGGATTGTTATTAGTATTTCTAAGGTTTGTTTTGTTTTGTTTCCTTTTCAGCTAGAGCTGTTGCCTCCCTTTACGTTTGGCTGATTACAAACCCTGGACTAAGGCCATCTGGCTTAGCTGCAATCTAGATAAGGTTGGCAAGGAATAATCTTCTGAGCAAATGTCAAAATCTGTAGCTGGTCCCTCAGTAGATAGTGCCTGTCTGCAAGCTGTCACACTGGTTTACAGCAGTTTAAACCTTTGCAGTATCATTTTTTTCCTTATTTGAGATTATTGTTTTTTTTTTTTTTTTTTTTTTTTTTTTTATATTTAGTGACTTGTAACTCCTCATTAATAAGTGGCATAAAGAGTTTTAAACTTTAAGTCAGTTCTCTGATACCTCTTTGTGGGTGATAAATCGCTAGAAATGTAGTTGGAGCTGGGCAGCAGGTCTCTTATTCATCAGCATAAAAATGACGACCGACTTTGTGCTTGTTTATGAAGGTATTTTTGGTGCAGAAGAATATTGATGAAGGCTTTAGGACATAAGATACAAGTTCAGAACAGGGCAAAAGAATAGAGATTTTCTATGAAGACCGCCAAATGAAATTTGTGAAATACAACTGAAGTTTTCAGTTAGTGTTACATGTGAATGCCTCCCTCTTGAGAATAGAGAGCTGTAACTGTTCTGGACTTTGACATTCAGTATTACTCAACAGTTACTTAAAGGGTAAAATAGAAGCTTTTAGTTTCTGTCTATGTCCGTGACTCCAGGCTCTGCTTACCTAAAATGATGTATTTGAATTTTAGGTTTCCTGAAAGGGCTTCTATGCATGTGCCTGCATAGAAGAGTGGGAAGTGGTGGATCAGCTGGGTTTGGTTGTAACACTCTAACCTAATCTTGACTCCAAAATGTTAAAAAATAAGATAAAAGCTGTGTTCTCGTATTCACTCGCATGGGAGAAGATCGGGGTATTCTATATGAGTTATGTCAAGGCAGCAGATGAATTTCTTCCTTAATGACTGTCCTCATGCTGACTTCTGTTGCTATGCTGATCTGTTATTAATCCCTAGCCTAATATTTAGCAATGATAACTGACTCTAAACTGACTTCACAAACACACCCCTGCACTGAAAAAATTCTCAGGCTACACTGATTGACTAAAAAAATAAAAACATGGGAAAGCTATTCTTGTTTGGTTGATATAAAGAAAATCCAGCAAAAATTTAATCTGTTCTCTGCATTGCATAACCTCTCTTTGAGATCCTAAAGGTGTATTTGACTAATAATTTTCCATTCTCTTTTTGTGTTTATAAAAAATAAACCATTCTCTACATGAAAATGAGAGGATATTTCTGTATGTAAGACTTCATGAATAGAACAGAATAGTTCAGTTGAACAGGACAAAGGTCATCTAGTCCAACTGCCTGACTAGTTCAGAGCTAATCAAAAGTTAAAACATGTTATTTAGGGCATTGTCCAAATGTCTCTTGAACACTGACAGAAATAAGGTATCAATCACCTCTATAGGAAGCCAGTTCCTGTGTTTGACTATCCTCACAGTAAAGAAATTTTTTGAATGTCCAGTCTGAACCTCCTCTGGTGCGCTTTTACATGCTTTTACAACTGAGAAGATATTAAGTGACTTCACTAGAAGCTTAATGGACCATGAAAGAGAACTCAGGATTGTAAAACATTGCTTTTCAAAGTATGATATCCAGGTTAAATAAGAAATAAGTCATTCAGTCAATAGCATTCTTGTGGGAATTAACTAAAGGGTTGGGAAGAATGCTCTGCTCCTTATATTCCTGAGGTTTGCATTTCTTAAGAATCAGATCAGTTTTGATTCTTGTTTGTATTAGTATTTTTTTCATTAATGGAGGTAATTCTTTATTTTTGATTAATTTGGGCTTTAGTAGGCTTGATTTATTTACTACTTGTTTGCAATATTACTTTCTACCTTTTATTTATTTTTTTTTTAATTGTTATTTTCTTGATTTCTGTGAAGCTCTCATAAACTCTAATAAAACTTTTTACAACAAATTTTGCATGCCCAAAAGGTTAATTACATATCCCAATGATATATGTTTGGGCATTATTTCCAAATTAATACTTAGCTTGCTTTACACAATAATGATAATGATGTACACGTAAAAACATGTTTAAGCAGGTATTTGGATGATCCATCTTTTAGCAATGCAGCCAAGAAAAAAAAGGCTTCAGGGAAAAAATAGGTTATATAGTAAGGGCAGAGAAACAATAACATCTTTGGTTGCCAGCATATGTTTATACTGGGTGGGCTTTTGGCACAAGTAATCCTGAACTCTTTTATTAAGTGCATTTTTCCTGTAAATTCCCTGTAGCATGTTATATTTTAGTTGATGGTGTATCTAACTTGTTTCTAAGGCAACTAGGCTCACTTTTCAACTTCTGAGAGAGAAAGTCACAACATACATATGGATATGCTAGAACAAGAGATGTCAATAAGAAATCTAAATACTATCCACAGGCTTTTCATTCCTATCTTCCTGTCTAATTCTTCTTGCTTGTACGTAGGGTCCATTCTTGTAGATCTGGCTCAGATGAATATACTAGTCATATGAGTTTTCACAAGTTTTCAAAAGAAGGCATCTGCAAGACCCTAGTGGTTAAAAGGAAGAGGCTTAGGTTGAACAAGTTGTGTATTGTCATTCAATGGTCTTTTGGAAGAATAGTCAGTTCATTGTTATGAGCAAATATGTGATATTTAGAATTTTACTTTTGCTTTTAACTCATAGTTTTGCTTTGTTGACCTTGCTTTATCTCGCACATGAAAAGAAAATAAGACCTAGGTAGACGTACATGAGGCGTCTACCCGCGTTTTCTCTTATGAGAGAAAATTAGGGGGAAAGACTTTGTTTATTTACCTAAGATTGCATTCAGAGGTTTTTATTTTATTCATGTCATGTTCAAAAATTTTACTAACAACTTGGTTTATGGTGTATTGAGGGATGGTAAATTTATAGACTTAGGTGAGATTGTCTTGATGGAACCTTCCTGTAGAAAGTTGCACTACTAGGAAAATATGTTATTACATTTCACTATCGAATGTCTCTGTGCGGTTCATATACTGAACTTCCTATTGGAACTGAGAAAATTGTGTTAAGAATTATAAGCAATATATAGAAAAATGATGCTGAATAATAACTGGACAGATAAAGCAGTTTTTGCATTAAAGCTTCTGCAACGTGGTAATTGCATTTCAGTGCAATGCAACCTATCCTTTTTCCATTTCAGATGCTTACCCTCCCTGACTGTCAAATCTGTGAAGAGCCAAATAATATTTCAAGAAAAAAAAAGTTCATTTTTATTTAAATATGTTTAATAATTTACAAGAAAAGAGATTCTCTTTAGACTTTATTTGTTCTTGGAAGGTTAGGTTGAAATTCAGTGACTAGATATCTTCTGATGGAAGAAGGCTCACCCAATTCATGGTTAATTTATCTTTACTGAGTACAAATAAGGAAAAAATGGGGCTTTAGCTGTTCTTAAAATATGCCACTGTAATGCACTACCATTGAATATTGCCAAGTTTCTGAGCTGCCAAGTGGTCTTTGTATTCATGGCTCCATGGAAAAAAAATTGATTTCATGCCATATGATGACATATAAATAGGAAGGCATGTTTCCTTGGAGGATATAATTTTGTTTTACCTTGAGAGAATATTTTATCACAATATCACAGATAGCTCTAAATGTTATCTTGCACTTCATGTCTGTTTCTTTGGTTTTGTCTTCTGTCTCTTTTTGATGAATGTGTTCTCTAGGGGTTATCGTGTATGTATACATCTCATTTATGTATGATAAAAAACGTTGCTAGATTTAATTCTGATTGTAAAGCTCTTTTCAACCCTTGCATGAGTTTACTTTGATTCATTGCTTTTCTTTGTTTGGTGCCTTTACACAAGCCAGATATTTCTGTAACCAGTATTAAAAAAGCGTTAGTGTATGATTTGGTTAAGGTCTTGCTCCACTCTTTTTATACCAACACAGAGTCTACAGACATGCTAATTTAGATAACGTTTTCAAGGTCAATATAACTTTTTTTTGTTTGTTTGTTTTCTTGTCAGTTCATTCTCCCTAACCCTGAACAACTCCTCCTCACATATCTAAGGAAAGATGTTGTCTGGTGATTTTCAAGTCATTGGCCATCAACTTCTGAGTCTCTGACCTTCTTAACCTTCTTAGTACTCACCAAGCAAGACTTTTTTTTTTTTTTTCTAAACCTTTAATTTAATTAGAATTTGGATAGAAATGTAGATGAAAGAAAAGTTATGTATTTAAATATTTACTACAATTCATCTCCCTGGAGGTATTTTTCCTCCAGTATTTGAAACAATATTGCTGTTATGAACCTCTGTATTTGGTATTTGTTAGTTTAAGAGATTAAGGATGAATTTCACTCCCCTCTCCTTTTATTTATTTATATATATTTTTTAAATCTTTGGAGGTATTTTCCCTCATCTTTGAACATATTAGTTTAAAAAATTTTTGGAGACAAAAATTACTGGTGACTTTTTGTCAACTGATCTCTTAAATATACACGTACATTTTTTAAAAACTAAACTAGACAGCTTAATTAGTTTTTACCCAGAACCTGCTATTACTGTTTGTTTCATCCTGTGATCATTTAATGTTTATGACAAAGTAACACATCAGTAGTATTGTCAGTGAAATGATATATAGAGTTCCCAAAGATTCATAGCAAAAAATAATTGATAGAATAATGGTTTTATTGATAACAGTCACTCATTCAAAATGATATTTCTAAGTAACAATGTGTCAAGTATAAGTCAAGAAATAAAGGCTTAAAATAGTTTGTTACCAAGTCAGAGAGATTAAGTCAAGCATGTTTTCACAAGAAAACAAAACAAAACAACAACAACAACAACAACAAAAAGAGGCTATTCTATATGTAAGAATGATGAGAAAGAAAGACAGTCGGTTTGGGACTTATCTGATGTAATATTGACATCCATAACACAGATATCTTTATCAGAATTAGTCATCTGGGTTCATTTATAGACAGAAGAAAGAAACAGGCATTTCTATAGCATGACTAAACTCATTCTAAAATTGGTAAGAAAAATGCACCCTTTAAGTGACTTCCGTTGAGTGTGAAGGGACACAGGTAACTAGCTCAGGTATAGCCAACCTGTTGTGTTACTCTGCACAGAGATATCACCATTCAACTATCCATATATACAGCATGTAATTGAAACCAGATGTGACTATACTGTACTCTTCATAAATAATACAGACTTGTATTATTAATACATACTCTGCTAAGAGTAAAATTTAATTAGATTTTGTTTTCATATTTGTAGACTTGTAGACTTCTAGTTCAATACAAATTAAAAAAGAAGAGAAACTCTACATGAACTTCTTAAAATCTGAATTACGACAATGATTACTATAGTTATTCTGTATTCCTGTAGTTTTGAAGTTCCAGTTTGTTTTAGCTTGCTAATACGAAGTTTGCAAATGTATTAAAAATATTAAAGCATCTAATAGGCTGGTGCAATAGTGTTGCTCAATTACTATGAAAAATGAATCATGAAGGATGTTCATGAAAAAGGAGTAAGTAAAGGAGCTAAAACTGATAGTAAAGTAAAGGCAGTTATGATGAATGCAATTATGGTCAGGTTTGCAATTTCACCTTTACATATTTGGGCTTTGTGTTTTATTTATTTAAGATTTAGTAAATGATGTCTTTATTCTTGAGAAAGCTTTGTAGTTTTGTGATTAATTAAATTCCATTAGATAGAGAAGACTGAATCTCTGGTTCCTTCATAAGCAATTCATTGATAAATTTGCTTTGAGGCATTGAAAGTAAGTAAATGAATGATGCAGTGAACTGAAACAAGACCTCATAGCTTCCAATGGGAAATGTCTTCCTTGTTAGACTACACAATCAGATTGTCTTGCGTATGTTAAATATTTGAATCCTTTTAGCACAGGGACCCATTTACCACTGAGGGGAAGGAGACTTGTCCCATTACAGCCTGCTCATAGCTTATCAGTTGGGAGGGCTTGTTACTTCCTGGAAAGGTTGACGGTGCAAAGATTGTACAAAGATAGGTAGCCGCTACCATTTGCAACTGGTTTTGGCTCTCTCCAGGGCCGAAACCCTAACTGACAAACCTGACTACCTTTAGCATTGGGTTTGAACAATGTACAGTAAAGAGCAAAATTCTACATAAAGACTCTAAGAAGAAATAATAATTTCGAGCAGTATTTATGTTCAGCAATAAGTTCACTGTAAAGAACAGGAGTGCAATTAAAAGAAAGTATTATGCATACTCCCTTTATGCAAAGGCATAGATTAACCTGGACAACTTGAAATTAGCATTTACATGCTAGATTTCAATGGTTCTTGTCAAGTTGTAAATTCTTAGATATATTTAAGTAGTATGTATGCAGATACATTGTGGAATGTTTGATAAGGTTGCAGTTTTCCAGTCCTTCTGATCATTCTTATTGAAATTAAACAAACAAAAACAATAATACATCCATTTCAAGTTTGAATGTAGTAGGGTGGTACAACTGAAATGGAACTTCACAAGTATGTGAAAATCAGAGGCTTGCTTAATCATTGTGTTTCTTCTTCCTTTTTAATTCTAGCACAGTTTTTCCTTCTTGATAAGTAAGTAAATATATAACCTACCTTCCCTATCCACATCTGCAACTGTCCTTCCTTGAATAACCATTGCAATTGGAGAAAGATATGAAAGGCGACATATAATTATCAAGTATCATTATCAAACTGTGCTCAGGGTTGTCTAGGATTATCCTGTTCTGGAAGGGTGGGAGGGGGGACAAAAACAAAACAAAATTAAAAACAAAAGCAATGCCAACCTAATTGCTCGATAATGAGTTTGTTCCATAGTCTTTCAGCATGCTTAAGACAAATAGAAAGAAGGCTTCTGGTAACTTGAAAAATCTGGGAACCTAGAGAGTCACATTTAGGGGCTTACAAGGGTAGCCAGTCCTACCACTGGGCTACTTTTGTTCCTGCAGACAGGGTCCTTCTTCCAAGCCTGAAGAAAATTATGTTCATTGCCTTAAAGAGTGGGACAAAGGAAAGGAGGTCCTGCCTTGGCAGCTGTGGGCTTTAGTGTAACACTTCCTCTGGTGACATTCTTATGGAGTCAACATCCATGAATTTAATGAAACTCTGACCACAATCATATCATACAGATCAAAAGAATTACTAACAAAAAGAAACCCAGAAAAACTGGATTTCAATTATAAAAGAAAAACAAAAGTGAAACATAGAAAGCTTCTGTTAGGAGCAGTACCAGAACACACTAGGTGGTGCTGTAATCCTAATAGCAGTTGCTCAGTACGCATCTGTTGTGCTTTCCTACTGTCCAGATAGAACTTGTTGCAGTTAGCTTTTTATATATTTCCGAATACTTCTGAAACTTCACATATTTTCTGTGTATTTTTAGATGCTGTTACTGATCTTTAATTTGGTGGAAACATCATAGCATACTTTTATTTCTCGTTTTAATTTTTAGTCTAGTGAATCAAGGCTAATACATTTTGATTCTCATTGTACTTCAGATCCAGCTTTTGGACATAAACTTACCTTCTATTTTGTGATATGATGTTTATTGTTATGTATGCATTTTAATAATAGGTACTAATATCACAACGTTATTCTATGTAAAGTGGACTATCTTTCACTGTAGAATAAAATGTATAATAGAACAGTAAGGGCAGAGGATGGCAGTGGAAGCCTTAAAAAATTGTACTAGAGGCCCCAGTGCTGTGAAGTGCACCACTGCTCACCACAGAAATGCAGCTCTGGCAAAATTAGCGATAGGGACTACAAAGAGAAGTATCTGATATATTGAATATGTCATATACAGCATATTTGTTGTGGTGTGGAATTGTAAACCGGTGATAAGATCAATATGTAGAACACGTTAGAAAGGACATCAAAATGGTACATAGATGTTAGAGAGGATAAATAAAACTTTTTATTTGATCTCTCTCTCCCCCCCCCCCCCCCCCCTCCCCCAGTTCTGGTCTTGATTTGTCATGATTTCAGATTGGAAAAAAAAGCAGGTTGTAATGAGAGGAAGGTTGTAATGATGAGAGGAAGAGGAACATACCATATAAGTTTTCAGATGTAATGTTTAACAACTCTTCCATAGTGCTTTCTTGCTCTTCTGTAGTCAAGGCGTGTCTATTTAAGACAACATTAGTATGTACCATTGTCATGCATAATGTGACAACTTCTGTATTCATTGTTAGCAAGAAGAACAAAAAAAGAGTACAGCTTTCAAAGAAAAAAGTCATCAGAGGGATGAATTATATTGGAAATAGTCCTAGTACTCATTTTTATACATCTGGATTAAACAATAGTATGTGTTCACAGTGGTCCTATTAACAAGTCAGTAACAGCTGGAAATACTCTGTAGTTATGATGTGAACTGAGAATGGTGTGGGGAGATGAGAGCTCTCCAGTTCAACATTTAGATTAACATTTTTAGACAGTTTGAACCCATACCCTAGAAGAAAATCAAAAGAACTACATGTTTTTATTAGTTCTGCACAAGTCATATATTATTTTACTGTATCATATTTTGTTTAGGCTATTTAAATACAGTTCTTTTGTCCACTGTCCTGTATTAGTATACAGTTACATGCTGACATCCATTGACAAGGAAGGGTTTAATTGTATGTTTGCAATCATGTTAGAAAGACTTCTTTTTGCTTTGGGTAGCCAAATATTGCAGAAATTAAATTAAGTCTAACAATATAGAAGTCATGGCATACTGTCAGCACTGTTTGCATTTGATTTCTCCAAGTTAATTTTAATACAGGAAGTACCAACATCCATATCAGGAAATCTTTGCTCCGACTTTAATTTATTTGTTTATTTTGTCCATTCTTCAGTAAACAAGGAAACAAAACAAATAGTTTTCTCTACATAAAAAAGGAAAATCAATAGAAAGCAAACATTTCTCCCAGAGTGCTCTTTCTTACCTGTAGAGCTGCTTCTGCTTACAACTTTAAAATTTTTACATCAGCATCTCTGAAACAAAATAGCTTCATTCAGTGCCCCACAAAAACCTAATGTCTTCCTTTATAATAGGTCTGAAATCTTATTCTTTAAGCTATTGTGATGCTTCATGAGAGTTAAGTTCACATATCTCATGCTTTCATTATATCTGTTTGCCATGTTTCCCCTCTAGGTTATATGGTTCATCATGGTCACGGTAAATATGCTTTGTTATAGTGACTCAGGTAAATGGACAAGTGTAGTGACACTAAGAGCTGTAATCTGTTAGGTGAACCTCTTGAGCAGTAAACTTTAGTTATGAGATTGTATAAAATCCTTGTGATTTCTTTCTTTCCCTCTTTTTGTAAAATGGAATTTATAAAAGATTCCATAATTAAAAATAAAATAATAATAATTAAAAAAAAGCCCCAAAACTCAAATTTCCAGATTAAAATAACAGGAATTGAGATAACTCATATTCTCAGTCTTTGGCTGCTGAATGAAATCCTTTATGGTTCTCAGTAGTATTTGGTAACTATGATTTTTTATTTTATTTATTTTTAATCACATCTTCAGGCTAATTTCAGTAGATTAGGAGAATTAGGTAACTTGTAGTAATTTGAATGAGCTGGATTGTTACATCATGTAACACAGCAGGCCAGGGTAAAGGAATACCATTTCCCCATAGGAAATTAAAACAATGTACACCTAGTTTGAGATGAGAAAGATAACAATCAGTTTTAGACAAAAGATCTTCATATCTTATAATTTTATGATTACACAATAAGTATAATTAAAGCTGGAAAAAGTAGAAAGTACTTTTTATGAGTACACTGCTAGCAGCTTAATAAAGCAATGTTCTAAAAAATCTCTGTAAGCAATTTAGAAAAGTTCATACCGCATCCTTCCTTGTTCTATAACTGTTCTCTGCAAAAAGTGATTTTTGCTGGTAACTTTTTAGCTTTAGTTTGACATCCTCTGTGTATTATCCCTTCAGCTGACACAAAATGCAAGTTCTTTCTGTTTACTTAAGAAATAAAACACGTCCATACTTATGTTGCTGATGGCACTGATATATAAAGACAGGGCAAAACTTAGGCTACTAGAGTTTTCTCTACTATTTCATAATTTCTCTAGGTAGAGTTCTCTAGGTGTTTTTGTTTGTTTGTTTGTTTGTTTTTTCCTTAACTTCAAAACAAAGAATTCAGAAAATTATGATAATTAGGTATCACTTCAGCTCAAAGGTTAAATCTGTAGGGTCCCTCAGACTTCATCCCTTCCAGTGTATCTCTCTTTGATACATGTATCTCTCACAGTAGCAACATTCTACTGGAACCATCTAGCTGTTAATACAGGTGAGGTTCAGGAATACCTGTTTTACAGAAATTTGGCCAAAATTGCAGAACTCTTCCTGCCAAAGATGATGATGTTCAGCAATTGCATTCTTCATCAAAAACTGCCAAATGTGCTTCTTGATTAGTTCCTTGGCATACATGGAGGAAAAGCCTGCCAAGGATTCAAGGATAGAAAACTAGTGAAACTAGTTGTAGTCCCTTCTCCACTTCTCCTGTTGGCTAACCAGCATGCCCTACACTTCACACTAGTAGTGATAAGATAAGAACAAAGATGACATTTTCATACTTTCTTCTAATGTTGGTTTTTATAGCAAGCGTAAACCTCAGAACCTTAATATTCATTATTCATAACTTAAAAAAATCAGTCCTTGACCAGTCCAATATAAATATCCAAATAATATTCTTCCTATATGAGAATATTCACTAATGACCTAATCTGTCGTGTTTTTGTTTGCTTGTTTGTTTTGGCAAAGTACTTTGTGAAATCATATCTTTTCTATTTACAATTAATGTAAGATAATGGTAAGATAAAAATGAATTAAAGGTTGAACTTTCAGAATAAATCTGTAGTTCTATAGAAATCTATTGAATTTAGTTCGTGAAACTGTTTTCAGAATCCATGGCATAACAAAATTCCTAACATTTTTGCATGTTAATCACAGATATCAAGGTGCCTTAAATACACTAACCAGTCTTATCCTCTAGCTTGCAGGTATTTGAAAGTTTTAGTTTCTTCCTTTTAGGTTCATACTTTACTGAAGTTACTGAGAGATTTGCATTAGAAATAGGATCGTGTTAAGTTTTAGCTTTTCTATTTAGACCTCTTCAATTTTCTGCAGCAGTTTACAATTTTGGAGAAAAAAAAAAAAATATCTTGTATTCTTTTAGAAAGAGGAGAACTGGGGGAATACTTAAAATTGGTATTGGGATAGGTTTTGTATGCTATCAATAATACTCATCATTACTACAAAGTAATAATGATTAGGTTGCGCGATATTTATCAATCCTACTTCTGTAAAAACTTAAAATGAACATATAAAAGCCCGTAGTGTAGAAGTCCTCCAGAAGTATCCCTTTTGGTTTACATCAGCAAAAATGAGAGAAGGCACTAAGTAATTTATTTCTGCAGAAAATGTACAAATATATTCATTCTGTCAACAAGTTTCATTTTTACATTGCCTTTCAACCTAGAAGATCTCAGGAGTTTTAAAAGCTTCACCAAGCAATTTGTAAGAGCAACCTAAGCCTGAACTATGGCCAATGTGCTAAATCTTTCGTTTTTGTGGCACTGAGTACTTTATAGTAATTTAGGTTATTTTTAAGGTACAATCAGAGAGACAGGATTAAAAGACTAAGTTGGTTAAATGAATTCCTGTGGGAGTGATAGTGATACATTCACTTTGTAAAGAAAAATAAGAAGCCACATCAAAAGAAAGAGAATTCCTTTGGATAAAACATGTAATATTGCTCTGAGTAAATACAAGTCTTAAATCTTTCAAGCTCTAGAGGTCAGGAAAGTCATTCACATGATCAGTTTAATTCCTACTCAAAGTATGCTAATGGGGCCTAAGTGTAAAGTAGAAAAAAGCAAACAAGGCATAAATATTTGTACTTATGTCCGTTGCTCTGAGTAGTGTCGACGTGAATTAAAATTTTTCTCTGCTTATTTGTAAGGACTAAGAACAGATCTTGAATAAATTTGCCTGTCATGTTTTAGAAGGAGGTGGATTGAGTTTTCATTTGATTTATTCTGTCCCATCAACCTCTTAGTGTCACCAAATCAGAAAAGGTATGGTTCTTTTTTTTTTTTTTTCTTCTGGTTTTCTAGTTTGTGCAATCAAACTGCAGTGATAGTAACTATGACTATTTGCTAGCTTAAAATGTAACCCTGTTAAATATCAACCAAAACCTTCTGCAGAAGGCTGCCACCCTCAGCTTGTGCGTGACTTGGCTGTTTACAGAAAACTAGCTGCATGTTTCTGGCTGTTTACAAAGTGGCTCCGAAGGTTTACTTAGCAGTGGTCTGCTTTCAACAAAGTTGTGCTCACTATTTCTGACTGATTTCTGTACTCCCATGAAAAAGGGGAATAGTTTGAGTTTACTTGTGCCTAAGCTTCACTTGTGAACTGATTTCAGAGTGTATTTTAGGAGAAAGTGTTGGTCCTTCAATGAGAACTGTTTCTAGAGGAATTCTCTTCTGGGTGGATATAAAGGTTTAGTTGGTACCTACCTTGGTTTGGGATCTGAAAGATGATTGAAATGGGGTGTGTTAGATGTTGGTTTTATATGTGACTTATTGCTTTCAGTGCGATGTGGTACTGTTAGAAGGTCCTCAGTGAGAATAGGAAGGTAAGAGAAGCACGCTTTTATTGACTGCTTTTATCCAGTGATCTACAAAAACACATCAGAGTGTCTTTATTTTAGATTGTTTAAAATGGGCTCTGGGAGGTGGAGAAAATAGTTGGAAATTCATAAGAATTTTATTTAAACAAACAAGCAAATAAAGCTAGAAAGATGTAAATAAGCTTTTAGAAGGCATGATCCCATGAAGAAAAGTGGAATGTCTTGAGATTGTTTAGGGGAAGAAAAAAAAAAAAAAAGAAAAAAAAAAAAACAATGATGACCTGGTTGAATGGTGTTCAAATCGATGTGGGAAAAACTGCTTGAAAATACAAACTTTTTTCTTGTTTTTAGATAACACAGAAATCAATTGGCTTCAAATTGCACTGAGGACAGACAATTAGGGCAAGACAGAAACTTATCAATGGTAAGGACAGATGGATAGAATGCCTAGAGGGCTGTGAAATCTCTATAATTGCTTATTTTAATATTTCTTTGTATTTTTGAACTTTTCTGTTAAGGAATGATGTGAGTATGGGTGATTCACACCTTAACATATGGAAATGTATTAAAGACCATGCTGAGGATACTTAGAGGATCTTTCTACAACTGTTTCTTCTTTTTCCTTTTTTCCTGCTTGTGTTTTCACTCTACACAATATATAGTCTGTCATCTTACATATATTTTGTAAGTGCTCATGGCCAGTTTAAATAGAGTGGGACAGAACTGGAGATATATTCTTCCTTGCATATAGTAAAAAATTAAGATATAAGAAAAAGGAACAAGATAATTTACCACATAGAAATAATGAAGAATATTGTTAGATATCCTTGGGTGCTTTGAATATTATAATGTCAACAGTTCACAGAGTCTTTTAAGAAAGATTGTAAAAATAAAATATGACAAAATATGTGCTCTGGTTAAAAAAAAAAAAAAAAAAAAAAAAAAAAAAGCAGATTATAAGAAAGAAAAAGAGGTATTCTTATGTTGTGGATAACCCTCCACATCTGGAATATGATGGTATACATCACTTCAACTGTACAACTGTTTCCTTGCAGAATAGCGTTGTGGCTGATGTATAGAGAATAGTTCTATAACTAGATATTAAGCTAGTGTTTTCTAGGACTAAACAATAGAAAAACTGGGTATTAAAAGAAGTGACACATATCTACTCTTAGTTCTTTCAACTGAAAACAGATTCAAATTCAAACTCATTTCCAGGGATGTAAGACAGTTATCATGAACTAACCTGTTATGTGTTCCTTTGAGCTGAAAGAGAAGAGGAGAGGCAAAGAGGAGAAAACCTCTCTAAGACCTTAAAAATGAAATAATATAGAAGCAGTAGTCAACTTTGCAAATTGTTCTGACTGGTGGGCATTGTGTGCGTTTTGTGCAATTCTTTGGCTCCTAGTAATTAGGAAAATAGTTTCAGTCAAGTCATAGAAAAAATATTTCACTTGTGTATGTATTGCTTGAGAGATTTTGATTATATTAACAAATAGTGGTGTACTTAATTTCTTGTTTAAACTAACTTGGTGATTAAAGAGAAAGCATTCTTGAATTATTAAAAGCAAGCTTGCAATCACCAAGAGCCCAAAGAGCCTACTGAGTGATTTGTGACTCTTCCTTTTTTTTCTAATAACTTGATGTCTTTTATAAAATTTTTAATACAAACATGATTCTGATAGATGCAGTGGAGCTGAAATATAGTTTCTTATTTAGAAAGTATGAGGAAATAATCCAAATTTGTAAAGATGCTCAATAGATGTTGAAGGAGGTATTTGTTGTAAAAAGTACACATGCATGGAGCTGTACTTATGGAGACGGAAGAAATGAGGTGAATCTACTAAACTGCTGCAGTAGGTTCAAGACTGGCTTATGATTTGTTCCCTTGTAGTGCTCTATAAAAACAGTTTCCATGTGATTTAAAAGCTAAAGTCCCAGTTTTGAGAATTATACAGGGGACCTATACGTCATTGAAAATGGAAGGTAACAGTCAAACTTGGTCAGATTGAAAAATTATGTTGTCAGCCTAGACTCTGAAGAACAATGAGCAGTTAACATAGCTTTCCAAGGACAATAGCAGGAAATGCTTTTAAGAGAACCGTTAAAGAAAAGCGTTTTTAAATTGCCACTAAGTCATTTTTGACTCTGTCTTCAGTTCTGCCACAAGATGACAGTAGCTCAGGATGTGACTGTTAGGGTGTTTATATGTAATGTTCAGTAATGTTATGGTGTAACCTTAGATAAAAGGTGTGATCTAAGAATAACAGTATTTTGCAAGGGAGCATGCAGAATTACTTCTTTGTGAAATCATAGAGGTGAAGAGGGTAGTTCCAGTAAATTCTCTTATGAGTCATGTTAAGAGGGAAATGAAATTAAATATCTGCCTTGAGGCCTCATTTTGATAGAAGTAAGCTATGGATTGAGAAATATGCGTGGACAGAGCAAGAGGTGTAGTGGGTAGCTGCTCTTGCTAACCCCATTATGCTTTATATAACAAACAGGTCTGATTGAGGTCTCATTGATTTTAGTCAATAGAATATACACAAATTACATATATATATATGTATATATATGTATACAAATATATTTTTTCCTGTTCAACTTCTCCCCTCTGAGTAGCCTTTTCAGGTTAATTCTTTGTTTCTCAAAGATCAGGCTGCTGCAAGTCATGGGAGGGAATATAAAGTATTTGTTACAGTTTAGGAAGCATAAGAAATTTCAATTACTGCAAATAATGGTACTTGGAGTTGTGTCGTCCTTGGCCAATCCACAGATGGTAGTGAGGAGACATAATTCCTGTATATTAAGAGGCTGAAAGAAGGAGACTCAGTTGTGGAAACTTTTCTCAGGATACCTTTAACCTTCCTGGTGCAATTCATGTAAAATTTGGTCATAAGTAAAATAGTAATTTCTATGAAACCACCCTGTTGGAGGAGTTAAAATGAATATTAGTAGTTTGAATAGCTTCGTGGTGTGGAAATGAGAGGGGAAGTAAAATCTCTGATGGCATGTGCAACACCTCCAGCTTCTGGCCTGTGAAATTTGCTTCCAGACTTGTTTCTAGATATTCATTCAAAAGAATCATTTACATGAAAGAAATTAATCTCATATATTTGATAGCTTTGATTATGATAGTAGTTTGGATATTTAACTTCATTAAACACATTTTAGACCATATTCTCTACCTGTTGCTTTATCTGAAAGGATGGTAGTTCCTCCAGAAGGACATGTGTCTTCCCAGTTACTCCATTGAAATGCATATTACCAGTCTTCTTGATGAAATGTACTGCTCCTTTTCTCACAATGACAGCATCCTTTGAGGTAATTCTTCCACCTCGCAGTTCTCATGCTATTCACTTTCAAAAACTTCTGCTAGGATGTTCTTTTTGGAGCTTTTCCAACATCTGTGGTTAGTCATTGGAACATGTTGCCCAGGGAGGTGGTATTGTCACCATCCCTGGAAGCCTTTAAGGAAAGGTTGGATGTGGTACTTAAGGACATGGTTTAATGGATAATATTTGTGGTATTACCACAAATTATAATATAATATAATTAATATAATATTTGTGGCATTACCAAAAAAACAGATGTAACAGGGAGACAGTTGGACTAGATGATCTAGGAGGTCTTTTCCAACCCCAATGATTCTATGAATTTATGGTCTATGACATAACATGTATGAGGTGTATGGAAAAGCCAAAAATAGACACATTCTAGAGAAACAGCAGAAACAGCATAAAGCAGAGCTCCTATTTCGCTTTTAAAATAAATTTCACTTTAAACATAAATTTTAATTTCTGCTTTCATCAGAAGAGATTTGTTTAAAAAGTTACATTAGTGATTTGATGCCGCAATTGTCTCCAGAAACCTTTTAATGAAACAAGTGCTTATTATCTTACCATTGTAGTTTAGCAGCAGACAACATACAGAATTTTAAAGGTCAGTGCTTAGGTAGCTATCTTCTAAATACTGAGGGACTGGAGTAGTGGAAGAGGGACAAAGATCACTGCTTTGGGAAGCTTGCTTTGCTCTGAATGGAAATAAAAACCCAAACAAACCATAAAGTCTTAACAATCACTTTGTGTTCATCGTGATTTAAAAAGCTTTTGCAAAATCTCTCTCCATTATGAAGCCAAGCAGGATTTGTCCCTTTATGATGATTGTCTTAGAGCAGTTAAAATGCAGGAAAATGAGTTTAGCAGCTGTCAAAATTAGCACAACTCTAGGGACTAATAAAGAGAAAAACTGTAATGTTAACACATCAAATAACATCCTTGGGATGTGGGACAACACCTAATGTGCGTTTTGTCTGACCTACTATATACGTGTGTGGCAGCCCTTGAGTATAATAATTAACTTGAAGAAGGACATTCTGCTTAGGCTTCAAATTGTGTATACTACTTAAAAGAGAATAAACATTTGACTAAGCCCAGGAGATCAAAACATCATCTGAATTTGTGGAGAACTACATTTCAGTATTAATACGTGATTAAAATGTCCCTTAAAAAAATATACGTGCATTTGTTATTTCTTCAGTGTACGAATCTGTTAATATATAACAACACAAAATATTTCTAAAAAATTTACCAGGTTATGAATGACAAAAAACAATAAGTATATATGTTCAATGCATAACAACAAATTTTAAGAATTACTAAGCGTGTGTTCTTCAAATATATTTCCAGATGCTAAAACAAACAATAAAAATATACATAGAAACTATAAGTATGATTTTTTTTCCAAAGTAAAATCTAGTACCTCTTGAAGTCAACATCCAAAATTAATTAATTAAATCCAAAAATACCTTTTTAGGGAAGATCTCCAGGCTTACTGGGGTGAATAGTGATTTAAGAAGGAATTTCTTGCCTTTACCACCTCCTCTCTGCCCCAACCTCCATCCTGCAAGACAGCGTGAAAGAAAGCCATTTCTTGTAGGTCAGATGAAGTAGAAAGAGGTTAAAATTGCCAAAGCTTGGGCTGAAACAGACTTTGCAGGGAAATTAAAATAGACATACATTCTTCAGATATACCTGTATTGGTCACAAAACAAGAACAGTGTTTAGATTCAGTTTTAAACAGCGGTGCAAAGAAATCTGCAAAAGCCAGATGGCTAGTCATTACAAATGTGTGGCAATGGAAATCACCTCCCTAATGATCAAAATAAAGCTCAGGATGTAATATGTTCCGGATGGATTATTGGTGGGAACTGGATAAATTCTTTCAAGATTTTTGACATTTCAGGTCTAGCAGCAAGTATTAAGAAAATAAAAGGAAAGAGAAGTAGAAAAACAGAGTGAGGGACAATTTAAGTTTATCAATAATATATCTTCCTAAACTAACAGTCTTTGATAACTTTTAATTCTGGTGATGTGTGTAGGTATTTTCTAGTCCCCCCTGAATGCTGTTCAAGCATTCAGTATGCACATGCCTTCTGTGCATACTGTGGTCATTGTAGTTTGCCTTTTGTATTAAGTGTTTTCCACTTTCTGTGGAATAGTGGGGTGTTTTATGCCTTGTTTTGTGCTGGAACTGTTGTTCTGTGGACTCCCGAATTTCTCTTTGCTTAGTTGCTTGGATTCTGGGAATGACACCTTATACCTGGAGGGAATTCCCCTCCAGGGAACTTCCCTTCGCTTTTGAAAGATGCTACATAAACTCTTCACTGTATGAATTCTTTACATGGAACTCATAAAAAGATGTCTTCTATGTAAACATGTATAACATAAATGGCATTGTCATTACAACCATAACCCAATGCTTCCTGAATTTTATTTTTGGATTACTAATAAGGGACAAAATAATAGCAAATGGCTGCCTGCTTGCATACAGAACCAACCTGCCTTTGCAGGTTTTTATCATTTGCAAGGTTGAAAACAGACTATCAGCTCTTGAAATGTAGGATTTGCAACTCTACTGTTTTTAAAGATCTGGAGAGGGATTAAAGGCTATGTTATGAATGTATTACAAATACTAGTTGTTAATGGAAGTCACCGCCTTGACTACAATGAAAAACTCGTGCTCTCAGGGAGATTGGAGAAAGTCTGCTTTCCGAAGGCACAATTCACTTATTTCAAGTGGTATTGTAGAAAAAAGCCAACAGCTCTGAACCACTATTTCTTTTTCACAAGCAACGAAGAAAATTTTTATTAGATTTTTTTTTCCCCAACAGACAGTAGCTACTATTGGCTGACTGTATTCAGAGAAAAAAGAGTGTAGAGGACTGACTAACAAAATATTTCCTGATACTTAACTAAAGGCTGGGATGTCTACCATTTTTACTTATTTATTATCTTCTCTTTGTCTTGCTTGGGTCAACTTATGTTGAATACCGCCTTCTCTGAATGTACCTCTGCCATTCTTAGGTAGACAGAAACAGGATGATTACTAGAAAATAACAGCATGGTTGGTCTGTTTGCATCAGTACATTTACTAGAAAATCCGTTGGCTATGTTATGAAGTATTTATAAAATTACTTGCTTTGAAGTATTACATAGAAAATAGATGGAATTTAACATGACTAGAGCACATGACTGTATTCTTAGGTGTTTTCTTTGCTCATATATCTTTAATCTGCATTTAGTATTGATGAACAGCTTGAAAGCCTTATAATGCTGTTAGCACAAATATTTTGTGTCATCTTTACAAGTAAAAGCAGCCTCTGGGTGATAACTTAGTCTATTTCTATTTTAAAAGAGATCTGTGTTGACATTGTATTCATGCTAACTGTGTTGATAGACCTGGTTAGATTCTTTGCAGGTCTTGTCTGAAGCAATGTTTTCAATGTCATACAGACTATGCCATAATCTTCCCTCTGAAATTTGTTTAAAGCCTGTTGTAAATCTATATGATCTTTTTAATTCAGACCTCCATAATGTGTACTTTCAAACGAATTATTTAAAGAACAAGTCAAATATAAAGTCAGTGTCAGTGGGATGTGGTGAAATTTTCCCTTCTTAACACGTGGTGGCAGGACATGAAATCAGGTAGAGATCAAAGAAAATGGGAAATGAGTACAGACCCAACAATTAGGTGTTTGGAGAGAACTCACAACTATACCAGTGTTATACTCAGGTAGAAAGTGCTTTGTGTGAAATGCAAAATTGCCATCAAGTTTTCAGCAGATGAGGTTGTCTGGGTTTCTATTCAAAAGAAAATTTGCACCGACTCCAGTAATTTCATGCAGGGAAAGCCCTGGGGCTGCAGGAGTTAGACTGTTCAGTCTGTCCCAGAGGTGCGGCCCTCCTGAGGCAGTTACCTGCCAGCCAATATGGAAGCAATGAACAGGGGAGAGAAGTGGAGGTCACCCCCTGCATGTGATTAGCAGTTAGCTTCTTCCCTAACATCAAGTTGTATCTGTTGCCATGGTAGAAGAATGTATTTTGTTCCCCCCGTGTAACATGTATAATAAATGTGTTTTTTGATGAACTAGCCCTCCCCATTGATGATGTGCCCTACTTGTAAGAAATTCTGTGTTTTCTACTGCACTTTCTGCCATAAAATTTCAGTAACAGAATGAGATCTTGACCTCCTCTAAACCTCTCTGCTCTGCTGCTTATTTCAACCTTTTCCAAATTCTGCGTGAGCCACATAAAGAGGCTGCTCTCTGGATGGCAGTGGACGCAGGAGTATGCCTGGTATGCCATTAGTACCTCCAAAGTTGGAGAGCTTTGTAGGCACCTACACAGAGAAAACCTGACTCTCGTTACATTAGTAGTTGTTTGTGGCATGCTCTTCCTAGACCATTTTAGAGAGGGAACTAAGTTTACATTAGTAGTAATTCAGTACAGCTCTGGCTAGACAAACAGCAATAACGCTGATGAGTGGAGCTGGTGAAGCAGGGAAAGAGCTGGTGGGACCCTTCAAAGAGGGTCTGCAAAGATTTGAAAATCTGTCCTGAATTACAATGTCTTGAATTCTAGTTTGTGTGCTTATTACATGTATGATAATTGCATCTTAGGTGTCAAGAGGTTTATCTTTTCTCTCTTTAAGTGGCACTCTCTAAAATTACCGCTGATTTTATAAAACATGACTGCAACACAGGCTACATAACCTAAAGTTTGGCATACTCAGAAGTCAGTGCTAGTGCAGAATGCTGTGGTTTCCCTATTCACGGATGCATGTGGTATGCATGATTAACCTTTGCCTTCAAGAATACGTTGCTATATTCTTTCTTTGTCACATTTAATGTTTTATCTGGAGAACACAATTTGAAAGTTTTGAACTCTGGTTTTTAGTTTCTATAACATCTCTATCTAGGTATTTTTCAACATCTGAGGACTTGCATTTGGTATTGTCATTTATTTAGGATAATTTATAGCTTAAACGGCTATTTTAATGTTGAGGCACAGCCTATTGGGTGGTTTTAGTCTCTATTGTGTTCACACTTGCACATTAAAATATTTTAGCTTTTTTTTTTTTTTTTGTGTGTGTGTGTGTGAATACCTGTTTGCAATTGATGGTTTCTTAAAAGGTGGTTATAGGTTAATTTTGCTTTAAGAAATTCTTAGTTTGGGTGATATCTTAAAACAAAAATGAAAAAATGAACAAAAATGATGGTATTTGGTATTTTCATTCCAAGTATAAATTTAATATCAGAAAATAAAATTGACTGAAATGTTTGCAAAATAAAATTATTACCGATATATGGAATATTTTCTGTAATCATACACTCCTTACAGGTTTAAGGAAATGAAATTTCATTCATGTTTGGCATATCATGTGCATAACCCCATAGAGTTCAAAGTTTTGTTTTACACTTCAGCACTGGGAATCGGGATTTCCCAACACAATGCGGTCACGAAAAATGAATTAGCGCTGACGCAGAGCTCATGACCTCCTTGGCGCCAAGGGGCTACATTTAGCCAATTTCCTGCAAGAATATAGTTCAAGGAAAGTTTCTCACTGATGCCTAATGTAATTTATATGATCACACATTCTTTTAACTTCTATAGGAGTGACTTTAAAAAAATCCATTTTTAATACTTATATGAATACCATTCCCTGGCTGAAAATGAGATTTAATTCCACCACCTTTGTATATGCCCTGTTTAACTGTTAAGTCTGATGTTTTGTTATTTCAGCAGACTTCAAACATGTAATAAATAAATTTCCACTGGGTTGGCACTTCCTTTTTGCTTCCTGATGTAGGGATTGATTGTTCTTTGGAAGTCTCTAGGGATTTTATGAGCTTTCTCAGAACGACTGACTTGACCACAAATTCAACCATCATAATTTTCAGAAACCGTTCACACAGAAAATCCAATAGAGGCCATTTTTAGAACAATAGCAACTGCTGCATATTGTATGAGATCAAATGCCTTCTCAGGTGTAATAGGAGATACAAACAATGATGGTGGAATTGACTCAAAATATTGTTAGTTCATGGGGTTAGAGAGTTGTGGGAGAGGTTGTTATGAAAATTTATATAGAAGAAGTGTTACTGAAATAAGGACTTCTCACAGGTGGTGTCCTTATGTATATGCATGAAAATACTAATGTAGTCACTTAGACTACAATTTGAAAGCTTAGCAAGTATTATGGAGAAAAAATAAATAGGTTTTAAAGCTACTTATTGAACCCATCTTAGGATAAGTACATAGTAAAATTTTGGTCTAAATTAATCTAATCTAAACTAGAATCACAGAATCACAGGGTTGGAAGGGACCTCTGGTTGGGGTCGGAAGGGACCACATTGATTTCAACCTTCCTGCTAAAAGCAGGTTCCCTTAAAGTAACCAGGTTGAGCAGGAATGCTTCCAGGCAGGTCCTGAATATCTCCAGACTTCGAAGGAGACTGCACAGCTTTTCTGGGCAGCCTGTTCCAGTGCTCTGTCACCCTTGCTGTAAAGAAGTTCTTAGACGTGTTTGTGTAGAACTTCCTCTGTTCCAGTTTTTGTCCATTGCCCCTTGTCCTATCACTACACGCTGCTGAAAAGAGCCTGGATGGAATCAAGCGTATACACATATATGTGGTCAGAAATGAAATACAGATTCTTATTAAATAAGCATGATGAATAAAATTGGTTCTTCAGAATAGCTCAAAAGACTTGCTTAACACCTGAGATTTCATATATCCTTCCTTCTTAAGTACTTTTGGCTACAGCTCGGTATAATTTCTCTTCCCTGCCAAACTGTGCAAAATATGTAGGAAGATGTTTGTGTCTAACGAAGGAAAGGGAAAAATTGTCCAAGTGGTGAATACTTAATCACAGAATCAAGAATCATATAGGTTGGAAAAGACCTCTAAGATCACCAAGTCCAGACATTAACCTGAACTACCGAATCCCATCACTAAACCATGTCTCTTAGTGCCACGTCCATAGATCTTTTAAATTACTCCAAGGTATTTAAATACCTTCCAAGGAATGATAGATTTTCTAAACTCAAAAAATGCTTAAAGAAGTTCATATTTCAAACTCTGTTAAGCTATTGCTCATCATCTGTCTTTGTTGGTAAGACAGTTTCTTCAAAAAATATATTAAAGAAAATGTTATTCTAAATGTAGAGTAAAACTATTTTAAATATTAAACAGTATTTGTTAGCAGATATGCTTTGTAAGGGTGAAAGATGCACAGTTAGCATTCCTAGATTCACTATTAAAAACAATTAATAGAAATAATGTTAAGTGACCCAGAAATAAGCATGAAATGTGCATTTAATTTATATATATTTTTAATTATTATTATGTTTTTTAAATTTATTTTTAACATCTTACCATTGTTACATAGTATATCCTGTATGGGTTGGAAGCCAAGTGGTCATTCTACCTGTGTAGAATGGGTGTACTTCTTTCCTTGCCAGGCACCATGACTCCTGCTAAAAGGAGTAATAAAATAAGTCTGCAATCTCTACTTGTTAATTCTTAATTTATATTTGAATCAGTTAGTGTTGGAATGGTCCATATGTGACTCTTGGAAGCCTTGGGTTTTAGGGGAAACTCTCCCAAACATAAAACAATGTGTCTGACACTAGCAGAAGGTGATGGCAGGGGATGTTTGAGGCAGAGGTTGACCTTGGGCCTTGGTGTAGGTCTGGACCTGTTGCCCTGGGGCACCTGAGAAGTTATCCCCTCCAGCTTTTGCACCACTCCAGGGCTCTGCCTTCTCTTGGCTCTTTGGGGAACATGGTAACCTGTGACTCTTAGCAATGTGAAGGTTTGGGCATGTGACTCATGGATTGGTGCAGTCATTCACTTGGGAAGAGGTGGGTATTGGACTACTGTGCAGATATTATACTAATGAAACTGAATACAACATAATGTGATTTTCCTATGTTCTGACCACATGAAAAAAAAAAGGCAAGGGCTTTGATCAAAAGTAATCATGTTTCTCATTTTTATCCACCAGTTTTACCATGCTGTGGAAAGACATGGCTGGAATTATACATACTATATAAGTAATTACTATACAAGTTTATACATGGGAAGTAAACGAGCTTGGAAATATTTTTACAGACTGCCATTTGCTGAAAAGAACTGAAACAAATTAATTTGTTAATGCATCTGTGCCCTTTATAATCAAGATAACTCAATCATTTTAATAACTTTATGCCCAATAGCATAACTTTTAGCCTTCAGATGTGACTAACATGTAACTAGTATTATGGACTTAACATGAAATTAGAAAGGGTAAGCTACATTCAGCAGAGCAGTTTTTTTTTCTTTTTTTTTTTTTTTTCCCCACCCACCTGCATGATTTTAGATCTCTATAAAGAGAACATAACTTAGTTTGATCTGTGTTGCTCAATAGCCAAAGTGGAAGAAGCTATGTATACAGTTGTATGAAGATTAATATTTTCATTATCATAGCTTTTCAAAGAGAAGGTGAGATAGGAATCAGTCTACTCTTTATGGACTACTTAGAAAAAGATGGTCATCTCTGCAATGTATATTTCTGATATTCTGATTCAGTGAGCTAAATTTTGAGACTTTGTGGCTCTATTAGGAGAGAAACTATGCAAAGTTACATTCAGGCCTTCTTCCAGTGACAGCTTACTACTGTGGAAGGAGGAGAGGCAAACGAGGTTGTGTGACGTGGCACCGGCTCTCGTATGAACAAGGGGCAAGTAGCAATCTGTCTCAGTTTTGGAATTGGGCAGATTACCCCAAGCAGCAATACAGCAATGATTAAAGGACCAATGGTGGGACTTGAATTGCTACACAAGGATTGTGTATGAAATTAAGTGCACAAGGAAAAAGGTAAGAGAAACTCAAAGAGACTTGACCTAGCATTTAACATAAAATTAAATTCCAGTAGTACTACATAAAATATATTTAGAAAAACTATATGTATATAGATCTCTTACAGGTTAAACAATAGCTGGTAAATAAACATTTCTCTAAATTCATTCATAGTATGTACTGGGAGGAGAAAATTATGAGAAAATGGGACACATACAAAAAGGTTTGAGAGTTGCTGCAGTTTCAGACAGGTAATCTCATCAAAGACCTACTACAGGGTTCATTTCTTTGCTCAGGGTAATATCTTGTCTTTTTTTTTCCTTCCTTTCCATAGTCATATATTGCCTAATACAACAAGAAGCAGCTCAAAACAATAGTTTTTCCCCAGTTTTCCCTTAATTTCAAAACTCAGATCTTGTATTTTTTGGCCCTTTTTATCTGTATATGCTTACATATACAAATATATGTATATACACTTCGCTTATACATATACATTTATAAATATGTCACTTCTGTATGTCTATATTTATAAACATG
This sequence comes from Aythya marila, assembly GCF_965140915.1. NCBI lineage: Eukaryota > Metazoa > Chordata > Aves > Anseriformes > Anatidae > Aythya > Aythya marila. The sequence goes on along the minus strand of NC_139045.1, from coordinate 23,575,019 downwards.
TATTATATCATCCTTGGCTATCTAAATGCAGGAGTTGATCAGGTATTAGCCAAGATAGTAGAAAACCAGTTTTACTGTACACTTAAAAAGGAATATTCATGTTCATTATGTTTACAGAGTAAGTAAGGACATGAAATACAAAAATTACATCTTAAAGTGCTCTCAGAATTATGCCATTTTTAACTCACTGATCAAGAGAGACTTAAGTATCTGTTTGTTTGACTTGGATGTTGGTACCTTCTGCCTATGAAGCATTTCCCATTCATAGCATGTCAGAATCTGAGATCTACTTCTGTGTGTAGATTCACTGAATTCAGTGATTTCAACAGAAAGCAGAAGGAAGGTTAAAAAAAAAATAGCCTTCTTGTGGGAAGGGAAAGATGAGTTTATTACTATTCTGGTATCATTATGCATTATTTTTCTCACTGTCTTTTCTCCTGTCTTTCAAAGACAACCATTCCCCATTCCTCAAGAACTGGATCAATTAAGAAATGGGACCAATTAAGAACTGAGCGTTTTGGATGTGGGTAGCTTCCTGCAGCCATCTGAGATTGTGTAGTAAACTAGTCAGCAGTTCAGGTTAAATAGACATTGAAGGTAAACTACTTTTTCTGCAAGATTTTGTAACAAATGATGAACTTTACAACTTAGTAAGGTGTGTATAGATGTGGCTTTTTGAAATTCTATTTGAAAGGATGCAAAACCCTAACTAAGACAGAAAAGAGACTGCTGCTTCTGAAGATAATGGTGTTCCTCACAGAAAGAGTAGTTGAGGAAAAAAAATCAAAATGGATCAAAAAGGTTGGCCAGAGGCTGAATTGCTATTGTAGGGGAATCAGGCTATATATATACTCTATATAATATATGAAGTATATATGACACACAGTGAGATCTGTTTGTACAATGCTTTGAGCATTCTTCATTCCCATCAAAGTCTGGAGTGAAATAAGAAGATAGGTCTTCAGTAATGTGTCTTGTCATAGGAATCAGTCTACTGTTTATGGACTAGTTAGAAAACAGATCAGCCTAATGCTAGTCTGAAAGAGCTAGTTAGAGTGAAAAGCCACTTCTCTTTTGTTTTCAATGTATATGTCATTTTTTAAAATTTATTTTTATTTGCTGAAAATTTATGAGATATATGAATAGCACCGGAACCATGATTTTACTGAGTAATAAAATCGTGCAGTGTTCTCTGTCTTATTTGCAGTTAAGCATCTCTAGAGAATATGTTTAACATTGATTTTTTCTGTTTTATTTTGACATGAGAGGGAGATTAGATCTCTATTAAAAATACATAATGTCTGTCAGATTAAAAAGCAAACCCAGAGTAATCAGAAATCTAACTAAAGGAAAAATATTTATATGCAGTATGAATTTTTAAAGTTCATTAAGGTCATATTTGATGTTCCTCTCATACTTGCTGTGTCTCAATAGATGGCAGGATCCAGACGAATAATTTCATTTGCGTATGAAAATGTTTTCTACTCAGCGGTGTTCAGTGGCAGGACAAGAGGCAATAGGCAGAAATGGAAACAGAAGGTTCTGTCTGAATTCCAGGAAGTACTCCTTTACCTTGTGGGTGACAGAGCACTGGCACAGGCTGCCTAGTGATGCTGTGGGGTCTCCTCCTTTGAGATCTTTGAAAGTTGCTAGGACGTGGTCCTGGGCACCCTGCTGTGGGTGGCCCTACCTCAGCAGGAGGGTTGGACCAGATGTCCTCCAGATTCCCTTCCAACCTCAACCATGTATTGGTTCTGTGAATCTAGTGCATACCAGGCAAAGCTGAAAAAGGCAAATGAAAATTACGGAAGCCACAGCAAAAACACATTTTTGTTGTTGTTATTGTTCATTGTAAAACAGTTGCAACTCATGACAGCAAGACGTTTAATCAAAGGAACAGAAACTTGTCATATCCTAGATAAGAGAAGCATGACATAAGTGAGAAATTGAAATTATTTGCATGGAATAGGTGAAGAAAGTTTATTTCCATGCTTGTCAAAGCTCCAGAACTATGAGGTAATAGCGAGTGATAACATCCAGGACAGTTTAGTCCTTTCCCAAACATTGGCTGGCACGTTACAAGAACAAGACAAAGATGTATGTACTGGAATTCAGGTCTTTCTGGTTTGTGCATAAAGACTTTAGTACTTTCTGAAAGTCTTCCAGCTTTTACTTTACAGGGTAAATAGAGTCAATAGTTCATGTATTTTGATGGAGGTTAGGCATACAGTTATGTTTTACTAACAGCACAGACAGCTATAGGCGTTTGCAGAAGTGCATCATCGAGGTAGGGAAACGTGCTTTGAAAACTTGCTTCCTGTGAATTAGTGTCAAATGAATGAGGATTTTTAGTCAAGTTTGGGATTCAAGTACTTCTCATAGTGATTATATAGTCAGTTGTGGATCTAATCCTTTTTTTTTTTTTTTTTTTTCCTTTGTACATCCTTTGTGTTTTTTTTTACCATTCTTCAGTGATAAATAATGAAATTTTAAATGCTCATTCATGTGTACTCATTAGACTTAATCACTTGTTTGTACAGCATGTGGCTATGTTGCAAACACTCGCTGCACGAAGAATATAGTTAATAGACCACAATGCAGTCTAAAGTATCTGTTTTAAAACTTCTTGAACCTTATATAAAACAGTTTTGCTGTTGGTATGTGTTGTTTCAAATGCACTTAATCTTAATTAACACTTCATTAATGCTGGGATGTTTAATTTTCTCTTACTTTTTTTCAGTCCTCCATAAAGCATGCTTTGAGCTTAGCAGTGTTGTTCATTCCCCCTGAAAAGTTGACAAGAATTCTAGTAGGCATCTGTGTGCTTCATTTTGTGTAAAGCAATAGCAAAAGTTGTGGATGATGTTTGCTCAAGCTGCACTATTCTGACAGCTATAGTTAACTCTCTGGTAACAGTTAAGAGATTTCAGGTAGAATGATGCTATATTTGTGATTATATGTAGTTCTTTATTCCTTGAGCAAATAATGCTGTTGGAACAACCTGTAAAGAACAGGAGTGCTTGATGACATTTACCAGGCCTTACTACTGTGAAGACTGATCACAGTCTTAGAGTCATGCCATCAACATGAGTAATACCATTTAAATCAGAGGAAAGAATCAGTGATGTCAGCAACAAGTTGTCTCCTGTAGATGTAATGGTTTTGATTTGCTTTTAGCTAATTTAGCTTATTGTTCTTCTCAGAGGTCAATATATATCTATATATTATTACTATTTTATTTTTTATTTTTTGGATGAGTATTGATTTCTCTCCTTGTAGTTTGAGAATCCCCTTGTCTAATACAGATATTCTTCATGGTAAGCTAAAACTAGGTCAAAAGAGCTGCCCTATGGGTATGCTCAATTGATGCCAGCACCTTAGAAGCACTGGTGGCTGTAGCCTCACCCCCAGCTTGATGTCATTTGGAGGAAGGATGTTGGTTTAGGAACCCACACACGGTATAGTGCAGGATCCCAGCTGGTGATAGAGGCAATAACAGAAATGTGGTTTTGAGAAGGTAAAGTTTTATTAACCTGCTACTTTGGGCTTTTTGTCATATCACAGTTAGCGTTACTAAAATAAAAGTAGTTATTTTGGAAGTATTTTTCAAAATAAACTACAGTTAAAGAATATAAGACATACAGGAAGTATGTTTTAAGGAACAATGAGCAGTACATAATAAAGTAAAGGGAAATGATAACTGGTAGATTTTCAATAGCTAAAGACTTGTGATTGTAATGATTTGTAAAATCTGAATGTTTGTAAACTTAACAAAAATGCAGTAATGTACTGGAAGACTAGATGAACTTTTAGTGCTTTGATTCACTAAAGCATAACACATTATTGATTATTAATCATACAAAAGAACAAAATACTAATTTATATGAATATACTTGCAGAAACATTAAAATTCTTTTTATTACTCATTGTCTGTTCTTGCACATAAATGTGAAAGGGCTGTCAGTCTTATGATTCCTCCAGAGATGACAAATATGTACCTAATATGTATTTAAAAACTCATTCTCTTATTTTTGGAAATTATCTTTGATAAACACTTAATCTCTACATAAAGCATACATATGTATATTTTTTCATAGGTTGGAAATGAAAGTAAACGTTAGTCCTACATCTTCCTCTAATAGGTGTAACTGACTTGATTTTGTTTCAGAAAAAATATTTCAGCGTTGCTTCTCTGAGCTTATCTTAATTTTAGTTGAGTTTAATTCCAGATAGGCTTTCAGGCAGCATGCCTATGCATATATTTAGATTTTTATTTATTTATTATTTGAAAGCAATACAAATCCAATATGTCTTCAGTAACAGGTTATATGCTGTATTGTAAAATAAATATCTCTTAAATGGTTTATTAAAAACTGATTGGAGCAACCAAAACCAATATAGCTGTATCTACCTTGATGCTAACCCATGGACTAAGTTGAACCTGAAGTGTTCTGTGACTTGGCAGCTCTCTGCATCCAAACTACTAGTTGTGGACAGGGAGTAGGCTGGTGAAAAACACATTCTCCTTATGAAGGCAGTTTACCAATACTACCATGAACTTACCAGTACTACCTATCCCTAAAAATAGCATTACCCTTCTGGGAAGGAATCTGTGACCTCATTTCATCTCTCTTCTCTCTTCACAGTGATTATAAACACAGAGGTGGGTAATTCTGTGATAAGAAAGAGCAAAGAGCTACAGGTTTTGTGTTATGTTCCAAAAGTCACCTTACCTGCCCATAAGCCCTGGATTTTTTCCAGGCAAGTGTGAATGAGGTGAATGTAAACTCAATTTTACAAGGCCAAACTGCTGTGTTGAATGTGGCTGGGGACTGTATGAGTGCAATGTTAGACTGGAGAGAGTGTCCAGCAGTGTTCAGAATTAAAGGTGGTATTTTGTACAGCAAAGGTGATATAAATTGCCTTTTATGTTTCAACTGTAATTTGTTAGAGTGGTTTCTGTAGGTGTTAATTTTATTTGCAAGTTCGCTTTGGGAGTCTCTCAACTGCATTATCATTTTTATTATTATTTATCTTGGGCAGATGGGATTTGCAGTCTTAGAATGCGAAGTTTCAAGTCATTCACTTTCAGACTTCTTTTTGAAACTTGTTCTTTCACGTATGTATAATTAAAGTATCACTAGGCATTTAAAATGGATTAATCCACTTGTTTGGATGATTATCTAAAATATACAGTAGAAAGAGGTTTTAATGGTAATATAGAGGAAGACAATTACATTTTTAGTGGGAGATAAGACATAAAAAGCAAATGGAAGGGTTAGAGTTAACAGTGATACGTGAGAAATGCTGAAAGAGAACTTCAGATATTCTTATGGGGAGACTGAGATATGGTCCAGAAATCTAAGAGAAGTAATTTAAGTTGAAAAAGGGGGCAAAGGGGAAGAGTTCAAGGACCACGCTTAGCTGATACAAATGTAGGGAATGGATACAGATTTTGCTGAAACTCAGATGAAAGGTCAGTGTCTGTCACGAACAGATTCAGACCCCTTACCCAGGAAAAATGGCTGAAGCTAGAAAGTGTGATTTTCATTAGTGTTTTGCTGAGTAGAAAAAGGAGTAAATGGTAATACACAATTTTCAGAGATTTCCACACTGGTTTGCCAACAAATGGCAATACTCATATAAAAGAGCAAAGTATTGTGATTAATTTTTTTTTCTGGAACGTGCTGTTTTTTGTGATCCAATCCATTCCTAAGAATGGTTTCTTGATTCCTAGTTGCAGAATACAGATAAAATGTACATTTTTATAATGTTCAGTTATTGAAATGTTAGAAATTATGCTATTGTAACTTTGGTGTTTTTTACTGTTCAGATGGTTACAGATACATTACGATTATAAAAATGTATTGATTTATCTAGAGCCTTTTAATAGCTCTAGTGTAGTCTGGACTCTTTAGCCTGAATTAATTAGTTCTTTGTTCATATTTATTACATAAATAAATACCTGGTTTATATGATGTTAGCATTTTGTCACTCAGAAGGTTGTCCTGCATTCTTTCACAGAAGTTTTTATCTGAAATGGAAAAGGAAAAGAGAAAGAGAACAAAAGCATTCTTCTATGAAATACATCATCAAATATAATTGTCACTTTTTGCAATAAAGTAAAATTAATATTATAAATTGTGACTATATTATAATGACTAAATTACAAAAGTTGAAAATTCTGAGTTCATCATGTTGAAACTTTTCTACTTGAGTGCAACCTTTTTGTACCTTCAAATGATTCAGTATATATTTCAAAGAATATGTTCCATTACTCAGGCTAATCTGTTGATGCACTTACTGGCTGCATAAATTAGTCAATTCCTAGCTTTTGGCATAGCTTATTATCACTGCAGAAGATCAGAGAGAATGATGTTAAAATTCAAGGGCATTCATACTTACCATTGAGATCTGAGGACAGTAAATAAGAATATCAAAAGTAATCCTAATGCTAAGCCTTTCAAAATGAAGTACCATTTACATATTCAAGATTTATACATATTCAAGATTTTGTGCTGGTCTTTCAAATTGACTTAACAGGTTTAAGAGGTTTACTTGTTCAACACGAATTAAATGTCAGCAGACGAACACTCATACTGTAAATGTTATCTCCTTCTGTTAATAAAGGTAGAGAGGGACTGTTTTGCATAATTTATGGTCTCTATAAAGTATCATAATTGAGAGAGTGCAGGAACGGCTGTAAATTCCTGATGAAATGCAAGCATAAATCTGTTTACTATTAAACATGATTTACTGCTATTTCTCTCTTTTTTTTCCTCCTTCTCCCTGTATTTTTTTTTCTAGAAGGTGCACAGTTTTTACAAAAAATGGCACTATGAACTTTATGTTCCAGAGTTGGCATAGAATAAATTGTATCTAGGACTATCACCTGTATTTTGAGATCTTCTTTTAGGTTGTATCTTCTGTATCTTCTTTTTTTTTATATATATATATTTAATGAGTTAGAAATTAAGATGAAAATTGCAAGGGAATTATAATGAAATAACACCTCTAACTGAAAATAGTGTAAACCTATTGGCTACTCTATATGCTTGATGCACAGAACCACCTATTATGCCTCCAGTAAATTATTTTTTTCTTGCTTAAATAGAGATGACTGATTTTGTGCCTATACTGAGATAAACAATCACATTTTATCACATAGGGTGGGAAATCTGTAGGCTAATACTAATAATAGTTGTAATATATTTTCTTCTTATGCATAATGTATTTTTTTTTTAAAAAAGGAAGCTATTTTAGTGTAAAGCAGAATTGGAAAGCATGATTACCAGAAAATGCAATCAACTACTTGCATATATTATTCTACTTAACTGTGTACCTCTGAGAATGCCTGGCCAGTCTCTTGCACAGGCATAAGCCTCGTTTGTGGTAACTTTTAGAATTCAGGTCTTTGGTTTCTGTATAACTTAGTTTTACTTGGTGATTTACATTTTTTTTTTTTTTTTAATTTTTTATGTCTAAAGGTCTCTATATCTGGAAAGTTAAGAGACTGAAGAAGGTACATTCAGAAAAGTCATTTTAATCAATTGCTGCTGGTTGTAATAGTTTACCTGCCTGTTCAGTGCTGTCACTTCTAAACTGCCTAACTTCTCTTCCCCACACTGCTGGGTTTTATGATTTTGGAGTGTAGTTTTTGAGTGTAGATTGTGGTAGAAATCCAAATATCTGGTTAAGCAGAATGACTTTATTAGCTCTGTTATTTTAATGAATGCATTTCAAATTGATTAGACAATGTAAGCATTGCGCTGTTTGGTAGTTTTATTTATACAGTATTATAACATTCGCTTTTTATAATCTATGTACTTTCTGGAATGCAGTTTTGCTCTGTTGCTGCTTGTGCCCTCCTCCTTTTTAACCACAACTACATATTATTTTCTACTGACTTACTTGGCTTCTAGTCCTGGTTTCAGATTTGGTTTGTCCGTCCACCGCTACCTCTCTCCTGTATTGGACATGGGTAGATACGAGGAAACTTATTTTAGAAGCTTCACCTACATTTTGTTTTCTCAAGACTTCATTAAAGTTTGCTCCTTAATTGAAAGAAGCATAAAATATTTTAAGAAATCAAGCAGCTGGCATATATAAAAGTACATGTCTGGATCTTTACAGAATCACAGAATTGTCTAGGTTGGAAGAGACCTCAAGATCATCGAGTCCAACCTCTGACCTAAATCCAGTATTTAGTAATACTGGATGAAGTTTTGGCTATTAACCTCTTGATATTAGATTTTCATAGCCAACAATTTAGACACCTATGAGAAGTTGTGCGTGGTTGCATTAGTATAAAGCTGTATTTAGATGCTAAATTGTCAGTTCTACCTGCATTTAGTTGCTGAGGCAATATACTGATAAAGACATTTCTCAGTACATGTATGCCCAAACTTAATCCTATTTAGCTAATAAATAGTTGGTCTTTTAGAAAGAACTGTGAAGATAGCAGATGTACAATGAAAACTGTGATCTCTCAAATAACTTTGCGTCCTGCCCACTTATTAGACCTATCTCAACTCACAGTGGAAATAGTAACTAAAAATAGCCTTCACTCATTTTAAGGAGCTCTGATAGCTAAACATGCAAAAACCTAGAAAAGCAAGCCCCACTTCCAGGAAACTTTCTAAGTAATTGCTACTCAGAACCAGCACTTGGTTGAGAAGTAATTATGACAACTAAAAATATTTTTGTAGATCTAGCCATTATAGAAATCTTGCTTTTAAGATTTGATTGTTCTATTTATGCAAACCTTATTGGGTGCAGAATTTAACAACTTCCTTGGAAATTCTGAAATATTTCAATTTTGAATAGGTTGTCTGTGCACATTGCTCTTCCCATGCAAATTAAAAAACCTTACCTTTATTTATTTATTTATCTTTGGAGTTGAAGATGTTCGATTTTGCATTCTCTTTAACTAAGAGTGGTCCTGACTATTTTTTTTATGTACAGTAGATGTCAATTCATACTGGACTCATGGATGTCTTCTCATGTTCCCAGTGGAATGTAAAATGTACTATTTTCCTTCAAAGTATTTTTGCACATGCAGATTTTTGACCAAGATAACCAACTGTATGAAAGGGTAAAAGTGCAACAAAGCATTCTGAATTATTTAGTAGTATATGGCCTGTAATGTTATATAAAAAGCATAGCTGGTGTTTCTACTTTCATACTACTAACCTTCAACAGATCATGGTTTTATACTATTCTTTAGGAATGCTAACAAGAAATGAAATGAAGGGTGTATGTAGTGGAATGTGAACAGTTGCTGTTGTCCTTATCCTTGTGCAAGGTACAGGATCTCCAGTGTTTTCATTAGTTATTAGCTATATTTGCTTTGCTAGTTTCCTTCTAAAGACAAGTATATCACTGGATTATGAAACACTAAGTATAACTCCTTATATTTCATATGACATATACAACAGATTCAAGAAAATGCCCGTAGTCTTCCTCTCTTAAAAGTACTTCCTTTTAACATATTTCTCCCCATTTTTAGGACTTCAGTAACATAGCTGAATTGTAGTTCCTTTCTATAGGTAGATGATCAAACGTTCTCAGCATTATATAATACAATTTCCATTTTATTTTAAACATACTTTGCATGATATAAAAATATTGATCACAGTGAGCTTTAACAATTGTTACTGCTATAAACAGAAATGCTGCACAATGGTTTTAGTGGAAATAAATTATATAGTCATTATCTCTTTAAAAAAATCACAAGAAGGAGAACCTAGGCTGTTTGGTCATTGGCATAAAATAAGTCCTTATTGAGTTCTTTACAAAACTTGAACCCCAGTTATTTTCTACATTTGCTTTCCACATCTTCAGAAAAGCACAATGTATCTGTCTCTGAAAGCCCCACAGGGTCTCTGGTGAACATTTAATTCCAAATATTTGCAAAGTTTCTGTTGTTCTTTTGTTCTAGTGGAAAAATGTACACCAAAATAGCAAGTAGTGCTCTCTTCACTAATTCATAAGTGGTCTTTTCCAATATGTGGGTACACAGCGGCATACTTCTTCACTAAAATAAAATCCAGCATCACAGCGTTTCGTTCGAACTGTACATGGCGGTCTGTAACAACTAAAGAAACAAAAAAAGTGGGCATTAATAAAACACAATAATTTATATTAACCTGGAGTATAAATCTGTGTGCATTTACATTGCCGTTGCTCAATGGAAAGTTTTATTCCCATGAATACATATCTTTTGACTTCTGTTTGTGTTCTGGGAACCCCTTTTAATTGGCCTATTCTTCCAAGATAATTCCAAAAGACAATGGCAAGAATCATGAATGTTATGGAAAATAAATAGTTTCATTGCAAGAAATACCCATGAATTAAAGTGTTGCCGGGTTGTAACTGCAGTCTAACCTTCAGTATCACATCTTTTTTTTCTCCCTTTTAATTTTGAAAATACAGTAATATTTTTGCATTTAAATTGGCTTGTGATGAGCTTGCATACTGTATCCTGCCAGGTGGCAACCTGGAGTCCTTTCGATTGTCAAAAGTACCATTTTCCTACCCAGTACTGTTTCTTACCTTAATGCAGTGGGCATAAGAGATTTGTTTATTTTTGTTACTCTGTGACTCTGATCTTCAAAACGAGAACGTACTTTCTTCAGGCTGCAAATTCCTACACCACTCTCTGAGTTCAGTAGTGTTATATCTATCTATACCTCATATTGCATCTATCTGCATTCTAAAGTAAGGTCAGAGCCTGCATACTTCTGATAAATCTGACAGGAAAAAGAGCAGAAATAGCCTCTTTTAGATTAAAAAAAGTTCAACAAAAATAACGCACAAGTAGCTAAAAAGCAGGAAAATTTTTCGTTAACTGAAAAATAGAAGTCATACAAAGATAATATCTGTGGTTGTCCCTGAACTCCTCTTCCTTTTCCTTTTTTATTTTTTTTTATTCTTTTAAAACAAGAACCTGACCTAAAATAACCTTGCAATAACAATGCTAAATACTTTCTGGTGTATAATGAAGACAAAGTACAAGTCTGTTTTTTTTGTTTTGTTTTGTTTTCAGACACTGGCAATGAGTCAAAAGACAAAAGTATATGTTTCAAATTTCAACAGAGTTATACTTAAAACTTGTATTTAAATAATGTGTGTCTGTGAAATAGTGATATTGCTAACTTCAGTTTAAAGACATTACATTACACTATACTAAGGCAATTTCAGTATCCTTTTCCCTAGGCAATTTTTGTTTCAGGCTTGAGGGTACTCTTATTATTGTTGCAGATAAGATAGTATGTCGCATGCTTGTTTTGGATACCAAATTACCACTTTGCAATAATTTGTTTATGATATGGGGTCTGGATTACAGTTACATTAATTCAAGCTGGTTAGTTCAACCAATGAACTTGGCTATGAAGAAAGCAATAAGGAATGAGGAAGGCTGCAAACATGGCATTTATCAACTAGTCACGTCTTGTTCAGTGTTTTCAGTGTCATTAATCATAGCTTATTTCACCAGTGTGGTCTCTGTAATTAAGAGAGTAACTTTACTTTGTGCTAATCTAAGTCTTTACGTAGATACTTGAGATCAGCCTAACAGCTCAGAGGAACCTGTCAGAGCCCTACTGACCTTTTGCCCAATCACGTTTGGAAACAGTGGTAAAAGGCACGAAAATCTCATTGTCACTAGAGAGAGAGAAAGCAAGGGAGCAAGTAAACTTTACTATTATGCTTGCCAAAGGATCTAATACTCTGCAAATCAGCCAGAGGGTTCTACTGGGAAAAAGATATTCCTTAGTGATGCAATGGATGAAGCACTGAACTCTGTCTTTTTAACTTTCACGGCAGAGACAGGCAGACTACTTACTGTACTGAGTGATAGTACAGTGAAATAATAAAAAAGAAAAGATGATACACAAAGTCAAACTCCCCTATGACACACTGCACAAAATGAAAAGCAGTCATGTCGTCATTAAATATGTGGAGTCTGCTTTGTTTAGGCGTCATGCCTGCTAGTGAACTGTGGACTTCAACTCAACTTGCAGTTGAGAGATGCTATAAAGCATCTCTCCCAAGTGAGTGTCTCAGTTCTGGCAGCAGTCACACTCCAGTTACCTGCAGTCGTATCCTTGTTTGGGACACTTCAACAGAGCAAAAAATTCCCTCTGCTCTCCTCCCTCTAAAATCCTTTGCAGATAGGCACCCAGTGATCTGGCCACACCATAACTGGCCAAAATCAATTTTTAATGTAATGGTACAGAGTGAATAGTAGTACAATAATTGTAACTATATAAATGTGACTTTCTTAGGAAACTGCTGAACAACAGACTGGGTATTTCAAAGATTTAGACTGAATATTGTTTATTCAGGTATTCTATGGGCGCTCTTATGTGGCTGATGTCTGTTTTGATGAGAACAATCTGAGCATGCTGGAGTGTGCCAACAGTATGTGTAGTGTTGGGGTGAATCAGTGGCAACTTTTTATTTGTGGTCAGTGATTGTGATTTTTTGCTACCAAAAGAAAAATAAAAAATCCAATTCAGGTGTGAGATTTTGGAGAGTCTAACATCTCCAAAGATGAAACTGAAGTAAATATGCTACTTTTAATGATGGTAGCACCTTGATAGTAAGTTTTAGTGTTATTTTATTTTTCCCTCCTATCCTGTGCTTTGTAAATGGGTTTTTATCCCTGCCCTCTGGAGCATGTTCTAACATTATGTATTGTACCTAAAACACCTCTGCCTCTAAACATTTAGGTGCTTCCAAACAAGAATCTGTAACACTGCTCTCTCTCTGCACAGGGAGCTGTCTAGGACAGCTGCCTAGGTCTTAGAAATCTAATTATTAGAAATCTTATTATTAATCTTATTAGAAATCGTATTATCCTATTATTATATATTTATAATAATAATAAGCATTATTATTATAAGAAATTATTATTAATCACAAAGTTATAGAGCAGCACCTCCATTTACTTGGTCTCATAACAGGAAGGGATCTTTTTTGCGAAAGACAATGTTGTAGGTCTTTTCCTTTTTACAGAAGGTTGTGGATTGTGGACAGAGCTAAAATGCAAATAAACTACACTAAATCCTTTACAACCTAGTCCAACCTCTGACCTAACACTAACAAGTCCTCCACTAAACCATATCACTAAGCTCTACATCTAAACGTCTTTTGAAGACCTCCAGGGATGGTGACTCAACCACTTCCCTGGGCAGCCCATTCCAATGTCTAACAACCCTTTCAGTAAAGAAGTTCTTCCTAACATCCAACCTAAAAGTCCCCTGGCGCAACTTTACCCATTCCTCCTTGTCCTGTCGCCAGGCACGTGGGAGAATAGACCAAAACCCACCTCACTACAGCCTCCTTTAATGTACCTATAAAGAGCAATAAGGGCGCCCCTGAGCCTCCTTTTCTCCATCTGTTTCTTATATCATATTGTCTTTGAAAGTAAGAAAGAGATTCAAACTCTGTTATGTCAACCACAAGAGAGAAAAGCAGATAATGTTAATTATCTGCCAGTTGTTAATCTTTTTTTTTTACTCCTTTCTTCAGCACAGCTCTAATTCCTGATATTAGACATGTTGTCTTAATTAATGATAAACTAACGTGGACATAACTGTCAATTACATGTTTTATAAAAAAGCATGTGGCTTACTTTTGATAAACTACAAATTACCAGAGATATTTAAATCTCCCTATTTTCCATTTCCAATGAATGGACATTTCTGGAAGTGTTAAGAGTAATCAATACAATAGAAATAATTATGATATATTAATAAATAGAAGTGATCCTTCTCCTCCAAATAGCATAGTCTTATGTTTTAACAAATTAACTTTGCAGAAAAACTTACCTCATCAAAATTATATAAGGCAGAAATAATATTGTTTGATTCTTAAAACCTAGACATTTAAATATTTATGTATATAGACTGCTACCTCTGTTGATGTAGCAGTCATGGAAGGAAAAGCTCCTGTGATATATAAATAAATTTCAGAGTTTCTTGCCTGGCCAAATCCCATTTTAAAGGATGAATGTGTGTATATAACTGTAAAATTACATATTGTGCCTTTTCACAGAAATCACTCAGAGCTAAGAGACTTTTTGTGTACTCATAAATCTTTAGCATCAACTGAGTGAAACGAAGAATATGCAGAATTGTGGAAAATAAAACAAATGATTATATCTCCAGAACTGACTTCTGAAATCTAATTAAGAACAATTTTGTTCCTGGAAATAAAATAAGTGGTACTTTAATCTTCCTTTCTTTCTCTCTTTCTGTCTCTTTCTTTCTTTCATGTTACTTAATTTTCATCAAAAGAAAAGAGATTAAATATGAAGTACTAGTAAGAGAGAGCATAAGAAACTAAGCACGCTGTAAAATATTTATTCTGCCTAGTAGTTTCCTCTGAGATATAAAAGCTATAGAAGATAAAACTGAACCTAAGAGAGGCTTACAATTTATGGCTACAAAATGATTCAGCAAAACAGCTAATAACACAACCTCAAATTTTATACCTTAGGCACACCAAAAGAGATGAAGACTGATGTTTTACCTGCATGTCTGGTGATGGAATCTTTTTCCTTTTAAGAAGCATTTATTGGGAGATTCTATACATTCACAGATGCATTTTGCAGGATTTAGTGGCTGATGTTTGGGACAGGTCTTTTTACATACACACTGGCACTTCTCTTCATCAAATTCTTTGTTGGGTCCACAGGAAGCAGGGAGAAGTTTGTTTTTGCACATGCACTGACACGATGCTCTGTCTAATTCTTTGTGAGGTCCACAGCTTGAGGGCCGCATGCCTCCTTTGCAGACACATTGACAGGTTTCTTCATCCAGCTCTTTGTTTGGTCCACAAATATGGAATCCATCAGATGTGTCTGGAAATACAACAAAGAAGTTACACAAGTATCAGAATTTTGTTTCATCCTATTCCCATATTTTTAAGTGCAGAAATGATAGTAAATTCTTACCTTTCAAGGTGTCTGGAGAAGAAACAAAAATCAGAAGACAGGCAACATTATGTAATACCATTAATAAAGAAAAAATTTATTTAGGCTGCCTAGAGAAGTTGTGGATGCCCCAACCCTGGAGGTGTTCAAGGCCAGACTGGATGGGGCCCTAGGCAACCTGACCTAGTGTGTGGCATCCTGGCTTATGGCAGGGGGATTGAAAGTAGATGGTCTTTAAGGTCTCTTTCCAACCCAAGCCATTCTATGATTTAATTCTCAACTCTTAATTTCTTTACCTTCTTTAGGTAAGTCAAACAATGGAACTACATTTAATCTGCTAAGCAAAACTACCTACCAGAATCGCCAAGGTGAGAAGAGAAACCAAAATCATGCTGTGCCAAACATCTGCAAATTTGATTATTCCAGACATGATTTTTTGGACAGGTCTTGTTTGCCACGTGACACCTATAGAATGAAATATACAGTTGGTTTATTGCCATATGAAATCAAGAAGAAATTGTTTTTAGGTGCTGATTGCATTTTTCCCTCCATTACAAAATGCCTTTCAAAGGTTCATTCATGATCTTGTTTTTAACTCCTATCAAAGTCTGCTACTAGTTAAGGTTCCCCCAAGTAGGGGAATCTTTAACCATTTGCTGAAGATACCTTCTTACATTTCAATTTTTAGCTTTAACTTCTAGAAACTGATACTTGTACTTTCTAACCCTTGAATGGAAGCCTTATATATAAAATAGAGCAGTATAAAAAGTGTTTGCATGTCAAATACCACATAGGTGGCAACTGGAATAATTTTTTATGTTGCTTTTTAGCAGGACATGATGACAGTTGATAACAGTTTCTGAATCAACGGTGTAGACCAAACTCAATTTTCTAAAATGTAACCAGATTCTCTTCCCCTTTATATGATCGTTGTGTGTCATTAACTGATTATTTCTCATCAGCCTCTCAAATCTCGGCCAGTTTTCTTGACTCTGAAGATTTGGACCTCAGCAGTGATGAAGTTACTTTAGAAATGAAAGAAAATACACAATTTAACAGTTTAGTGCTTTGTACCTGCTGGAGTTTTGTAGCCAACATAGTGGTGCCAAAGAAAGCAAAAAAATCCTAACAGTAGCTAATCTCTTTACAGGATGTGAAACAGCTAGTAGGTCCACCACATGAGAATATTTATATGTATTATCTGATCTTCCTTATTTGCAATTTCTTTATCACCACAGACGCCCATTACAACTTTTAACGAGTCATGCCTAACTTCACCCATCCAGGCTGTGTCGTTAATTCATTGTGTCTAGAATATTTCTAAAATTCTCATGTGTTAAGACAGCTCATACATTACCCATTTTAGGCACTTTCTCATTTCCCTGAGAGCAGCAGCATTACTCACACATTCAAAAATGCAGGTGCTAGGACATTCTTCCTTGATTATCATTCAACCACATTAAACAACTCTTTGCTTCTAGTTCAACATCACCCTGTAACACCTCCTGTTTTATCAAGCTGGTGTTTTCTGATTTCATTCCGCTAATGATCTCATTCTTGCTCCTTCACTTGGCATATATGCCTTTTTGCCTGTCTCCTGTTGCAGCTTGAGAATGTACAGGCATGTAATTATATTCTGTTAACCCCCCCGCCCCAAATCACACCTGGAGCAGAGAAGGCAATTGTCAGAAGGGTGACACTGTGTGAAAACACCAAGAACACATGAACCATAATAAGACGATGCCGATATGAAAACTAAGAACTTGAAGAAAACCATATGTATTTCAACATCAAGATTGGAAACAACTAGCAAAAAACCCTGCAACTACTTTCCTTAGAAATTCTTTGGCTGCTGGGACAGAAAATTACTGGGGGACATGGCTCAAATTTTAAAATCTTATTATAACTTTTTTGGAAAGTTAAGAAGGCTTAAAAATCAGAGGAAAAAAACTTTGAAAAAAAAAATCATTACCTTCTTTCCTAACCATTATCAACTCAAAATAAAATAAAACAAAATATAACAATAAAATAAAAAAGCATGCTAAGTCATTACCTGTCATTGTCAAGACAGATGACGCACAGGAGGGAGAAACATTTAATGTGTACAGCATGCACACAAACCACATCTAAAATACGCCTGTCAGCTCTGTAAGTACCTATTTACACTACCATGGAAAAAAAATGGTCATCATAGAGACTTGAATCTGAATGATATATATATTAAAGACCATGCCCTCCCCTCCTGCTCCACTTCCTGCCCCTCCAAAATCACCAAGCTCCTAAAATAAAGTAACAATTTTCTAACTGAGTTGCACATCTTGATGAAATTCTATACAGACAGAGAAGGGTACAGATTAAGATGCCATTAATCCAGAAGGTATTCGGAAACATTGGTTAGCATGAACTGACATGCCTCAGCCCCATAGGTATGTAGTGCTAGCTACTACTTATTAAAATGAAATAAACAGAACAAAGTGGGAGAACAGGCAAAGACCTGGACCTTAATTCGCATGATAACGTTGTGCAGAAAATATATTTTATACAAAAAAGAGCAACTATTTATATTATGTCTTACAAGTTATTTTCCTCTTTCTAACATGTGCATCATGGCATAGTCCAGCCTTCAATTCCTACTAGATGCCAAGTTTACTACCCTAAAACCAGAATTTACACTCTTAGGCTTTTCTTTCCATTAATACATATGCATATTATTATTGTACTTCTGTTAAAATGAGAGGTGCAGAAATACATGTACACTTGCAGATCTACCACTGTGACAAGAATGTAAATTAAAAACAACACCAACAAAACACAAAAAACAGTGGGATTCTGAAAAGAATCCAGGCACTCATCAGCAACATGTAAATGGCTTTAAGTTTAAAAGCAATGATTTATAAAATGAAAATACGAAAAACAAACAAAAACAAAACACAAAAAACAATGAGCCTGAGTGCCTCAAGATTCTGGAAATGAAAGTAAAGATAATATTTAACAGTAGGCAAGGCCTGTGTGTGCTCTACTACTACAGAATGCTACTATATATTGTGTTCTACTACAGCATACTACTGCAGGACAGTCAGCTGGCCAAAGTCTGGTATGTCCATGCTTACTTCCCTTTAAATATAGGTAGCTCTTTCATGCACAGAATAAACTCCTGTAATAGTAATTATAATTGTTCTTAGATACTGAGAAGCTGCCAACAGTCAGCATAATTTGTCTTCATTATTGACTCTCAGATTTTGACTTTTTACAATCCATTAATTATGCAATCAAACTATAAATAGATTTATTCCCTAGTATTTTTCTAATCCACTGTTTATGATCCACGTTTTGATAAAAACATTGAACATTCACATTTTAACTGAATGAACAAATGAAAAGAGAAAGACCTAGCTTGCTTCTATGGGTGTTTTAAACTATTCGCTCATCTTATTAAAAATGTATATAATTGATTCCAGTTTAGGTTTTAGTCATTCATCGTCTATAATGCAACTGGTAGCCTGTTAGGTATTTTTGTCCTACTAAATATGTATGCACCATGAAATCACCACTCAGTCCTGTGAATTAATGGTAGTAAGTTCTTCAAGTGTTTTAATGACAATTACTTCAGTGCTAATACTTTTGTGAGTTTTTCCTTTCAAAATCACCAAGCCTATGAACTACTCAAACAAATCGATACGTCAGTTTGTCAGTTTTGTGGACTGCTTACCCTTCCCGCTCTATTTTGTTTTCACTTCTGGCATATGAAAATGTCCAAAAAGATTTTTAGTCAAAGATTCCCTAAGGACAGGAGTTTTCTTTTAACAGCTTTTAAAAAAATATTATTATTAATATTATTATATTAACAGTAAAATACAGCTTGAGGGAGACATACTACCTGTTCCTTATTTCTAAAGTCAGTATTTTTTGATAGCTTTCTTTTCTTAGTGTTATTCTTTTTTAAGAAGTTGATTTTTTTTTTTTCCCCTTAGCTACATTTTTGCTCCTCCGTGGGGGAAAACAAACCAACCAACCATTATAATTTTTTTTTTTCTTCACTTTTTATTAGTGACCTATTCCCAGTTTACCCACTGGGTAGAAAGGTACTGTGTTAATTGCTTTAGTAATGTTCTTTCCATGTAAACCACCATTAGCTCCTTTGCAAAATGTATTCTGCTATTACTGATGTATACAAGGTCACCTATCTTAACTGTGAAAGCTTCCAGCAATATTTTAAATTTAATTACATATGCTTGCTCGTAAGGCGAAAGGAAAGACAAGTCTCATACTTACTGGGTTTGTGTTGCTGGCAAGGAACGTCTTATGATAGAATGAACTTGTCTGTAAACATCCAACTTAGACATGCATCGGCAGGACGTGTGATTGGCAAAAC
This sequence comes from Aythya marila, assembly GCF_965140915.1. Classification (NCBI taxonomy): domain Eukaryota; kingdom Metazoa; phylum Chordata; class Aves; order Anseriformes; family Anatidae; genus Aythya; species Aythya marila. Next base: position 23,555,706 of record NC_139045.1, on the reverse strand, counting down.
TGACGGTTACAGGTTTGGGGCCATGAGAAAGAGGCACTGTAATTTCAAACAACTACAGAAGGGAAAGCAAAGAGAATAAAAGAACTTTTTTATAGACCAGTAACAGTACAACTGAAGATATAATGACATAGACAAAACGCCATAGGGAATTTAAGCTTCGGTTTTTGTTCTCCACTATCATTCAGTTCAATATTCAATGATACTGCTAAATAATTGCTAAGTTAAAAAAAAATGAATACAGTATCTATGTCATAACAGTTAACATTTTTAGTGTTAAGTCCTGTTATATGCCAGTTTGCTTACTATGACATTCAAATCAAAGATGTTAAAAGATGAAAATTTATGAAGAACTCATTCTTCTAGAGGAAATTACTTCAAATTGGCAGCCTTTTTAATATCCAAAACATAGTATTTGAAAGACTCTTCAAAAATTTGGAAAACAATAATAATTTAAAAAGGGGATCAGCTACGACATAATACATCCGTTGAAAAATTACAAAGCTTGTATAAAACAGCAACATACTGAATTTAGATCAAAACATTTTCATATAAGTGAGTTTTGAGATACACATACCATATTTTTGACTTTCTAGTATTTATATCAGTGAAAATTATATGGTCACCCTAACAGAATGCATCTTGTACATTTCCAGAATATTAAGAAATGATATATTTTAATGAAATATTAATGTATGCAAATGAACAAAAGCCTAATTTTAGTGGGAACCGTAATTAAATGAGTCAAATAAGATAACTTCAGTGATGCCTTGTGGAAAAACTCAACATGGGATAACAGAAAACCACCCAGGTCATCTAATTTTAAGAAATTAAGAAAATTTCAAAACTAAAATCTCAATAGTTTACCGAAAAGTTAGGACAAATACTTTAGGTCAAAGTCTTAAAAGCTATTTTTGGTGGTATTTTTAATACAATAGCACACTGTTGCCTTTTAGGTGTGCAGTCACATTTCCAAATGCATTTAAGAATATTTCTGAATAGTCTGGGGCCTTCAAAATATGGTCATTAGTTATTTTTCCAGTTTCAGTTGATAATTAATTTTTAGCTGGAATCTGCAATGTGTTTTTATAATATATTTTATGCTTTTTTTTTTCTTTACAGTCAGTAACTTTATAGTATGGCATATAGGAAGCTTGCAAATGTGATTTAAACACTGATCATTTTAAATTACTCAAGATGCAAAGTACATCTTCAGGATGTCTTGAACACAAAATCTTACAAAGGAGTACACAAGTGAGCCTGGGTGCTAATAAGCCTGCAGGTACAGCTGTATGGGGTGTATTCACCAAGGACCCTCAAGGTAAAGGGGTCTTGAGGTAAAGGACCCTCAAGGTACAGCCCACAATAAAGTTCATATCATTGCCATACCTAAATTAGGCAACTTAAACCTAAACTTTGTGAAGGGCTTTCAACTCTGACAAATATCTATTTTACAAAATGAATTTTGGAAGCATTGAGTGACTGTATCTTTAAAAAAGTTTAATGTTGTGAGTGTCATCATAAAAGAACTGAGTTGGCAGAAGTACTATATTTGTATCTTATTCTGTTTCAGAATATTATAATGCTATTAGCTTTCCTGCAAGAAGTACTAAATCCTTTATATTATTATTTTTTTATTTTTTATTTTTCCCAATAGAATCTAAAAATGCAAAATGATATATCTTTGCTTCTGTACAAGGAAAAAACAAACAGAAAATAGTTTCCTGCATCTTCCATGTACTGATGGAAAAAAGCTCTCCATTTATGGAGCTACCATGGGAAGAGTTTATCTTGACAAAGAGGCTTCTCAACAAAGAATATTAACATTTGGATTCCTGTTCCCGTTGCAAAATAAATAACCCTTATTAAATTTTGGGGTCATTATAAAGGCACAAGTCCACTCCTAGTTTAAAGTTTGGTACTAATAAAATGAATGCAAAATCAGTGTCTGCCTCTCTTAAACATAACTATCACCAGGCAAACTTCCAGGTTTTTCACTAAGTTCGATATAGATTTCTGGAAAGAGAAATTTTATCAACTTTTTATTATTCTTATAATCCTTGTTGGCTTACAAATCAGTATTGGCTCCTTTACCCTCATCTGTTATAAAAGTTTTTAAATTAATCACAAAAGGCATTCTCACCAATGTCTCATCCAAAGAGAGCAATAATCACAACACAGTCTTTTCATACTAATATTTTTTATATGAAAATAAATTTATGTACCTATTTATTTCTCTTAAAAATATCCATCTATTTGAAGACCATCATAGGTTTGGAATTAACACACACACAAAGAAATCGGAGGAGAGTGTAAAGACAGAAAGGACCACATTTATGATAAATAGCTTTCACTTCTATATACAGTACACATTTGAGAAAATACATGCTGAGGTTTTTGGCTATCTGTTTTTTAAATCCTGATCTCTAAAGAGATGGCAAAAGTCAAAGTCACCTACGTATGCAAGAATTCCATTTTATATACTTTTTTAAACAATTTGTGCTTTTGGAAGGACAGTACAGCCATTAAGGCCTCTTTAAAAAAAGGGCATCTAAGAACTTATAGAAGCAAAGGACTTTATAATGCATTAAATATCTTGTAAAAAAGATTTTTAGTGCATATATGAACTGAAGGGCAGATCAAACACTAGGGCTGGACAAAGAATATACACTTAATCACACTATTACACATATAAAGAGAATCTTCTGCTTTCTCTGTTCTCCTATGACAACATGAATTTGCTTTTTCAAAGCTGAAGTAAAAATCCACTAAAAACCACTAGTTCTAGGGAGAAGTAATAAAATTTAGCAGCTGAAGATAAACATGATTCTTTGCATGGACCAAACTACAGCTTCTTGAAAAAAGAGCATGGTCTGTTCTTCCTTTGCTCTAGGAATACATCAGTCTGCCATGCTGTGAAGTGTAACAGACTCCAGACCACTGGAGATGGCAGTGTAGGACCACTGCTACAATCCCCAAGCACCTGTTGGGCTTCTGGAGTACACTATGAGAAATTTCATTAAAAATTCTAAGACTTCCCAATTGTGAGCTGAAAAGAGGGTGGGCATGAATTTTCTTCATCTACATTTATCCTTCCATTTAAACTGTGAAAGGTATCAGTTTAGATGTGAATATTGCTAACAACTATTACCATTCAGTAGTACAATACAAAGTACCCTACTTCAGCAATGGAAAGGTAAACTAGTTTCCCTATTCTCATAGAATAACCTTCAATTTGTTAAATAAAATTCTGTTAACAGCATATTTTACATCACCCGCTTGCAGCTACTGCTTACAAATAAAGCCAATAACCCAAACTCACCTATTTATGTTAGAGATTATAACACATTATATTTAGTATTATATTTATGGGCCTCACTTTCAGAAAGTGCTGAAGATGATACATGGACTAGCATTTTGAAAAAAAAAAAATCCTTAATGGAAATGATAAAGGATTGGAATTATTGATTTGTTCTTCCTTCATATTTTAGCATGTCTGCACATGCTATTAGGATACTATATTCTGATGCATTCTGGAAAAGGAGATATTTATTCTTCTCTTCTGATAATGCAAAATATATCAAGAAGGGATTTCACAAGAAATACATTATTGAAAAGTAATCTGCTACAGAAAATGTATTATATAACTCCGAATAATTCTGCTTAAATAATCTCTGGCATTTTGAAATAGGATCCATTCTAAAAAAAAATGCATTGCTCTCAACTGATAGCAGCATCTCTAAATCCAATTAAGTTATTTAAGTGAAAGTGAATATACATACACAGAGTTTGAATTATTATGTCAATAAATCACTTCAAGTTAGGTAAAATCTGACCTTCTGTAATGCTTTCTGGTTTTGTTAATATCTCTAATTTATTTCTTCCTAATCTTCTTCATCCAATAGAGCAATATGTTTAAACAGCTGTTGTCAACTACAGGGCATATTTAACAATACTTAACAGCCAAATGTCAATATCCAGGAAGGACTGTTGTATAAGAAATGTACCACAGCATCTGAGCAGGATGCTGGTTCTTGACTGTCTTCTTTGCTGGCACCATTGCTGGGTGTCTACTGTTGCTGTGGGTACCTCCTCTCAAGAGAGCAGATGGTTAATATTTCTGTCTGACTGCCCCATTCAGTAGAGGATTGGTTTCACTGTATTCTTAAAGGCCCAAATCTGCCCTTCCTTCTCAGCTTCAAATGATAGTAAAAATCAGGCTAATTCATGCTACAGACAATAAGGGGAAAGACATTTCCACCAGGTCAGTTCTTCAGGGGCTGTTGCATAAAGACAGATACTCAGGATGAAAGGCTGCAAAGAATGAGCTTCAATCTCCTGAAGAACATGAAATCTGATGGTAGGAGGTATTAGGGTAGTTGTTTTTTTTCAAGGTGGAGAGCTTTTATGGCTCAAAGTTTTGAGAAAAATCTGAATAATTATAGTACATTTAACAGCAAATTAAAGTACGTGCAATGAGTATTACTAGAGTTAGAGGCAAATACTCAAAATTTAAAAGAAAAAATTAGACTCAACTTTCCCATGCTGTTCTGTATTTACATGCTACCAACACTACATTAAGGTCAGGAAACCAATGGAAAACAACCATTGGTTGTGATATATGTGATATATGTGAAATATGTGATATATGTGAAATATGTGATAACTAAAGAGTATTACATATATATATATATATATATATAATGTTATATATATATATATATATAACAACATTAAAAAAATAATTACAGTTAAAGCTCTGTTCCAGCCTCTTCCACGTGAGCTAATACTCAGCATATATATTAATAATCATAATCAGCATATATAATAATAATCAGCATATATAAATATATATATGTATATACTGTATATATCAGTATATCACAAATACTAATGGAATCTTGACACAATGGAAGAAGAGCTATAAAACATACAGAGTTAATGCATTTCACAGGAACTGAGCACATTCCATTCAGCCAGTCTAAGGCTGTTTTGCAACAGACAACTAGCCTGCAGGTCTTCCAGTCTTTCTCACCCCTCCCAGTATTCCTCTACAAAGCACTGTGTTCAGCCCTTGTTTCCTTAGGTCTACACCCAATATGATTCTCCATGCCAGCCTCCCCTCACTTCATCCCAAACATAGCTTTTCTTTCAGCCAGCCAGCCAGCAAAGCTCAGTGCCCTTCCCTGGTTTTGGTCTCCTTAACATAATTCTTAGCATACGCAAATCTTGTCCCAGCTCCTTCTGAATCAGCCAGGTTCCATCCCTCCCACCATGATAAAGATAGATGTATTAATGACTGGTTCTCCCTAAAAAAATATGATTTAGGTGTCTATATCTGAAACTGCATAGTTGTTCAACTCAAAGTTATGAAGTGCTCTAGTCACAAATAATTCCAACTCTCCAGTTTCATGCCTTTCCTAGGTCTTAAAAAAAAAAATAAAAAAAAAATGTATTTTTTCAGGCTTAAGAGCATGCAGATTGTCCTGAAGATAACAAAACACATCTTCCTACTACAAATTAACAAGCGTCATATACTTTGCCTAAAGCCAGGAAACATTACAACTTTTTCAGAGAAAACAAAATAATCTAATTTTATTTTGTTGGCCCCTTTAATTATCTTTAAGTTTCATTTTATGCTGACACCTCAACTACAAGAAGGACATCGAGGTGCTGGAGTGTGTCCAAAGAAGGGCAATGAAGCTGGTGAAGGTGAAGGATCTAGAAAACAGGTTCTATGAGTACTTTACAACTACCTTAAAGGAGGTTGTAGCGAGGTGGGGAATCAGGCTCTTCTTCCAAACACCAAGTGATGAGGGAAAATGGCCTCAAGTTGCATTAGGGGAGGTTTGGGTTGGATATTAGGGAAATTTCTTTACTGAAAGAGTTGTGCCGCAATGGAATAGGCTGCCCAGGGATGCAGTTCAGTTACCTTACCTCGAGATCTTCAAGAAAAGTGTATATGTACAACATAGCAGCATGGTTTAGCGGTGGACTTTAGTACTAGGTTAAAGGTTGGACTGGATGATCTTTGAGGTCTTTTCCAACCAGAATGATTCTACGATTCTCTCTCATTCTGGTCTAAGAAGCAGCAGAATCACCACTTTTGCTGAAGTTTTAAAGCAAAAACCAAGAAAGTAAAAACAACGCATCAAGTGTCTGGCACAGACAACATCACCTATTATTAAAGAATAGCAAAGTTAGGCTGAGAATGAAAATAGAGTAATTACCTAATGAGGTAATTTACCCAATGGGGTAAACTGGGTACTCCTAACACTAGGCTGCTTAAACTATATTTGTTTACCATTGAACATGATAGTGTGTGACTCTGATGTTTTTTTCCTTTTTTTTTTTTTGTGTCACAAAAAGATCGAAGAGCCTCGCACAGTAAATTGCAAGAAGATCATCCACTTTTGAGTAAAAACTATAGTGTTATTAAAGCAAGAATTTTGTGCCAAAATCATTGCAGTAATTGATACTATGTGGATTTTCAAAAAGCTTTGGTTGCAGGGCTTTTTTTTTTTTAAGAATACATATATTCTGTAGTTTCTACTGACCATTATCGAGATGACTTGATATTCTTTCTCCTTGTACAGAACATACATACTGAATAGAAAAAATATTTCCTATATTTAAAATGAGAGATTTGTATTTCCTTTCCATCACAACTTTTTCCATGCCTATAGTATAAGAAAATGTGATTTAATTATTGATCAACAACACATGTTAAGTTATCATCAAATCTCATGTATCTGCTAAATATACTCTAGATCTTAAAGCTGATTCTTCTTCAGGTACCATCTTTTTTTTATCAAAGTCTCTTCAGATACTAATGGTCATTTTTACATTTACTTTTCAAAGCATTAGGACTATGTTTAATAACAGAAGTGTTAATTATCAGATAGGCTACTGTGAAAGTCAGCTACGAGACTGTTGTTTTATATTGAAAAAAAAAATGCTTTACTTTCTGCAGAATCACAGAATGGCGAAGGTTGGAAGGGACCTCTGAAGGTCATCTAGTCCAACCCCCTGCCGAGCAGGATCACCTAGAGCACATTGAATAGCATGGCATCCAGGAAGGTTTTGATATCTCCAGAGAAGGAGACTCCACAACCTGGGGCAACCTGCCCCAGTGCTCTGTCACAGTAAAGAAGTGCCCTGTAATATTCAGCCAGAACTTCCTGTGCTTCAGTTTGAGCCCATTGCCTCTTGTCCTCTCACTGGGCACAACTCAAAAGACCCTGCCTCCATCCTTTGACACCCTCCCCTCAGATATTTATACACATTGATGAGGTTTCCCCTCGGTCTTCTCTTTTCCAAGCTAAACAGGTCCATCTCTCTCACCCTGACACATGATAATGTGCACTTTACAGTACTTAATTCTATATTTCTAGGTAAATTTTTGTACAATAGTTTCCCTCAGTAACTATATACACCTGTTTTTGCAATTTCGATTATTATTTTTTTCTGTGTAGGAAAACATAAACAGGTTCTATACTTTTATTAATGCTGGCTTTCTCATGTTAATTAAAACAAGCAAATAAACAAACAAACAAAAAAAAAACACACAAACAAACACGGAATAGTCTTTAAATTTAGACCAAAACCTGATACATCTTCTATTCGGTCAGCTAAATTCACCAGTTGTGACTGATTTTGTTATCCCTGCAAGACATTTACAAATTTATCACTGGATATTTGTATTTATAGAAAAGTAAGATTTTTATGTACTGTATTTTTACAGACTTCTACAGCTATCATTTTGCATTAATAAAAACAGAATCTAAAGATCATCTTACAAGACTGATTTTTTGACTAAATTCATCTGAGCACAACACTAAACGTAAAACAGGAACAGAAAGAGAAAATGATAACCTTTCTCATAAATGAGTATACACAAATCTATCTACAGATAATACTTTGAATATAGTATCTTCCCCATCATAAATCTTTCAACCTAGCCAAACATGAAATGCTCATCTTCAAAAACAAAGAAAGATAATTTTTCTTTGTACATTTGGACTACAGGCTTAGAGTCTATCGCTATAGTCCATAAATATTTTTACAAATCTCTGGGCATTTAATTACTTTTTATTCTCCATAGGACTGATTTGAAGCAAAAAAGTCAAGTAGTTAGTTCACTATCTAATATATTTCTTAATATATTTCTTATAACTTTTCAATGTCAACAAGAGGTATCTGGTCATCTTGAACTCATAATGTCTTAATTATAGAATATGTGTAATATTAAACTGCATTTTATTCACAAAGCACAACGCTAAAATACATACCATACATGTACTTTAAAAGGTTTGAAAAGGCTGTTTTGATTTTCTCTCCTCCACAGTAGGAGACCTGTAATTTCAATGGCAAATTTCTCTACCTCAGACACAACCTATAATCAGGTATATTTTAGGCTAAATAGTTATCATTCATTCCACTGCACCAGCCAAAACTAAAAAACTTGTCCTACAGACCTGAATGTCAGCTGCTTATGCTTATATTTTCTGCCTCCTGGTACAGACAGGTATGCAATTAAAGAACTTTTCAGATTAATAAAAAGGTAAGAGGATAATTAGATCCCTTACAGAATCACACATGCAATTATCAAACCATTTTATCCTGAATTTTCATTTTTTTACTTGTAATTTTTTAAAATTCTTGAAGTTCAGCGCATATGCTCTGTGCTGTGCTTCTCGAGTGAGAAATACAGTCAGAGGAGACATTGCAAAGGTGGTCCTGACTTGTTCCATCCAACCCAAATGGCCTTTGGCACTCTGCAATTACTGTGATGTCAAGTGCATCAGTCCCCTTTTCTTTTCAGCCTCATTATTTCTTTACTCCTCTTGCAAGAGCTTGCAGGCCAGAACTGTGTGGTACCACAGACCACCACATAGAAGACTTCATAAATGATTTCATAAATGTTTAGCACGCTAGGGTTCCTTATTCTAACTTCTTATATTTGAATCAATTTTCTTCCAATAGATTTTAACAACAACAACAAAAAAAAAACATTTTGAATTTATATTGATTTATCTCCCACTATTAATAGTAGCTACTTTATCATTACGATCACCAGTCTAATATAGAAAAATGCATGGGAAAAGACATAAATGGTAAAGTTCAAAATGACTGAAAATTCTTGTGACAAATGCATCTCCAAATTGTTTAAAGGAACATCACGTACATCTCAAATATGGCAAACAACATCAAGCTGCTAGCTTATTTCCTGTGAGAAAAGCTCCTCTAAATCTCATCTCAAACTGTTTGGAAAGATGTTTTCCCTTAAGGGATTATTACTGTAACCATGAAAAAAGATTTAGGATCTTTACATCAAATAATGTGAAAGAAGCCAAAAAACTGTCCATCCTGCCAGCCAAGAGGAAGAATGGAATGAGATGGCTCATTTTTGACATCTCCTCACTGCTTCTCTTTACCCTGTAAGTAAGTACTTCTAGGTGGGGCATACAAAAAATACAGCTCAGGGACGGCTATTGTTGCACCAGGTAGTTCCAATGTTTGTAACTGCTGTTGAATTACTCGTATCAAAGAAACAGAGAACGGATATAGGATCAATAACAATTTAGGAACAAAAAAACACTACCACACAAACCGACCAAACAAACAAACAAAAAAAAATCACCATAAAAAAATCAAAATCAAAATACAATCAAAACCCATCCAACCACCCTCCTCACAGACCTTTATTAGATAAGCCACCACTTACAAACCTGGGTTATTGCAGTGTCATGGATAAAGGAGAAGAAATGATCTACGGCATTTTATGAATTAGCCTAAGGGGATCTTCAAATGTTTTCATAGACCTTGTACCGCATCTTAAGGAACTGTCTCATATCCCAATCGTGATTGTATAAACACCCCTTAGCATTACAAAAACAGTTTTTGTTGAAATTAAAAGCAAACCTGAATATTTTTCTATTTTTCTCTTAATAAAGTTAAGTAGCTAGAAAGGAGAAGCACAGCCAGCACTGGAGAACTGTTGAACTCTCTCTGGACCACCACAGCATTCCACAAGCCAACCTGGGAACAGCTGACCTAGACCATTCTCCTGCCAATCAATGATTTGGTCTCCATAAAAGTAATTTCTATGCTTAGCTCTTTTCTTTTTAATTAATTACGAATAAAGCCAATATCCATTTTCTTTAGATTTTAATGTCTGGAACCAATACCAAGGTTTGCCCTCACAGTAAGATCTCCAGCTGAAAAGCTCCTTTGCCATTAAACACTTTTTCTGCAAGGTGACCATAAGGCTTCTCTTATGGAGTTTATACATCAAAAAATAAGGCTACCAAAAATTCTGACTTATGAAAAGAAACAGAAGAAGCCTGGTTACTAACCATTTGTTTTCATTTCATTCAGGAAATAAAAGGAAAACAGTAGTGAAAATAGGTGTGCAGGGTACCTGAATTCCACAGAAGGGTCTTGAATCCAACACTTTTTCTTCCTAATGCTCATCTGATACAGGGCAAGCTGTAGTCACATAACTTTAAAAAGATTTGAGATGATGACAGATGAAGAGATATAGCTATAGCTCTCTTCCTTTATAAGTATTTTTTTTTTTAAACTGCATTCTGTCAAGGACCAGATAAAACTGGAAAGCAGAAGCGAGATAGAAAACTCTGAGATTATATTGCTTGCTTTTACAGAATAGGTAAGAAAGCAAAACAATGCTGTCATCTCTTCTTTCTGACAAGCCTTGTAGCATTTTCCTTTTCAGTCTCTCTCAAATCTTTAACTACACCTGTATCATATCACCAATGACATCACGAACTTAGAAAGAAACTCAGTACTAATCTAAACATTTTATGCTAGGCAAAAAAATTGACTAATGACTTCACTCAACAGGTATAAAAAGAAAGATGAATCAAAGGGGATTATTTACCCAAAGCTTACAACGTATTCCAAGACCAGGAAGTCTGTGCAAAATGCAAAAACTGTCTCCAACTAGATCATCCTTTCTTCAGGTAAGATAAACTTCTTATATGCCAGATAATAATAATAATAATCTGGCCATATTTCTTAGTTTGTAACATGAAAAATATATATCTTTCAAGCAACTGGAATTAGGACAGTTGTTGGGGGAATAATATCTATGGAGCTGAATGGTATCAGTGTTGTAGTTTTCCTTGTTAAAGCTATTTGAGTTGCATTATCCTTGTGCTGTGTGGCTGCCTAGCACTAGCTCACACTCAGGATTAAAAATTTTTGGTAGAATACACCATTTCACATAGACAGGTTTCATGAGAAATGAAGACAGAAGATGTATTTAAAAAAAAAAAGTTTGCTTTTGTTTTCTGAATTTTTCTTAATCTTCTCTCAAGAAGGCTCTGAGCAATAAGAATTATCGTGACAAGGGAATGATATTTCCATGGGCTACCATTTAATCATTGGCTATGCAGTTACATATCATACTTATATATACATATGGATGTCTTCAGCTAGAAGAATCTAGTTGAAAAAGGAAACTAGATTTACTATAAAATCAGTTTTCTTCAAAGCATTAGAAAGAAGTGTAAAAAAAAAAAAAAAAAAGCCCACAACCAACAAAAAGACCAAATATTGTAACAAGAGCAAACCCTAGCAAATATTTTGAAGTGTGACTATTTTTACACAACTTTTGTGGAAACCATTGTTTTAAGATGATATAATAATTGTTATAGATACCTAAAATAGAATATGGCATGTATATTTTTCCTTTAACAGAAGCTCACAGGCTCAATGCACAATCCCTGCACACTCTTACCTGTTCACTAGCCTTGAGCTAGTCCTGAAGAATAAAAACTGGACATATACCTGAGGATGTTGCATGAAAACACACAAAAAAGCTACTTTACACAAGTATCTCTTAATATGCCAAGGTTCAGCTCCTAAAAGGCTCTCTTTGCAATGTGAATCCTGTCTGCACATGTCCTAATACAGTCTTCACTAACAAAATTACAGGCTAAATACAGCAAACAGATAAAATTAAGTTTAATGGAAAATGTCATAACAAAACTGGACATCATAATCTTTTTTTTTTTTTTTTGAAAACCAAATATATTTGTGGGTTAAGCATTTTCTTCCTGGCAGTAGTATCTTCAGCTGTTTTTCCTATATATTTTAAAATTTATTTTTTTCTTTCCGCATTGTGGCAATAAATAAGTTTTAAGTATGCACGGCCATAAACAGATTTGCAAGGAGCACTTGGATTGTAGTAAGAGTGAGAACTTACTGTCTTGCTGATGTAATTTGTGCTGATATTCATGCACTGGAGTCCTTCACTGTTGCAACAACCTCCACATCTGTAGATGGATACACATGGGGGCTTAAAGAAGGTGTTTGTAGTTGCTCCAAACTCTTTTCCCACATCTACGCACACTTCACGTGGCATGCACTGAGTTTTTCTCCATTCAGTATCAATACCTGCCAAAATATAGGGAATTTCATATGTTATAAAGCAGCTGCTTAAAAACAGTACTCTTCTGCAATAAATAAGTAGCCTTTTTTTTTTTATGATTAGAAACAGAATATGCATTGCAAGAGTCCCACCCTTTATTCAATGAAATACACATTGTTCAGTGTTAACTTTTAGCTAATTTTCTCTTCAAAGGCATGTGCCATGGAGCAGAGGCATATTTACAATAGAGCTGCGGATGCTGAAGCTGCATGGGTTCCTTCTTTGCTTGAGTTAAGTCCCACCTTAAGCGATATCTAGAGAAGTACTGCAGATTTCAAATTAAAATTTAATGGTCCCAACACTGTACTCCATTTGGAGTACTATACATTAAAAACAATAAATTTGCTGAATTACATGAAATAATATTACATGAAATAATTACATGAATTACATGAAATTAATTTGAATACATTCACTTTGTTAACTACAAGAGTGTAATTTAAAGCAAAAGGCTTTAGCTATCATGCACACCACGTGATTTAACCTGAATGGTGGTATACACACTTAGATCATCCACATAAATTTCAGCCAGTATTTCACATAGTGTTATACAGCCTTTACCAAAAGCAGAGTTACACTAAACAGCCATGAGACTTGCAGTTGTACAGGCCATTTATTCTCTGATGGAGCCAGTATTTGGTAGGCAACTCAGAGAAAATGGGCTCCATTAAGGTACATGATTTCCAATATCATGTCAAAAATTACTACTATAAATCTTGTGTTCCTCTGCCTGCAAGCACTTGCTAAATTGTAAGCTTCAAGTCACATAAAATATTAAGGGGGTACTGACATATTTGTTTGAAAACTGTTTTTTTCTTATTTGAATATAAGTCAGCTGTCCTCTTGTAAAAGGAAAAAGTTACAAGTGGATAGTTTGACCTCCTACAGCAATAACACATAAGAAAAGAAAACATTATCAGCCATGACTTAATTGCAGAAAATGAGCAGAATCAGTTACTGAATTGAACTATTAGTGTCTTCTTTGCTTTTTACAAATTTTTTATAGCCTCTACAAATCAAGATTTCTTATACCTTAAGAGAAACAATTTCTTACATTTACCGAGCTAAGAAAGCAATCTATAGCTTTCTGAGAATGGATATACCAAAAATACTTCTGTGGAGCAATTCATTTCACTGTGAAAAGTTGACAATGAAGTTTTTTTTATAATCATTACATCAAATGAAACTGCTGAGAGTGGTTTACTAATGATGCTGAGCTTTTAACATATTTTTGATGTAACTGACAAGTCTTCAGATTTTAATTCATCATGTTATAACCTATTTTATAACTTGTACTTACTTTTCAGGATCTCTGCGTTATAGTGTGCTGCAGCAAATTTCAGTGAATCATCTGATCTTGTGTCAAAGCTAGACTGTTCCCTGTTGTGTTGCCAACCTCCTTTCCTCAACTGACATTTGAACATTTTCCAGTATTCAGGGTAAAGTACTGTCATGAGTTCATCCACACTGGACACAGATCGCAACTGATCTTCCAGGTCTTTGCTTGCATGAGCCTGTCAAAGTAACATGTAAGATTAATTACTTTCTCTATTACACAAGGTTTGCTGGAAACTAGCCTGAAAAACAACTCATGCATTTTAAAGTTTTGATCAAAGGGGTCCTCATTTCAAAATCTACTTTTGTCAATTGATGTTGACATAACACTATATTGACATATACTGAAACATTTTGCTTGTGACAGTAACTCTTTATCATACATGTAGTTCAAAACACCTGTGTGAGAAAGAAGCTGTAGAATTATGCGTATCCAAGCACAATTTGCAGATTAAAACAAAACAAAACAAAGCATTTTTTCCCGGAAACAAAAGCTTTCATGATACAATTTGGAATGCTTAAGTCCAAAAATATTGATATGATGCTCACATTATTTAATATTTAACATTATTTTTTCATTTTCCAAAAGTCCAGGAAAATGAAAACACCCAGAAATACAAAAAGGGTGAAAGCAAAATTAGAAAAATAAGAAAATAATTAATACGATTTTTGTATCCTTTTATGGAAAACCCTAGCAATGTGAGCAAATTCTTATTATAAAGGATTAACCCTTAAATTTGTATGAGTCAAGGATTTTGATACCTTTAAAAATCTGAACTGCATACTCCCTTGCTAGTAAGACTTTCAGTTGAAACTCTTCAGGACTAAGGACAAGGCATAACAGCTTTAAACTAAAAAAACGGGAGAACTAGATTAGATATTAGAAATAATTTCTTTACTATGGGGGTGGTGAGGCACTGGAACAGGTTGCCAAGAGAAGCCTCATTCCTGGAGGTGTTCAAGGCCAAGCTGGATGGGGCTTTGGGCAACCTGATCTAGTGGGAGGTGTCCCTGCCCATGGCAGGGGTGTTAGAAGTACGTAATCCTCAAAGTCCTTTCCATCCCAAACTCTTCTATGATTCTATGAGTATTATGCTTGGTAACATATTATTTCCAGAGAAGCCTCAAGTCTGGTAATCTCATTTTCTTATATGCTGGCTTTTACACAAACTCATTGCAATGGCATTTTCTTAAAAGACTGACTGGGATTTACATTTTAATTTCTCATTTACTCAAGATTCCTAGATTTCTCTATCCCCTTAGCTGAAACAGTATCAAGGGACAGCTGTGATTTCTTGCCCACCCTCTCACCCATGGATTGCTGAATTCCTAAAGGGAAAAGAAGCAGAAAATATTAAAGAACCTTTAGTCACCTTCTCAGCTTACATCGCCCTTAGATGGCAGTATGAGACACGAAATATAGAGGTATGCTTAGTAAGGTGTCTAGCTGTAGATTTTGTGTATGCTGCTACAAAACTTGTTTTGTTGGTCCAAGAAACACAATGTAAATAAAATGTACGTCTAAAACCAGAAACATAAAACTACAGAAATTAAAATGTAAGATTCAGTTCCTTATCAAACTCCACTATTAAGAAAATAAGAAATTCTTTCAATTCAGTGATTAAGTTCTTCAGTGATGAATTGCCCAATTAGCTTTCATTAGCTAACAAGTAAGGCTCCCAAGTAAAGCAACCAGTTCTAAACAAGCTCACGCAAACCAAAACTACTAAACTACTTTTTATCTCACAAACAACTAGAAAAGTACAAAACGGCACACAGTGTAGCATCCGCTATCTTACCAGGTACCAAAACCAGGAGAAATGCCTCAGTAAGACAGGCTCACAGAACTCACTTCCATAACTACTAATGCCGGAACTAATGCAGACTTCAAAATCATTTAATATGTCAAAGTGTTGTGGGTTAAATAAAATAAATATATAAATCACTACAGCCCTGCTAACCACAATGCCATGACAGACTACTTTGTCCTCGATCATTTTCACAATCAAGCTTTCAGTCTCAGAAACACACATTCAGGACTTCATCTCTTTCCTTGCCTCCCTAAGAAGGGCCTTCTCTGGCCCAAGCCATGCAGCAAGCAGTATCTTGGGCATTGTCTTCAACATAGTTGGCAACACAGAGCATCTTGTGCTCCCATCACTCCTGCTGTCCTTGCAAGACACACACAGTTTCTCAATCCATTGGTCACAGGCAAAAATCCAATCTTAACAAACAACTACTTCAGCCACTGTCTGCTTGCTTTCATCTCTCTAAGTACATGAGTCTGGAGCACCTCTCCTATACAGAAAGGCTGGGGACGTTCAGCCTGAATAAGAGAAGGCTCCAGAAAGACCTCATTGCAGCCTTTCAATACTTAACGTGGGCTTATAAAAAAGATGGAGAGAAACTTTTTGCTCGGGCAGACAATGACAGGACAAGGGTGAATAGCTTTAAACTAAAAGAGGGGAGATTTAGATTAGAGATTAGGAGGGAATTCTTCACTCTGAGGGTGGTGAGGCACTGGCACAGGTTGCCCAGAGAAGCCCTGTCCCTGGAGGTATTTAAAGCCCAGTTGGATGGGGCCCTTAGCAACCAGATCAAACAGGAGGTGTGCCTTCCCATAGTAGGGGCAGCGGAGCTGGATGATCTCTAAGGATGATCTCTTCCAACCCAAGCCATTCTTTGATTCCATGAAAAGAGAACAGTTTTTGAGTAGCCTCATTCCCATCAGGTAGTTTCCCAAGCATCCTGCAGCACATGCACCTTGAGAACCAAGTTGTTGATGCACTGTACTGTAGTAACTGACATGTGATGGTAATATATGTCGTGGGAGGTCACAGCATGGAGGCTCCCTATACATCTTGTCACAGGGCTGAATGCCAGTTCATTACACAGAAGACAGAGATAGAAACTGTTAGTCATCTAATAGCTGCGTCCTAGCTGAATGGAGGTGATGTGAAAGTAGAAAGTGAATTGACACCTTCCACACTTTGATGACTTTCTAAAAACAATATGGACCAGTGTAGACAAAGTGCTAACTAGTGCTGTTTCAGTTATTCAAGGTACAGGCCTAAATCATCAGAAAAGTAAGTACTGAAACTCAAAATGACTTAGTTGAAAAGATAACATGGTATAGAGCAGAAAAGAGGTTGTATTTACTACGTATAATTCGTGTTAATGAAATTCTTTTTGGTGAGGAAATCAAGTCATATCTTTCCAGCTGGACAGCAAATTCAGTATACGCGGGTTAAATGCATGTGAATAAAGGAAAGCATGAAGAAATAAGTGGCTTTATTAAATTACATTCAGTACTTTATTAAAGTATTGTCTCCAAGTGCATTTCTTCCTAAATGTTCCATGGGCCTCAGAGCTATGTGAAAGACAGAATAACAATCTGCCTACCAGATAGCCTACAATCTCAAGTGTGAATATATGGGTATGCTTTTTTTTATTATTATTAAGTGAATCCTAATTATTGCATTGGAATTACTTTCTGTTGAGTTTTATAAAACCATTTGCTTGTAAAGGTAACTTCAATTCAAATTTATGAATACTCTGTAGAAAACTCATTGACTAGAAGGCTTTTGTTCTCTCTAATCTTCAGATTTAGCAAGAAAAGAAGGAAAACCATGCATGTATACTAACTGTGGTATATGCAGTGTTCTGGATTGTGGATATATATGAATGTCATTTTTGAATATGTTTCCAATGTTACCTTGACACACAGCTCAATGATTTCTGCTTGGTGTATTCACTGCAAGTCTGTGAAAGGCATATATTTTTGAACTGTGTCAAATTACTCTCAGCTGTGTCAAACTGCTCAGAGGAATATAAGCATAAGAAGCTTTTAGAGTGATTCAATTTTTGCATGACAGTCAAAATTTATTATTGACATGAACATCAAGCCAAATGTTAAATTTTGGTTGATTAGAAGAGTGTGCGCTACATATAGTAAAAACACCAGATCATTAAGAACTGCTAAAAAGAGATTGCAGTTTTTTTTTTTTTTTTTTTTTTTTTTTTTTTTTTTTTTAAATTGAATGCAACTGCTTTTCTAAATGTAAGACTTGCCTGGCAACATTTCCTATTTTGTCCAAATTTTGGTTAATTTCACAAAAAATGCTGACTCTATATACCTGTCTTCCATTCCAAATGATAAAGTAATAAAGCTTGCTGACAAGATTTCTTTCATTAAAAATTATTTAACTTCAGAATGTTTTATTCTGTCAAAGTAGGTTTTTCACAATGTGGGTTTCCACAATTGGAATGTCCAGTTTTTCATAAAATTATACCTAACAAAAGGAGAGGTGGGACACAAAGCAGACTCCATAACCATTAAAAAAAATCAGATCTATAATAGATTTTCCACGCATTATTTGTCTTTCATATCCCCAGTGTCTGCCTCTATTATTAATAACAAAGGTCAGAACACTTAATATTTGGCAGAATACATGACACATAATTGATGGTGCAATGTGCTATAATGGTACTTTATGCATCTGTTCCAATAATAGTTGTCAACTCACTACATTTTCAAGGATTTTGTTGACAAATCTTAATAAGAAAATTCTGCCTATAAAATCCTCCATTTTAATATGCTTATATCCTGTATTTATTGACTGACTGAAATGCAGTAAAAATCAAGTAGTTAAATTACAATGTTGAAACAGTGTGCAGGCAAATGGAAATATTGCAAAAGTATGTATAAACATTTCACTTGCATAATATTTTATTGAAGTCTTCATGTATTTCAGCACTATTTTTTGGAAGTTGCTATGAGGAAAAAAAAAAAAAAAAAAAAAAAAACAGAAAATACGCTAATCAGAGAATATGTCTTAACCATACTTAAGAATTAAAATTAACTTTTTTGTTTGTTTGTTTGCCCTTACAGTAGTGCCAGAATAGCCCTGATTTTGATCTCATATGCACTGATTTGGTACTAGCAAAATTGAATGACTTTCCAGAATTTCAAACTTCAAAGTTCCTGTTGGATACTGTTACAAAACAGTGCTTTACTGAAATTAAATGTTAACACTGAGCATTTTTTTTTTTTATTTCAGATTAAAGAAGTAGTAACACCAGTGCAGCTAATTTGAACTAAATCAGAACATCATAATAACAGCAGTAATCTCTCTGATCAAAAAGATCAGTCTCTGCTCCAAAAGAACTTACAAAATGCATTGGACAAACACAGCAAATAAGAATGAAGGTACAAAATAAATAGAAAGTAGAAAATGAATAAAATGGTATGAACTACCTTACGCTTTAAATGACCTTCATTCATTCTGGCATTTTAAATACCAAGAACAACATGAGGCAAAACAAACAAAAGTAAAATATATAAAATGGATGGGGAAGGAAAAATAAATGAGTTTGAGGAGATAAGTGGAAGATGGAATTTGTTAAAAATAAGCTAAAAATTACATTGGCTATGAGGACAACCTTAAAACTACAGAAGTTTCACTCCTGTACATCTTATCACATCTTATTTTGTTCAGAGTATTTTTGGTGAGGATAAAGTACTAGAAAATCATCCCAGGATTCCATTAGTATTCTTCTATTTATGAGTACAAGCATTTAAGTGTTTAGCATACAATTTCCACTTTGTGGGAAACCCCATTTTTATATGCATCAACACTTTGCAGTAAATATTTTATTTCAATATTCTTAGAAAATGTTGAAAAATATTCTAAGATTGTATATTTGTACAAAGGTATTTATGCTTGGTCCTTTAGTCAACATTTCAGTGCTCCTGTGGTTCTGAAATGCACTTCTTGGCTTGTACTTATTCCTCAAGTACATGCATTCCTGAACGGTTCTCAACATTCCCTAATAAGACGGCAGTACTTTCATCCAATCAATGGCAATTACTTATGAAAATACCACTTTTTTAATCTAAGTCTGATTTCCCTGGGAAGCAGAGAGAGAGAAAGATCATTCCTCTCTTTCTAGAGCAACTCCCCGCTCCACTCAGTGGTTTCTTTAGAAACTCATCTTAGGTGGCCAATTCTCCCAGGTTTCCATGAGCCTAGGCAATTAAGACACTGTTGTAGGTGACACGATATCTGATACAAGTAGAGATCATAATGCCACAGTGCACAGTGAAAGAAATCCATAAGATACAGACCTTTGTTTTTGAATATACGTGACTGTGTGTGTAGACATAGGAAAAGAAAAGGTGTTAAACACCCTTCCTGAAGGAATAGAAAGTAATTTTGAGAAAGAGGTTGGTGGCACCATAGCCAGATCCTGAATATTTATGACCTTTTCTGAAGCAATTTCACAACTACATTATAACAACAGAAAAGGCTTTGTTCCCATGCCTGGTCTTTGAAAATCAGCCTTGTTCCACAGCAATAGCTCTCGACTTGTGGTTAGCAAAAACCTACTGGCTATTTCTAGGGATACACCATGTAGTAATTACAAAATAAATTATGAAAATCATGCCTGTTTTCAATAGACTCGATTCACTATTCAGGAGCTTGTGCTAGATGAGCATACAAATTAAAGGTCAAAGGCTGTACTGCAGTCATGGAAATTTATGGGATAACCATTTGTTGTGTAAGTGCACCTGCATCTAGATTCTTTAATTGATTGAAAGATTCATAGCAGGGTGTCCTGGTTTCAGTTAGAACTTCCACTAGCATTACAAATAGATTGGGAATCAATAAGGATTTGGATTATTGCCGCTGAAAAGCTTACACCTGATTAAATCTTGGAGACACCAGGCAGCACATTCTGTAGCAGAAGAGATGCATGCATTTTCTTGGTCATCTTCAGGTACAGTGATCAGTGGTGATAAATGGCAAGGATCACTGGGACTAGGTGCATGATCAGAAGAAAGGGGAACACGTTTGAAAACTAAAAATAAAGGAAAACATTGTGATGACTACTGCATTATTAAGGTGGCTAACAGACAACACCATCTACCAGAAAGGAGACAGCTTGCAAAATCAGCCCTGTGTCCCCTGCAACATAATTACTGCAGACTGTCAGTTTAAGTCATATATGTAACTTCTATAACATATATATGACTTATATGAGGGAATATAATGTTCATTTTTAAGAATCGAGTTCAAATAAACAACTTTTCATTAAGGATGAAAGTGAAGCATTCAATTCTGAAAGTACTTGGAAACTGAACAGAAATTGAACTTTGACTAAAACCTCTGGTTCTAAGACCTTATTATCCTGGAAAAATGGTAAAATGCCTGTTACAAGTAGGGGTTTTTTTGTTTTGTTTTTTTTTTGAATATGTCTGTTTTAAATGCCCTGCAACCTTTTGTTTTCCTTCCAACAGTCAGACATATCTCATTAAAATCAGTACACAAGAATAACCCACCATGACTTTACAACAAGATTGTTTATTTTCAGTCTTTAGTGAGCTTGCATTGGTATTATCATGACTTTTATTAGCAACTGCCATTAGCTTTGTCAGTAAAAGCAAACAAATATGGAGACGGTTTTTGAAGAAAACTATTAACATCGTAACACTGCAGTTATCTGTCATCACTTTGGCAGATGCAATACTGGCAGTGATATTTCAAGGCTTTTAAATTATCAAGCAGAGATTTACTAGATTGAAAGGTAAGGCAAAACCCCATTATTTTAATCTAAATGCCAGCCCACTCTGGGACAGTACCTGAGTCACACTGTATGAAAACATCCTAGACCCCAGAAAGAGGTGAGAATTCTGGTCATGTATCAAGCGTTGGACTTCAAAAAGGCAGTTGGTATAGATTTTCATGTAATAATTTCTATTCTACAGATCAATAGTGCATATGAGGAGGTTTTCCTAACAGCTGGAATAAGAAATTGCACATTCTTATGAACATTTCTGAATTATGTTGAACACATATGGCTACATCTTCTGGGACATTCTCACCACAATGACAGTATTTAGTTTTAAATTCAACTTTCTTGTGTATTCTTGAATTTTTAACAATGTGGCTGTTTATAGGACAGAAGGATTACATGAACACATCACCTCTTATCATCTTTGTATAATTTCTCTCACTGCTAAGTAACTTTCCTTTTCATCAAGTTTTTAAATCACTATTTAAAGCTCTGAGCAAACATAATTAATCCATGGTCTAAATATTTAGCAACAGGTCACAGAAATTTCTTGAATTAATTATACTTTTAAAGCAGTACTTAAAATAAATAATTTCACAGGCCATGAAACAAGATCAATTGGATTTCAAAGAAAAAGCTGAACTTTATTCCTAAACAAATGTCCTAATCTAACAGGACATGATTTCTGTATTGTTAAACAAGCTTTACACAGTTTACAGATCTGTACAGAAATATTAATTAGAAGACCACCTACCTTGTTACATTGCCTATTTCAACAAATATGCCCATTATAAACATAATACAAAGCTCAAAGTTCAACAAAAAAAAAAAGTTAAAAGAATAACAAGCAATTTACAACATAGTAATTCCAGTTGCAAAATCTTTGTTTTAAATTATTCTGGGCAAGTTTTGCATAAATGAAAAAAGAAACAAAGGTTCTTGAAAACTCAAATTTAGTAAAATGCACAGGTTTCTAAGTGCATTCTATTAAGATTATATTAACGTCTATTTCTTTTATTTACTATCACATTTCTTCAGTTCATTTTACAAAAGTCATAAAAAAGTATATTTAGTAACTCAAAGTAACACACCAGACTAACAAACCACACAGCTAAGTCTTTGTTAACTAAGCTATTACATTCTGAGATTTCATTAATACACAAAATGCTGTAAGCTGCTTTTATTTTTGTTGTCAAACCCTTACCCAAATATTTTATATAAAAGTTCTTTGCTAATGTATGAAAAATAAAGAGATCATCTGAAATTCATTAGCCTGAGGTAGGTAGGCACAAAGGACTTGCTATCCATTGCCTACTTGTGCCCATTCTGGTAATCTGGAAATTTGTTCCATCCTAAATTCTGCGTGGAACATTCTTTGGATCACCATTTGACATCTGTTACAGAGAAATTATACAGGGAAAAAAAAGCACTTGTTTAGACACTGAGCCCATATTTTTTTTTGCGCTCACGCTTTGATGGTGCATAAAAAAATAGCCAGACAACAGAGAAAAGCACTATCCAATCTTAATCCCAAAATTCCAAATGGATTAGAACAGTACAAAGAGAAGAAGATTTATTCTCAAGCCTTTAAGTACAACATTACATTGAAAGCAGTTTAAAAACAAAAGACAACAACAAAAGCCTTCACCCCCACACAAAGCCATATTGTCCCATTACGAGCAAATTATTTAAACACAAGTAAATACAGCACTTCAACACTTCAATATTTAAGAACTACAGTAGTCTGGCAGGGAAGGAGACCATTGTGTTCCTCCTATGTTTAAATAGCCTGTACCAGATTCACACTTCCAGGGATGGCAATCAGCTCATGCATTCATGTACCCCTACAGAAGGGGTAAGAAAGATGCCAGACACACCCACTTTTGCTTTCTCTAATGGGCTAACTTTATTGCAACTACAGTGTAAAAGACCAGTAGTTCTATGAAGCTGTCACATCCCTTCCATACAAGGGGGAGGAAAAAATAAAAAAACTACATTTTTGGATCAGAAAATGAGAACACTCGTGTGTCATTGAAAGAGAAAGCTTACTGTACCATGTAAAACCTGACAGGTATTAAGGGGTTTGTCAGCAAGGCATGAGAGATGGGGAAATGTAAATGAATCCTCAAGACCAGCAAATCCAAGAACCAGACTGAGACTTGCTCACAATTCCCTTTCAGGTAACCAAATCAGGACAAATATATATTGCCCATTATTTTTGGCTTAAATTATTCTGAATAGTATATTGTACCGTAATGTCACTTAAGAAAGGTCAGGGAACATCAGCACTATTCAACAAGACCCTAATTTATACTGACAGGACACAGAGTAATCCAATGGTGAACACGGAAGACTTTTCGAAGAGGTCTTGACTACAGAATGAAGTTTTTACATTTACAAAATACAGAACAACCATTGGATTGCAAGAATATGTATAATCTCTATTAGAAGTTACAATACGGCACTGTAAAATCCACGACAGCAGCATTAGTATAAACTTTCCCTATAATATCTTGCTGAGTTGCCAGTATTCTTACCCAGGCCTAGAAACTAATGAAAAAGAAAACTGATTTATAGGGATTATATATATTAAAAGGAGGCATACAGAGAGCAGAAGAAAGGGGAGCAAAGGTTCTAGTTTTTCAAAGTCTGTGGAAAGATACAAGGAAGATATTTAAAATTAAGCTAATTTTAAGGTAAATTAAGCACATGCCAGATCTTCCTGTTAGATTATTTTCTCACGTTAAGCTTTTTATCTGTTTTAAGAAATAAAATATTATTTTGTGAAATAAACCTGTTTTGGATCACTGCATTTTGTACTCACCTGGTCACAGTGTCATGGACAGAAGAACTTTAAATCCAGGTACCAAGGAAAATGGGGGTAAGGATGGAAAATAGATGAAAGAGTAAACTTAGGTTAGTACCAGGACAGTGCACCCTAACATCCAATCTCAGGCTCTAAGCACCCTGAGGTGCTTACATTTACTTTCAGAAGTAAACGTACACATCTTGATGGGACAAGATGGACTTGAAAGTGTAGATGGCCTCTAATCACAGTTTTATATTCTAATACAAGAGGAAGAAATTAAATCAAAGTAAACAGGTCTGGACTTTCTGAATAAAATAGATCCTAACACACTTCTCAGCTTTCTCAAAATAAAAGTATCCTTTTTATTTTTAAGATTTTAGCAGAAGGAAACGTCAAAGCAGTAGAATTTATGCAGAAGAGAAGTATTTGAAGTTTTCTAGCACATCCAGCAACCCTTAAGGGCTTTTTTAAGCATAGGAAACCATCTCCTAAAGTCAATTTGCAGAGATTATTTATAATGACTTGCATTTTAAACTGTAATAGAGATATGTGCATATGAAGTTAATGTAGTAGAAGGATTCCTTTAACTTTTTTCCCAGCAGCTTACTGTGTGTACCATAAGGCACACATATGCTTTTACAGGACCACAGGCCTGCAAACTAGAATTTGCAGCATATACTTGATAATATCAAGAGCCCATTGTAGTCACTAAGGTTACCCTTTATAGGAAGGGACCATGAAACAATTTCTGTCTGTTCTTGTGCACATTTCTAGGATTTCTTTTACTGCAAACTGTAATTTCATTGATCAATCTTTTGATCATCAATTCTCTGAGACAGCAGCTTTTCAAAGAAAGCAGGTTCAGACCCATGGAACACACGTCCCACTACAATAACCGGCAGTGAGAATGACACTTCCAGTATAATGAATTAAATTTTGCTTCAAAAGAAAGTGCTTTGTTTATTTACAATGTTATGTTAACTTAGATGGTAACAGAGGGAAAAAAAAAGTAATTGAATGAATCTCAGGAATGTTTTGCTTCATTCTTACATAGTTTTAGAACAATAACAACAGCAATTATTAATACAACTTTAAAAGCATGTAGGGCAGATGTTGCTGTATACTTTTATTAATTTACCCAGATATTATTTCTGACATCCTACACAATAATCTGTCTTCCATTTCTGAAAAGTCACTTAACCGACTCCCTATATTATTAGGGACAAAACTAGAACACTATACAATTCCTGATTTGCCTGAGCAGGAAATGAACAAAAAATGAAGAATTCTGCCATTCCATAAGACTCAAATTTGACAAGTGTGGCCTTTATTCGTGTCTATGTGACTATCCGCATTTATCATTTAGATCACCCAGAAATTTCACTATGACATAATTGTATTTTTTTTTTTTTTTTTTGAGATTTCTTTAAAATTGTCTGTGCCTTTAAACAAATGTGCCCAGATGCTGTGGGTACAGCTAATCACAGGCACAAAGACCCAGTCAAGGTCAGTCTGCAAGTTTGTCTCTAATTGCCCAGTTATACATTCCTTGTTCACCCAAATCTTCTACTGACTTCAATGGGATTTTTGTTTAGTGAGGATTACAGGATTTGGCCTCCTAGCTTATTTAAGTATTGCATCTATACATCACCATGTGTAGCATGTTTCAGTCCCTACGGTCACAATAGCTGTAATTTTACTAGCCCTAAGTATCACATTGAGCTTTTAGAAATCCTTGCCCCTCCAAAAGCCTTAAAACAGATTCTTTTTGTTATACTTAAATTTCCTATTTCAACATTATTGGACTTTTTTTAACATGACAGCCAATATTTGTCTCATTGCTGCTATATTTTTCATTTAAAACATGCTAATTGCTTTGAAAACCTATTTACCTAACTACTGTTTTATTGACCTAACTACTGTTAAGTCATTCTGATAAAACACAAAGACAGTAATTTTCCTACCCTAGTTTTTTACTTAAATTCTCAGTTACACTTCAGCTCCTTATTAAAGCAGTCTGCTGATTTTTAGATGATCTGACCAATGCCCATAATAGCTTTTGTTGACTTCTCTAAACATTTTTGCCTGTCGCAGCATGTTTGTGTGATTAATTCCCAATTCAATTTTTTTTTTTTTTTTTCAGATGTTTACATCAGGTCGCTTGCAGTCCTTCCTTAGTTTACCCCCACAGCATATGTTCATAAAGCATTTTTTCATCATTATGCAAACACTACAATCTAGACAAAATGCATGCTATAATTTTTTATCAGACCAGCTGTACTTCTCAAAGGCAAGGGTGTTTCTGTGTTGTCAGCTCAGGCCTGTTGGTCTCTTCCTCATCCAAACCGAATACATGAGGAAACCCAGACACAGCTGACAAGACAGTTCACTCAAGGACCTGCTTCAAACAGCACAAACACAAAATGCCATGAGTCAAGCTCAACTGTATCCCAGCTGGTCTGGCATCCTCAAAACTCACAAGCACTCACAGCATTTCACAGTGCAACACCCCCCTCCCCCCCCCCCCCCCCCCCCCCCAAAAAAAAAACAACAACAAAAAAAACCACAACTCTAAAACCAAACAACCCTCTAAAGAAACAACAAAATACAAAATTAATTACGCCTCTGAGATGTTACATAGGGCCCAAGAGACCCATATAAAGTGCTAGGCCAAGTGCATGTGGGCAGCCTGCTCAGTGATGCAATATTAAGCTCCAGCAACAGCAACAAGAGTTGACCCAAGAGATCTGGGGGCCACTGTTTGCTCTCTGCTACAGTCCACAAAGATAGCCTAGACACTCTCCTCTTTAAGAAATAGCATACATGAGAGACACACATGGTGTGACCTTTTGCAAAATCTTGGTTAACTCCTCATACCTCACAAAGTAAGGCCTGGCACAACACTTTCCTGAAAAGCGGGAACAGATCAAGGAAGTTAGGAAACAATGCATATGATTTACAATGCAGTAACTCCCATGCAGGTTGAAGCCAAGCATCTTCAGGGTGCTGCAGCTTAGTCTAATAACTGTATTGATCCATATTAATTTTCTATTGTGCTTTTCAAGGTACTTCCCAGATAAATTTATAGGAAATGGTGGGCTTTTACACAGTATTCCCTACAGAGGCAGGGCCTTAGTGAAAATGTAGCTGCCTCAAACTCCCTAACCAGCTATATTCAAATTTTCTGCTGGATTAAATTGAGAAGTGTTAATGGTGAAAGACTTTACACATCACAGACTGTGCTACTGCAAGAATTTCAAGCAAAACACCAAGAATAACCCAGATGGGGTTGTCCAGGTAGAAGGCCAAGTACCTACTGTTCTTACTTCAGGACATGACTTGCCTGTCTCGCATCCTCTGATCTCCCTTCAAAGCTGCTCATCCTATCTCAGGTCCCTACTGTCTATACTAAAATAATATTCTCAGTTACTATATACAGTTAATATTCTCAGTATACTGTTGTAGCAGTATACTTTGACATAAATATAGAAAATCAAAATCTGTGTTAGGGGACTACATAGATTCCAAAATGGATTTTCAAGAAAAAAACACATTCAATCAATCAGAAAGATGTACTGGAGAACAATGAATGGGTGAATTACTATATTAAGCATCTAGATTTAAAACCTTCCCCCCCCCCCTAATTCTTAAAGGTTTTTAAATATCATGTCTGACAATCTCTCCTAGAGACTTCGTTTCTACATAGGCCCATGGTCTTCAGTTTATGCTGGTCCTTGGACAGCATCAAACGTTTTTGTTGGCCTCAGTTTTAACTATTCATTTCTGATTTGTGAGCAACACATTAACTGTGCACCACAGACTGAAGCTGGGTGTTAACAGACTGATTTTTGTCTTGTGAGAGGCCAATACTCTGTTTTTATTAGTACAGCCTCTCTTCTGTACAACTGAATTACAGCATTTTCAAAGAGGAGAAAAATCACATTCCCTTATCTACATTTTTGTGGTTAAGCATATAACTGTAGTCATTTTCCTTCTTCTGGTGTACATGCATTGCAATATAATTTTATTTGAACAAGATTTTTTGAGCAGTAGATGAAAGATGAAGAATGAGCAGCATGAACTACAATGACACACTGGAAAAACTGTATAAAGCATATCCATTTAGTTAGAAAACCACCAAGCAACAAAATATCTATAACCACTGTTTGAGATTTCCCAGTTTCTCTGATATCTCTTTGTGAGTAATCTGAATACGATTTAATCTGGTTGACTTTCAAGGTTACATTATGTTCCAATACGGTGTGAAACAGTCAATGTATGCACCTGTATTTTTCATGCTTGAAAAGCACATGCTAGGCAAGAGATGTTATCGTCTATTTACTTTAAACGCACACAAAAAAGCACTTAACTCCTAATAAAAAATATAGGACACAAGCTCAGTGCTGTGTTTGAGACTCTGCTACATGTCTACAGTCAACAGGCACAGCCAGGTCTTGCCCACATACAGGAACAGCAGTTAACTTGTGATTTCTGGGCTGCAACGACCAGCCTGACTGCTGTACTCATCCCCCTAGGCATATGCAGTAGCTGCAGAGTATATAGCTAGTTGTCAGATGATACCCTGCTCACCAGATGCCTTCTGGCTCTGCGTGAGTACTTCTAGCACTCCTTCAGTCTTCAGTATCATGGTATTTCGTCACATCCAACCAGGGACATCAGATAACAAGAACTGGCAGTTTGATTCAGTTCAAAGGCTAGGTAACTGTAA
This sequence comes from Aythya marila, assembly GCF_965140915.1. NCBI lineage: Eukaryota > Metazoa > Chordata > Aves > Anseriformes > Anatidae > Aythya > Aythya marila. The sequence goes on along the minus strand of NC_139045.1, from coordinate 23,526,804 downwards.
TTGCCATTCTGTCTGTAAGCAACTTAAAGCACAAACATGCTGGACATAAAGCAAAAATGGACAACCCAATTTATGGAAAGTAACTAGCCCTGCTAAATAAGTGCACATTTTTAAACTGAACTCAAATCTGCATCTTTTCCATGATTCCAAATTTTTTGTTTGGCTTATTTTTTGACCTGCTAGTAAAGCTTCCACTAAGCCATGGTAGCTTGTAGCCTACGTACAGAACAGAAAATACATCCTCTCTGAAATACCTGGATGCATCTTTTCCATCCTCAGTTTTTTTCAAATATTTAACAAATACCTGTCATTTACGGACTCCCATCCGCTAAATGATTAGCTCCTTGAGCTTAACTCTAGCATTCCCTCAGATCATTACTTAGATAAGATGAATACAACCCTTCTGAACAGACTTTAAGACAAAACACGTGCATTACGGTGTCTCAGCATGGACTGAGACAAGGAACAAAGGAACAAATACACATGTTTGTATTTTATATCTGACTCTTGATTTCTAGTTATGTAATACTACAGTAATGCAGTATCCAATATCCCAGAAGAAAGCCCGAGAAACAGAACACGTTTAACACCTTAATAGTTGAATTGAATATCAAAAACTGCTGTATCTAAAAGGAGATTTCTGTTGTTGTTATTTATTCTTTTAAAGAACAAAATTTGTCAAAGTTTGTGACAGGAATATGTTCTTTCTCCTGATATGCATTTATGTGTAAAATACCAACATACAGAATATAATGCAAGTTATTAATTATATTGAGCAAGTCATCCGTATTTGAAGAAGAAATGTTAAGATTAGACTGAGAAAGCTGATATCTATAAAATTTCACCCCAGGAAGGACTTACTTTATCTTGAAAGACAGATGAACTCTACCACAGCCATTTAACAACAACAAAAAATAAAAAGAAGACCCAACCCAGACAAGTCTCCCATTCTGTCTCTTACATTGTTTTAGAGTCTGTGTCAGGGGACTCCTTTCAAAAAATCTTCCTTTCTACCCCTCCCTATTCTTCTTCTCCTGGATCTGCAATTTTAAATTCAATTTCTCTGGTATTTCATCTTCTTTCCTTTAGTATTGACTCAAGAACAGTGTTTCACCCTTCTTGGATATCATCTAGGAAACTGGAACTCCTATGTCCATAATGAAAGGATTAAAGGATTAATGTCGGTAGAAAATATATCCTTATCAAGCCCACATATAAAAACTAGAGCCTGGAGAACAATAACTCAGTTTTATAGCAACTTTCAAGGTGACTTTTTTTTTTTTTTTTTTTTTTTTTTGACATTTTTGACATCTGCGTGTTCCCCATCAGAATATGGGAGTGAATTACATGGTTTCTGAAAATAGGAATACATGTGTTTCTCTTTGTATGTCATACGTCACCCCCTATTACCAAATAATAGTTTGCACAAACCAGTGCTATTAGCATTTGTTATTTGGGTTTGGCAGAAACGTCTGAACAGAAGAAGGTTTGAGAGTTGTTTTATTTGTTTGTTGTTATTCTTGTTTTATTTGTTTGTTTAACATTGGCCAGTGGTGTTTACTCTCTATTCCTTTTATAATCATAGAATCATTTAGGTTAAAAAGGTCCTCTGAAAGACATCTAGTCAAAACTGCTGATCAAACCTCCAAGGATGGCCATCCACAACCTCTCTCAGCAAATGCTTCTAATTCTTAATTGTACTTCTAGGAAAACAAACAAACAAACAAACAAACAAACCCAACACTAACTCATTTTCCTTATTTACTCTTGGAGCTTTTCCTCTTTCAGTTTATGACCGTTGTCTCTTAGGCTCTTCACCGAAATACACAATATTATGAGATACACATCTCTATTTGCTCAGTATCCCCCTCAAGTGTTGGAAAACTGCTATTAGTTCCCACATTCAGATTCTTCTTATACAGCATCTGCTCCTGCCCATTTTGGCATCCTGCTACTAGAATCACTCAAGTTTACCAATGTCTTGTACTCTTTTTTGTACTTGTTCTTTTCTTTTCCCCCTATCTACCTCCTCAAACCCCAAAATTGGATACAGTACTCCATACTTAGCAGTTTTAAGTCAAATAGAGTGGGATAATTGCTTTGCTCAATCTGCTGGCTGTACACTCCTCTCAATAAAGCCAAAGATGCCGTAGGCCTACATTGCTAGTAGGGCACGCTGCTGGCTTGTGTTCAACTTGTCATCTCTAATATCCCCCAAGCCCTTTTCTGTAGAGCTGTTCCCCAGCCAGCCAGCCTCATCCTCTGCAAGGAGCTCTTCCTTCCCAGGTTAAAGATGTCACATTTGTCTTTACTGAAATTAATCAGATTCCTGTCAGGCCATTATTCCAGCCTGCCTAAGCCTCTCTGAATGACAACCCTCTACTAAAATCTGTCAGCTACACTACCTTTACAGGTTGGTGTCATTCACAAAATTTATACAGGTGCACCCTGTCTCCTCCAGAATGTACCCTCTTCTGTTATTGATGAAGATATAAAACAGGATAGGTCTCAGGAGAGGCCCCTGAGAAAAGATACTTGTAACTGGGCTCCAAACAGACTATGAAACTTCAACTACCTCATGGAACAGTCTTCCAACCAACTTTCATCGTTTTTCCACCCACCCAGACCAAACATCCTAACTCAAATACAATACTGTGAAACACAGCATCAAAAGATTTGCTAAAGTCAAGCTAGATGATATCCACTGCCCTCTTCCACAGATTGATTAATTATAGATGGTGATTAAATTAGTCAAGCATGATTTACCCTTATAACCACTTTGCCTCCAGAAGAATGCCATCTACCAGTTCCGTAAATAAACCAAAGTTTACACTCTCAGTTTAAAATGCAGACTCTGCTACTTGTCTCCCTCATGATGTTAAACTCCATTAATTTGTGGTTGCTAAAAGACAAGGATGCTATTGACCAGTTCTTCTTTATTTGTGAAGGACCCACGTTGACTGCATATTGCATCTACATTACAGTCCCTTAGCAGTCTCCAGAAATCTCTTGGGTTGCTTATAAGCCACTTAGTTGTCCTTTCAGCAGGCAACAGGGTGGCTACAGCCTCCCCTATGAACAAGGGTCTCTGAGTTGCTTAAGTATAACTGCCTTCTTCCTCATGCTGACTTAACGATCTGTGACACACACTCACTGTAATGTCACCCACACCAGCCCCTCCTCTAATCCACAAATACTCAACCAACCCTGTTATCAGCTCGTCCACTCAAACTGCTTCACTCTGTAAAGGGAAGCCCATATCTCTGTTCCCTCCATGCCTTTCTATATCCATTCATCACGGTTGTTCCAATAATGCCTTAGTGATGCATCTGCATGCATCCTCCTATTTGATTCCCAGTTTGTGCGCATCTCTGTGCAGGCAATTATTCCCTGACATTCTATAAAACAGAAAATTTATGAGAGCTTTCTCCTCAGATTTGACCATCTGCTGATAATACTTTTCTGTCCGTCATCCAAATTCTGGATTCTCTTCCCCCAACGTTTTTTCTTCCTTCTCTCTAATCTGTTCCTATTGCTCTCCATTCTGACATGAAAACATTAATTAAAAAGTGTGTATAGACAAACTGACACAGTAGCAGTTTGCCTGGCAGCTATCACATTTTCAAATTAGCATTACTACTTTTGGGAAAGCTGTACTGTAGTAAATCAAAATGATGAAAAAGCTGTAGAAGTCTATGCATTACAGCTTTCAGTACTATATCTGCAGACAATGGAAAGAGTCTACCAGATAAAATCCCAAGCATGGCTGAAGTCTGTTCTAACATGGTGATTTTAAAGACTATCACAGCAAACTGAAAATAATATATTAGATCGACTGAAGAGACATATAAATACAGCTATGCTGCTACTGCCCGTAACAGTTACCCTACATGTTTTTATGCATTGCAGTGCTGAGATTGTTGAACTCCATTGTTTTGTGGGGGATACTCTCTGGACCAGGACACAGACTAGCATTTCAAAGTAACTGGAGCTATTCCTTTGAAGCTGAACTGCTTGTGAACAGCCATTCTAAAACCATTCTACAAGCAGGACACTACTCTTGGGGAAGGTGACTTTGTGTTGCTCTGCCACAAAAATGCAGAAAGAGTGGCTGCTTTAACTTTTTTGAGAGGCATAAAATGGCTCGCAGCACTTATCCTACCATGCTTCAGAGCACAAAGCAACAGAGCTCAAAACATGTCTTATGCCAGAATATCAGCAGGGTCTCACTTCTGCAGAGGATATTATCCAGCTAGACATGGAAACACTGAGCAACAGTCAAGAACACCATCCCTACACATCTTGAACTACATTTCCACTATATTTCCACTTCCTTGGTGAAGCTGGCAGGACAGGTTCAGAGAATGATGGGGAAAAAGATTCATTTATTAGAAATGTATGCTGTTTCTCTTCCATCTAAATCAACTGACTGATAGTCACTTAGTATTTGTGCAGTGAATGGAGATGTTATTAACCCTTTTAGTTATAGCTCAGGGAATCTTGGAGAGGAGGGACAGACACACAACTCATCATGCTGAAAAATCAGTATTAATGTTGATACTGAATGGAAAAACATTTATTGGATAACTCCCATTGGTGGGCTATTGCTACAGTATTGGAAAAATTGCAGATCACTCATTGCTCTTCATAAACCACATAGTCTCAATCCACATTTCCAGTAGTGAAACCAACTGCATCCAGACTTAACACTGAGACCACTTTTACCATTTTTTTTTTCTAATTAAGGAAGGAGATAATCACCAAGATTAAAGTAAAGCACTACATGTTTGTAGGAGTAGAGTACAGACTATCTATTTTTAAATTTTATTTTTGAAACAAAGCTATTAAGGAAGCACACATGAACATCATCTGGTGACTGCCCCTATATAAGCGTAGAGACTCTTAAGCAAGATTGTATAAGCACTGAGTATAATTTTCTTTGTATTGCTTGGTTAGAGAAAGTTTCTTAGAAAATAGGTCACAGCATGGAAAAAAAAATAGAAAAAAACAAACATGCAAGATCGAAAGATACTAAGTTCCTCATCACTCCATTGAAGCCCCTTTTCAAAATGCACACAAAAGCAGGTTGCGTAACATAACTCTAGCCTAACACCAGAATCAAAAAAAAAAAAAAAAAAAAAAAAAAAAAAAAAAAAAGGCAACCCCTTTGCTAGAAGTGCCTGCAGATCAAGAAACCCAATCAAGATATAGTTGAAGGCACAATTCTGTCTTTACAGCAGTTGTGAACATTGATTTTAGGTGAGTTTCGCTATTTTCAGCTGTTGAAGATCTGGTCTTCTAATTTAAATTCTGTCTTGACTTTGAGTAATTCTGTTGAGGTCACTAGAACAGGGTTACTCAGGACATAAATTTACCCCAAGGGCTTTTGTTGCCTAAGCTATATTTATATTACATTAATGTATAAACAGAAAATGCCTAACAAGTTCCAGAAAAGCAATTCATGTAATTAGTTTTTAACTTGTGCTTATGTCTCTCAAGGGTTACTGAGGGTCGAATTAGAGAAACATATTTCTGAAAAGCACAACTCCTGAAATAATAAAGCTTCAGTTTACACTTTTAAGCAGTAGCACCTGTCTTATTTCTTCTAATTATCTTTTAAAAGAATATGTGGATTGAAATGACAAAACAAAATACAGAAGAAATGACAGAACTTCACATTAAAAGTCAACTTGTAGTTTTGTGAGTTTTCATAAATCAAAAAAAATGCTTTAGTTAATTTTCATGTAAATGCAGAACATGAGAAAGGCACACAACACAAAAGTCAGACTTTTAAAAAATATTTTAAAATAAATACTAAAACAAAACAATCCAAACAAAAAAGTATTTTGTGTTATGTGTAACCTATTTCAGTCTGGTGTTGAGAATTCAGTAAAACTTGCATTATATACTGCAATATGTAATTTAGCAGGATTGGGGCCTAGAAATTAAATGTCATTGGAACCGAACAAGACTTAAGTGAACAGATGCCATTTGTCATATACATGAACAGAGCAGTCCTGTCTTCTTTTACAAGCAGCAGTGCGTTTTCATTTTTAGAAGTCCGTATAACTTGAAGGTCAGGAAACAGCACAAGACATGCAATATCTATGAGAATGCCAGCATACAGAATTTTTATTAACTAAACCTGTCTGAGAACTCTAAATAGCCACTAAAATAAAATTAAAATAAATTACCAAAGGTCACCACGCACCAGTTGTTAGTTTGGATAACTATAAAAGCAGATACCAGCTGTTGATAACTCTCATTTATTGAATTTATTAACGAGCTGCAGTAACGTGCTTGTCATGTTACATGACTATGCATATTCAACAAGTGTTGAATTCAACTTCACTTGATTCCATTTTGCATACTCCACAACCATTCACGTGATGCAAATACTTAACAATTTTTTTTAGATCCTATTACATAACACATGATATTTACCAACATACCTATTGGTTACAGAAAACTGAGAAGAAATAGTAAGGAAATGCAACCTCCTTTAGCCTAAAGAGGACAGATCAATCGTGATTTTCATACAGCTACTTGCAGTATGTAGATCACTGGATTTACATGTTTACTTTGTCAAACATCTGGATATTTTCATGCTAAGTATACAATCCCCTTATTTAACAGTTGCTGACAAAGCATGAACTTTGAAAGTGGAGATCAAAAGGAATAAGACAGTCAAATCTGTTTCAATCCGGTTAACAATACAAAACATGATGCTTCCAAATATAGCTAGAACACTGAGTGATGTGGGCAGCCCCAAGCAAATCAACTTTAATGGAGAAAGACAGAATTACATATTTGTAAAATGTGGAAAAAAAAAAAAGGAAACTTTTTTTGCATACCTCATGAAGCATAGCAATTCCTAGTAATATGAAAGTATTTGTGATGCTGTTTTCAGGTTTCATTATAATGTTATATTTATAATGTTCCTAACTTGTTAGTGTAGATAAATTGCTATTTTGTAACTGTAAATAAAAAGGCCTTTGAAATCGAAAAAGGAATTCAACCAAGTCACACAGTTCAAACCAAAATAAAAAAGAAATATTATTGTTTCTGATTTATGGGGGAGGAACAGCTGGCATTTATTATGTCTGTGTACTACATCAATCACCAACAACACACAAACTCTGATAAATCTACCTTATGTCCCTACAAATACAAAGCTGTTTTTCCTAGAACAGATTGTTAGCTTATGTAAAAGGGTAAAGCTCAAAATCCAGCCCTCTCTCTTCTAATCAGTTCAAATGATTTACAAGGCAAAAATTTATCTAGTTTAACTTTTACATTTCTTTCCCCCCCTCTGAGCAATTGAGTTGTGAACAGAACATACTTGCAGGATAAACAGGACTGGTATGAAAGACCATCAGTAAGTATGACTGACTTTGGTCAAAGCTGCAATTATAACAGATGCCATTTGCACATATCTGCTGCAGCACATGCTGTTTATAGACAGCCATCTATTGCAGGTGGAGAACGACAAGACTGAAAAGAGTAAAGGTGGTAGTAAGGATGTTAGCCACAGGAAGGTGAGTAGGATGCAGCTTCTCATGATCTGACCAACCAATATGCAGGACATATTAGTACAGGGAACTGTGCTTTAACTTGCCCATCTGCTGAGAAAAAAAATGAAGCAGAACAGATTGTCCAGCAAGTTTCTGTTACATACTTTTTTTTTTCTTTTTTTTTTTTTTTTTTTGACAGAGAAGATAGAGAAAACAAGTAGAGAGCAAGTATTTTGAAATCTGAGTAAAACTTTAAGGCAGAACTTAGTCCAGAAGTCCAGAATGTGAAGAAGGAAATAGAGTTTTTGACTAAAGTGTCCATTAAACTTCAAAACAAAGATGATGATGGACAGAAGTTTATTGACAGATTAATCTGAGAAGACAGACTTTTCAGTCTCTTTTCAGACAATTTTTTTTTTTTAAACAAAAGCTCATTTGTAATTAGCTGACATAATTAACACAGTGACAAAGAACTTCAACTAAAATTGGGAAAGCACAAAGTGTTCTCCAACATGTTAATCTGGATGCTTCAAAACCAAATGCCTTTGTCTAGTTAGCCCTAAGATACTTTCAGATTTGACAGAAGCAACTGCAGAGCTATTAACTGCTGTCTTGGAGACCTTCTGGAGTATTGGTGGTTTCAGGAGACTGGAAAAGGAAAGCAGAATTCCAAAGCTCAACGCCAATTGCACAAACACAGGAACAAACAATAAACAAACAAGTTATTTGCAAGTTCTTGGGGAGTGGGAAAAGAAGAATCCTTGCCCCCTGTCCTCTCAAGGGATTGTAAACATCATGGCTGTGTATAACACACAAATCATGTCAATTTAGTATCATTATCTTTTCCTTTCATGACAGTGAAGTGTGTCACACTGATAAGGAAGAAGCAATATGAATCAGATGAGTTAGGATAAAACCTCTGGAAGGTAAGCAGCACTCTAAGATTTACACGTGGGGAAGTGCCACGCTTTCTCTTTGCAAGCCAGCAGCCCAGACTCATTGCTCCCAGCACCCTTCTCCCAATCTCTGCATGGAAATGCAGACTCCAGTCAGATCCAGACACCTTGTGCTTCTAGATTTACCATGGATGCTTTTTAAACCCCCAGCACAATGAAAGCTTTCAGCCAAAAACTGCATTAGCTGCACACCAAGCACTTGTACAACACAGACTTTTTTTTTCCTTCACAGTCCTACCCTGTGCATGATTTTGTGAGGCCCCATGGGTCAGAGGGACCCACTAAAAGATACTGATAAGCAAACACAGCACTTTCTCCAATGTGTTGCACTGGTAAGGGACTAAAAGAAACAGAAACAGTTACCATGGAGCTGCACTTCCTCTTAACAATTATTCTTGAGAAAAATCAGTATCATTTTTTTTCTGCTAGCTCAGATGCCTGACCCTACTTTTCTTGGAAAGCTTGTGACCTCAGTGTGATTTAGAAGTCTCATTTTGTCCACTCTCTAATTTATTTTGACTTGAGTAAGACTTTTTCCTTGATATTCTAAGATGCAGGAAATTTGGTATAGAGGAAGTTACTACAAAGACAGAAGCAAATCTTTTGGAAAACTGTATGCTACAATGTTTATTAGTGGTTAACTGTCAAAGCGAACACAGCTGTACTCATGGTGCTGTTCTACTGAACATATTATTTACAGATTTGGGTGGTGGAAGAGGGAGATGCTTACAAAATATGCAGCCAACTCCTTCGTGATAAGCTGTAAAAACAGGAAGACAGGATTGGAACTCCAAAGGAACTTTGCAGACAAGAGAAATACTCAGAGAAAACTAGAGATAGTAAATTCATTAGGACATATCCAGTCTTCAGGATCTTTTAAGTTCTGTCCTCCAAGAAGGAATACTCAATTGGACAAATACAAGTTGAAGAAATTCCAGCTTTGTACTCTGCTCTCCAAAACAGTGATCTATGAGTCACAAGCTGAGCACTAGTTAACATCCACAAGGAACAAACTGAAGGAACTAGCATTGTTTAGTCTACAGAAGAGAAGTCTAAGGGAAATAAAGGGCTAAGAACTAAGGAGAAGGAAATAAGCCATTCTGCTTGTCCACATTAACCAGGACAGATAGCAGTTGACCTAAATCTAGAGCAAAGAACATTCACATTGGATGTTAGGTAAGAGAGTTGTGTTGAATAATCCCCCTGTTCTAGATATTTGTACAATAGTAAACTTTGTACATAAACAAAGTTTACTAGTTTACTATTTCTCTCGTACCAGTCTTCCCTTTACTGTCCCATATGAAGAGCATATAATAGCAAACAAAAAAATGCTGTGAAGCTTTTAATCAAGTCAGCATCTCGTGGTAAAACTGTACCACTACAGATGAAATCAGACTAAACAATCAAGACAAATTTATTTAATGAAAACAGACCAGCATATCCTATTAAAAATTGTTACAAACTAATATTCCAGTGTATGTAACAAAATAAAGACATGTAATTTCATTTGTTCTGGCTTCAACTAGATTCAGTGGACCAAATATTTGTTCAAAATTGGTATAGACAGCTCTATATGGGAAGCTACAGGACACCTGATCCTAACAAGTGGAGTTTAATTTCATAAAAAAGTGGTCTTAAGTGTATGCATGTGTGTGTACACACACACACACATATATATATATGAAGGAAAGTAAAACTGCTTTAAAAATGCAGACAAGCATTGGTATATTGGCTTTCAATAAATCTGTTTTACATAAGCAGCTGACAAAATCTCTTTATGAAAATATATCAAGTCCTTCTACACTATTATTTTGTGCTACAGTTAAAAAAAGGCCTAATAAATGTTGTTTTGACATCTGTTTCAAAATCAAGACTCTGTCTATCATATTGCTACCTGGTACTTTAAGAGGGTATGGGTAAGGAGAGAGAATGAAAGGTAAACAGATCTTCTTATGACTAATGAAATAATTCCAGATGCTTATTTTAGAAGCAGTATCACTCTCATAAGGAGTATAAATACAATTTAAAATGTAGTTCTGTTTTCTTGATGTCTGCAGAATTTATGACAACTCTCAGACTACAAAGTCCATTCCAACCACGTAACGCAACATATACAGGCATATATAAAAGTCAATATTAGAACAGGTAGAAATGTACTTAGACTTTAAGTAAATAAAACAAGAGCACCACAGCAGTGAAATGCTTTCAGTCATCAATACACACTTATATTGCTGTCTGGCTACTTTTTCCATTCATGGATTCAAACATAAGCCACCCATCCCTGTGCTGGGTCTACATAAAAATCTGATCTCTGGCTTACCCACAAGACTACCCTCCATTCTAAATTGCATCACACAGACATTCAGCAGAAGCCAGCTCTTTGTGTAACAAACACTCACAGTTGCTTGATTTATTGACCCACTACAACAATCTTCAGTTCATTAAAAGAAGGAAATGTAGTCTTAAAATGATTTGTTCATAATACATGCACCTCCTCACCAATACTTCTGTCTAAGGCGTAACATAACATTAAGGATCTTTCTGAATTAAAAGCTTTGCATTTAGACTGATGATACATTCCTAAATAGTTTTTTTTTTTTTTTTTTTTAACTAGAATTAAAAGAAATCATGGCATAATTTTCAAACATTATTTTGCCCTTTTGTTTAAATAAAATATTTTGTGATAATAACGTACCTTAAATAATGAAAAATCTTGAATTTTATTAGTTTGATGAAATACAAAGTAAATTGTAATATAAAGTGGTATCTTACTTTCAAATAATGTAAGGCAGTAGAAGGAACAGCAAAACAGAAATCATATTTCCTTCTCTTGAAAACAAAAAGCTTGTATGCGACACAAAACAATGCAAGTGCATTTTGCAAGTGCAAAACAATGCAAGATTTGCAATGAAGTCTGCAAATCACGCTTGGACGAGTAAAGCTTCTTTTTCAGATACCAGTTTTCAATGAAAGAGACATTTGCTACACAAATACACAAAGTTGGTCCAACCCCCACTGCTATCAGTAGTGGAACATCCATTGGTTTTGATAGAAGATTAACCAAACATGTGGGGTGCCTGAATCTATAGAATGAGATTTAAGACTCTAAGAATGAGTACTGCCTTCATAACCCCAAAAATCTTCAGCCTGTGGATTACACAGAAAGTGATCTGAAGTGGAAGATGTAAGAAGAGGAAATAACATGAGGGGCATTAACCAAACTCATTCAGCTTTGCTGCTGTTTGCAATAATTCATACAGGCTAGTCCACAGTTAGTCATCTCCTCAAGAGAGTTTACAGGAGCACTTACAGGAGCCTTTGCTATGGACCTTCTTTGTTTAAATAAGCCCATAATGTAGTGATAATTGTTATTTACATTTAGTTTATGTGCGTGGCTACAGTTTATCTTTCTTACATATGATCACAGTAAGAAACAAATTTTAGCAAAAGCAAATTAACTATGAGTAACACAAGACAGATAAGAATTCTTAAAAATGAGCAATTAGAACATGACAGCTTTCTTTCACTTTCCAAATGATGCTTTAAAGCACTTCAGTATTTAACTACAGTAGAGGCTTAAATCATAATACCAGAAGCAACTCAACTGTATTTCAGGAGTTGGAAAGTGAATCAGACAGGAAACTAAATGATGCATTTAAATAAAGTGCCTTTTTAGAACCATGATTTTCCAATCAGCAGAACCTTTCTTAAGTTCTAAAATTGATATAGGTATGAATTAATCACATCAAAATATATTCAGCGTCACATTATGGCTTTAATCTGGGCAACTGTGAAAATCAAATCATCGGTCTATTTGAGTTGCATGGCAATTTAAACTTACAGCAAGCATCTTTCATACTAATTATGTAATATGGAGCTGCAATATCTGCTTTTGAAAAAGAATTCTTCCCTATGATAAAGATGCTATCGCTGAAGTCCTGACTAAGGTAAGTGAGCTCATGTGTTTGCTATTTTATACTATCTCTAGTTTTTAAGAGAAAATAAAATAATAATAATAATAAAAATATTGGCCCTGCTTTTAATATAATTCAATTTTATTTTAAAGCACTTGCAAAAAAATAAATTTTACAGCTACATATCAATGGTCGTATTTTATTCTTGTAGATCACAAATTGTTCCAGTTGTGAAGTAGGTAAGCATATACACAGAACTGTTAAATGAACCTAAGAGCAGTGTAGCTTTTTCTGTCTCTTCTGTTTCTTTATTTTTTTTTAAAGCCTTCTGAGGCAGGGTTCTGCCCTTGCTACTACAAGATGTAGAGCAACAAGACCAATCATGTTTAAAGACCTAAGGAACATTTAACAATGCTAACACAGCTGCAGTATCCCTGCAATAATACTGCTACGTGAGTATACAACTAAGGCATACAACAAAAATGCACACAAATTTTTTTTTTTTTTTTTTGAAGTAAGGATTCACTAACTCGGATAGTTTTTCTACCAAGCCAGAAGTGATGTGCTAAGAAGCAAAATACACAAGCAGAAGCCTTCAACAGTATAAAACTCCAGGATTTCCCAGAACACACTGCTTATACATTTAAATTATTTTCCTTTCAAGATGCATACTACAATAGCTAAGTGACAGGTATTTTCCTTTCTATTCACTGTGCTAATAAAAACATAACTCAGAAGTTATGACTAAGCAGAAAGAAAAGCTTTGATAGTAAGAAAACAAATGCGAGTCAACTAAAATGCATGATCCATGTCTCCTGTTTGTGGACATTTGCTTGGCATACACACTCCTTTCTAAACTCCTCTCTGATATCATTGTTTTGATTTTCATAGAACAGCTTGGGTTAGAAGGGACCTTAAAGATCTTCTACTTCCAATCCTCTGCCATGGACAGGGACACCTCCCACGAGACCAGGTTACCCAAAGCCCCATCCAGCCTGGCCTTGAACACCTCCAGGGATGCAGCATCCACAGCTTCTCTGGGCAACCTGTGTCAGTGCCTCACCACTCTTGGAGTGAAGAATTTCCTCCTAACATCTAATCTAAATGGGTCTTCCTTTGGTTTAAAACCTTTCTCCCTTGTTATCTGCCTGAATAAAAAGTCACTCTCCATGTTTTGAAAGGACAGGTTAGAGATGGAAAACAGCTTGACTGCCTGTGTTCATAAAGCAGTAAGGAGAATTTAGGAAATATAGTATCATCCTGTACTCATTTGCACTTTCTTTGTGCTTCTCAGAAGACTAGAAAAAAATACATTCTAATAGTTCACCTAAGAAATGTGAATCCAGTATTTCAGGACTGTTTCTATCAGAAATTCAAAACCACCGAGGGATTTTTACCAAGTCCCTAATTCAGGGCATTGTCTTGCTCCATAACTGGCTGTTGCTCAGGGTTTCTCCCTCCTCCCTATCTGTTCAGTGCCTAGAGGTTAACCATGATATCCTGAGTGCAGGGCCACACAGTCTGGCCCTTAGCAGGTTTTCCTTTTTCCCCCATTCTTACTACTGATCAGATCCTTCATCTTTTACCCAAAAGTATAACCAACAATAAAGGAGTGAGATTTGTACTAGGGACATTGGCTACATATTTTGTTTCTTTCTACACATGAATCTGCACGTAGGTCTGCACTTTATGACAACAATACGGGTCAAGTTCCGTTTGCATGTTAGTGCAAACCCATAGTAACAATTGGCTTAATAGATTTGAGATATACAACTGAATAAATAAGAGAATATAAGCCAAAAAACTCGTAGTTTTTTAAAAAAAAACTCTTATTTTAAAATCCTTAACAATTTAAAACCATAGTCAAATCCGAACAATTTTAGATATTTTAATATATAAATTGTATTCTCAGTTGCTTGGCATGCTTAGTCTCTGAAAAGTGGTGTATCCACATTTAATTATAAAACAAATTATCTAAAACAAAACACTGCATGAAAGATTTTTTTTTTTTCCTTTTAGCAATATTGCCAAATCTTATTTTCATCTTCTAACATGGCCTTTACTGTTTTACTTAAAACTTCTGGAGGCAATCACAGTTCGAACTTTCACACATGCTATTAAAAAATAAGAAAAGAAACAACAACAAAAAACACAGCCCACAACATAGCAAGAACAAAAAAAACTCTAAAAAAAATTAAAAAAAAATAAAAAATGTGATACTTCTTCCAAAGCCAGTAAGGTCGTTTGGACTGAAGTGCCCAAATTACTGACTGGATTTGGCTCACTAGAATAATTCCTTCTGTACATAGCTACAGCTTACTCCCTCCTGTCCTCTTTTTCAGATACTGTTACATATGAATATAGGCAAGCTGGGGCTGCCTGAATTGTTCTTACAGCTTGCTCCCTACCATATCATTTATGGGAAGTTCACAGCTTCTCTCTCTTCACTTAATTACAAACAGGCACATCATGATGATAGCTACTCTAACTTACTGAAATGTAAGTAAACATTTGTCCATCATACAAGTACACATTCTTCTTTTATAAGAGGATACGTAAGGACAGGTAAGAGGCAGCATACAATCTCCAATCAGGTGATGAAATATATATTCGTTACAATGGAGATGGGCACCTGTATGTTATTAATGAGCATCTTGGGATGAAGACACTTGAATAAAACAGGCTTCTATTAGCTGTTGATTTGACAGGACATAATTGCATTTTGGTCATGTATGATTATATTTCCAATATTTTCCATGTTCTCTCACATCATGTCATAACCAGATCACCCCATCTCAAAATGCAAAGGCATAAACACAAGAATGGCAACCCACAAAGTCAAGCTCTTTCTGGACAAGAATTATAAAATCACAAGTGATAAAAATAATTATACACTATTTCCCACAGAATAAAATCTGATAGAAATCTAAAGAAACAGACAAACTACAGGTCAAAAACAAAGAAAAATGAGTTAGTTACACATCCCCACCAACACTCAAGCTGGTTGTGCAACACAAGCTTCTTGCCATGTAATGCTGTAGAGGCCAGGGCTATAAAGCAGCTCTAACACAGGAATTAAGGAAACCTGTGGGGATGAGCGGATAATAAATGTGATAGACTGGAGTCACTGCAAGGATAAAGCCAAAGGATAAAGCTGGGGTGAGAGGCGGCAGGAAGCATCTCTCCAAACACAGCCCTTCAAGATCTCAGTATTCACAACGCAGTCTGATGAAATACCAACCCTGATTGATGTCTTAAGCTTTTTTGTACTTGTAGTCAGACTGAGAAGGATTTGACGTGCCATGCTACATGTGCCTGTACAAGGATGGTATGGTGCTTGAGGAGTCAGGTACCACAGAAATAGATCACCTACTTCAAATTCCTGTGCAATGGCCATTTCCATATCTCAGCACTGAATCTAACATCTTGTAAACTTTAAATCTCTTAACCTGAGAGGCATCTAGACTTGATAATCAGAAGAGATTGTCAAGAAGTCACAATTTTCCTTGTCAGTTTATTCCAAAGTTTAGTCACTCAAAAAAAAAAAAAAAGTACTAATATTTCAGACTTCAGCTTTTAATTTTGATATGCACTTTGCCACTTGAAATTTTCTATTTACCAAAGATATCTGCATGTTTTTCCCAGTCACCATTTATTTAAGATTCTCCCTAGAAGCTATTTTCCTCTCTCTCTCCTTTCATAATTATATTTCTATAACTATAGAAATAGTTATATTTCCCTCTTTTCCAGGGCAGGCTGATCCACAGACATCAAGATGAGGGGAGGAGGGTACTTCCCTGGTGCAGCTCACTTCTTCCCCTTCTACATGCACTATATTCTTATGACACCTCTCCCGTGACAACACTCTAACGAAGGATCAAATAGAAATAATTTTTCCTGTGGCCTTAAGTCTTTCTACTAGTACTACTTGCCATAATAGTCTTTTATTATCTACCAAGTACTCAACTTTAAACACTTGAAGGAATACCTACGCAACCTAAATCAGTTTTGTTTTAAGTCTCATCAGTTTAAAGTCTATATTTTGTTTTGCCTGGTTTTTCACACGTAGGACTCTATTTTAATGCATTTTAAAAGAGCAGGGTGAAAACAAAACTAAACGATCTTTAGAGATCCTCTTAAATTAATACTCTGTTCACCTTGGGCTTACACTAAAAACAGAATGGGAACTGTTTGTATGGGATGTAGCAGATAACATAGGAAATACTTTTGCAACAGTAACGTATGTTTGTTTTTTACTCTGCCTATCTTTATAGGTTGTCATTTTATAGGCCATATAAAACACAATTGTGATTTATTACTAAGGCCATTCAAGCTGGCACAGTAAATCAGTTGAACTATTTTTAAGATAAAGTTTCCAGGCTTTCAAGACAACATTGTATCATCTAATACTTCGTTTCTGCCAATGCTCATTGCCAGTCATAACAAGGAGGCCTGACAGGGTCAGTATTATCATGCTGAAAAATTAGGGCACTCCACTGGATTAAAGTAAGGGTTTTAATTGATTCATTGCCAATTTCCTCTCTAATGAAGTTGAACAGCCTTTTCCCATTTAAAAACAAAAACACGCCATGAGTGGGAAATGCAGGGAGTTGCATTCAGTGTTACTCATTTGTCATATTTTCTATGAAACTACCACTTGGAGTGCTAGTGTAGAGAACAACATTTCAAGTACAAAGTACAAATTGACTATTTTTTTAAATAATGGCCTACTTAAAGCATCTTTCTTTCTATTTAAAGCAGGAAGATGCATTCTGTTGCACTTCACAGTTTGGGGACAAATATGGGAAACAACTAAGGTCACTGTGAATCACTTTTGACTTAAATGAAACGAATAACTGTGAGAGGGTGACACAAGTCTCATTTTTCCACTCAAATAAAAAAAAAATTATTAAAGGAGGATGAAAATGAGGGCAAGTGTGAAAGGAGCAGGAGTGAAAGAGAAAACATGTTTGGCATCTAAGTTAGGAGAGTGTAGGCAATTGGTTCGTTGGCACAGCTACAAAGATCTCAGAGTGTATTTAAAGGTACATGTGTGAACAGTCACATTTAATCATGGAAGGAACTATGGAACAAACTATAATCATTCTTGAACTCCTATCTGTGCAGATCAGGACATAAAGACCTGCAAAACTGAAGGCATCAGATTAATAAAAACAAGGTTATTCAGTTCATCACTTACATCTCATGCATATCTTTATCAACTTTTACAACTATGAAATGACATAAGACAACAATTAAGTGAGAGGATCCAAAGTTAGCTCAACACAGCCTACTAGTCATTCACATCAAATAGAGCTGACACTGATTTGAGTGAGAGTCAGTCTTCTAACAGACAGAAAAGCTTCTCTTCAAGAAGACACTGCTTTGGCTTGCAGGTGTGTCTCTGCTGTAAATAAAAACCATTTTCCTGACAATGCACATTTGCTGCACTGGATTATACTAGATTTCAATAGTATATTAACCTAAGAGTATATAGACCTAAAAACTTGACATTTATAAAATATTAATAAAAAGGAAGTAAATATCCTGTACTCTTAACAAATGTCAGTGTAACATCTTATCAACACTGTAACAAACATAATAACCAGCTCCTGAATAACTTGTCTGCAATGCGTCTCCCTGACATGGGCTTGTCAACTTTACTAGAGTTGACAAGAAAGCTTCAGGCAGTGTATAAAATAGACAATTATTTTTTT
This sequence comes from Aythya marila, assembly GCF_965140915.1. Taxonomy (NCBI): domain Eukaryota; kingdom Metazoa; phylum Chordata; class Aves; order Anseriformes; family Anatidae; genus Aythya; species Aythya marila. The sequence goes on along the minus strand of NC_139045.1, from coordinate 23,508,703 downwards.
CCAATATATACCTTTCTAAAGACTATTTCCATTTTTAATGGATTTTCCCTATGATGCTGAATTTTGCAAATTGTGGCTGACCTACTGGAAATAAACCCATAAAATTACAAGACTTTACTTTATGGGAAAAAAAAGTATTTTTACTTCAACTGTAGCAGAATTGTTATCTGACATTTTTAAGCATTAAATATAATGAAAATAATATTTAAAAGAATCTATGTGTATTGATATGTCTACACATACCTATGTGTATATATGGATATATATACATTTTGTGTGTGCATGCATGTGTGCCTATACATACAAGGGTGGGAACAGCATCATTTTATTCTACAGTTAGAGCTAAATTAAGCAACGGCATCCGGATACAGAACAATACTTTAAAATAAAAGTATATGACCTCAGGAAATACCATACTAAAATTATCTCCCCTTTCATACCACTGTATTAGCATTGAACACTAATAAAGACAACAGTTGACTTTAGGTATCAGATGTATTGATCTAAGTCACAGTTTATTTACTGTTTTCAAATATACTTTAGACTCTCTCAGCCTAGAGTATCTTGGTATATAGTGTTCGTATTAGCTTTAGTTTCTAGCTGCATATTGCTGGAGCTCAGGGAATAATTGCATGGCTGTTCCCCTTCACTTTCATCCTCTCTCCTCTGCTGCTGCTTTTCTTTACCCCTGTCACCCTCTCCTTCAGCCACTTGCTATTTATAACTCCACACCAACCGACAGGATTTAAACTACAAGCGATACTTCAGCACTGCATCTAGCTTCACCAACTTCAGCAAAGAGGACACAGAGAAGAAAGGATGGAGCAGAAAATACCTTCTCTGGTTACGTAAGAAACAGGTGCATGTGTGCACATAATTATTTCATTTAATACCCCCCAATCAGTATATGCCCACTTCAAAGTGATAACTTCTGAAACTTGAAAATTAGAAAACAACTTGAAACAGTAGCCGATGAGATAGTGTCCTGCATTCCTCACAGGTGCCTTTCTCTGTCTTCTAGTTATACAGAAGTCCAGACAGCATGAATCAGTTACTTAACCACTAGGCAGATAAAGTGAGATAAATCCAGCCAATAACCACAGGTGTTTTTCAAAGGATTACTGCATCCTTCAAGACACTTTCTGCTCTATTGCTATTTTTCATAGTGCATTGCAAAATAAAAAGAAAATAGGCCCTCGTGACAGAGTTAGTTGTACGGCTGTGATCTGAAGTTATTGCTCAACAAATACCCTGGGCTAACACCACAACCAATGCTCTGCTCAGTCTGCTCCCAGCCACTTATTCCTGCACCCCCCATGTCCTTGAGCACATATAAAGTCAAGAGGTAAAACAGACTGAAAACGTGGCCTAACAGACTTACACAGGCTCTCCAGCAGGGACAAATAAGCAGGTGGGCAACAGGAATGCTATTTTGGCTAGCAGTACCAAACAACACTGGGTTAAGCTGTTAATTTCAGCTGGACCTGGTCCCATTTTTTCACTTATAAGACCTTGTTTCTAGTTGTTTATTCAAAGATTTTGACAGACTTTAACCTGAAGCTCAATTTTTTCCAATGTGGGTCTGTCCTAAAGCCTGCTTTTTGTCCACATTAAAATTGTGCAGCCTCCTCTCTGGAGATTTGTAGCATCTTAAACTGACAGAGAAGTATGATCTGGAGTGATAGAGAAGAGAAAGAAACACAGAGGGTGCCTTAGGGGCATGCTTTATTATCTTTAGTAAAACTTGCCCAACAGATAAGTTTTCTAACCATTGCAGCTCACAAATTTCTAACAGAGCCTTTGGCAGATTACTCTGCTAAAGCAAGAAAGCTTGAACCAAGGATCAATAGGCTCTCCCTGAAGCTGCTGTCTTCCCCGTGTGTGTAGAGTTCTGGCCTGCAGCTGGTTATGAGGTCACAGCAGTGAGATTTTTCTCTCTTGGGCAATTCCAGAGCAGGCAGATGAATGGGGGAAACCTGAGTGTAAGGGAATAGAAAGCAGAAAAAGGCTGTCCACCCTGAGAGGAAGATGGTAAAAAAGGAAGGACACCAGGAGAGGGAAGGGAGCTAGAGTTTGCAACTGGGTGTCAGAAGAAAGAGCCAGGGAAGTAGGAAAAAAGTGATGCCAGCTCCCAGATTACATTCAGCTCAGCTAACGTGTTGTGGTGAAGGTGGAAGCAACTAGGTTGGTGTGGTTTAACACTCCCTAACCCCAAGCCCCATTGTGCCATATAGAGAAACAGGCTGAATATGGTGGGTGGAACCAGACGGGATGTGGGATGGCAGCAGGGAAAGGAGGACAGAGCTCCCAACACTCCTGGAAGCTGGTCATACAGGCCCATGCCCACTGAAAACACTGTATCAGGTACAGATGATACAACTGGGAGCGTTTTTGGTAGTCTTTTCAAAGTCCCTGGAAATTACTCAACTCCAAAGTGTTAATATAACACTGGGAAAAAAAATAAAAACTTTAATTTTAGTTTTAGTTCTAGCATTGGTTTTAATTCTGTCATTTTGTAAATTCTGAATGCTTGATTTTTATTGGAATAGCAATCTAATACATATTTTCATATACCACAGTTGCAGTGTCCATCAGTACTATTATATAGGTAGATTTAGCTTGGCTTTAGGGTGGTACATTATCCATGTGGAATGACAGCAAAATAGCAACCCTAAATCTTCTTCAGCATAGCTAGAGAAAGGTTTCCAGATGCCGAACTCATGTCACTGTCAGCCTGGGTATAAAGTAAAAGGGAAGCAAGTACTTGCTTATACGTGTATGTTCTTCCTTAGTTTAATATAGGTCACATGTTATTTAGAGTACTTCTATAGAAAACATTTTGGACAACTGCCTCCATTCGACATGGACAAATAATAACCAACCAAGGGATGGGGTGGCTGTACAAACTATCAGGATAATTTTAGCTGCTCAGGAGCAGAATTAACATTATTGCAGTAATTAACCTATTTACAAACTTAATTAACAATATCTCCCTGGTTCTCCCCGTTCCTGGGCCACCTTCTGCTGGAAACATGGATGACTAGCCAAATCTAGTTAAATTAGTAATGTGGTCCAGTATTACCAGTCCTTCACTGCACTGTCACTAAACTTTACACACATATAAGAAAAAAGTGGTAAATATAAATTGAAGATCAGATCATGTTACACTAAGAAAAGAACTACTTCCATGTAAAGTTTTGCCTTCATCTTTTACTTCATATATTGTAACTTCTTCCACATAAACATAAAAAGTTCAACAGGAGATTTTGCTGCCAAATAAAAACCTATTTTACTCAAAAAAAAAAAAAAAAATTTTAGTAACAACAACAAAATTCTCTCTATATATAAATGTTTTTATATATATATATATATATATTTACATACACACACACACACATATAGTAGAATTCTCAAGTTGTCTTTCCCAGGTACAGATCTGCCAGAGTTTGGAATAAAACAGAGAAATTGCCCCCCAGATTAGTGGTAGAAATTCCTCTGTTATGATCAGCATTGAGTAGAGCCAGACAGGTTGTAGAATTTGTTTTTCTTTCAATCTTCCAGAAGACTTTGAAGCCAATATTTTGGTCCAGCTAAAGTATCAGGACACTGCTTGCAAAATGATTCTAATTTTATAGAAGGACATTGGTAAATAACTGGTAAGCAGTGGATAAAAATAGTTTTTGTATGAAATTCAGTCACTTTAATGATTACCAAAAGCAATGTTTACTAATTCCATTTTTATTTTAAGGTTACTACTCAGATATCAGTGCAAGTTTTACGATAAGATAAGCAATTCCATATCTTAGCAATACTTTGCCTTTACTTTAAAAGTCTCAACACTGCACTGTAACCCATAAAATAGAAAGGAAATTCCCATTCTAATGAAACCAGTTAGCTAATGAACACACCCTGCTTTGGCTCAGAATAAACTTTCAATTTTATAGTTTCCTCATAAGGCAGTTGAAAAATTAAATAGACGGCGATTATAAAAATGTAAGCCTTTACAAGTGCATTTGTTAAATAGATAATCTGTAAATTAGGGCTTGTATGATAAAGACTATAACAGGGATTTTGAGGAATGTATTGTACATGTTATTTATGGAGGAAAAAAGAATAAAACTGAAGTTATTCCAAATACAGTTTTCAGAGTTCTGTAAAAGAATATGTAGAACAATAGCAAAATGTAATAGGTTAGCACAAACATGGAACAGAGACTTAGAATAAGAAGCTGAGGATTATTCAGAAAAGACTATCTTCCATTTTATTCACTGTATCACTTGCCAGACAACATCTAACAAATGATCACATGAATTTAAACATAAATGCATTCAGAACCCTTAACAAAATGCACAATTTCCTCAGAGAAGTAAACTTCACTTCTCTACTGAGGGAGAAGGAAGATATCCACCATTAAGAAAAAGCCTAGATGAACTAAGAATCTTCTTTGGGATAATACAGATGTTTCTAAAGGGATAATGCTGGATATCCTCTGAAGTTCATACTATATATAACCCTTACCTGAAAGTTTTCCTTTAACTCCCTTACCTTTTCCTTCGTCCTGGAAAAGTAGATAGGGGGAATGAACGGAAATTTTGGACTTAAGTGTGGACAACCCAACTCCTTCACCTTCCTTCTCTAAATATCCCTGCAACTCTTCCCACATTTTTAAATGGAGTAGGGCATCAAGACCAAGCTAGGATCCTCTGCTTTACCCCTGTACTCAGTGTACTGCAGTTGTGCTCATCAAGTGACATTTGGAATGTGGAAGTTCCTACAAACAAACCCCATAATAAAAGTTCCCATCAACAAAGCATCTTTAAAGAGGCCCAGATTTTGATTCTGACCTGTAGTACTCTGGGAAAGTACTGTACTCCTTTGGAAAAGTTCTGCACAAAGTTGTCAAAACCCCAGGCAGAAAGGAACTGAAAAGACATTGCACATATAATAAATGTCTAAAGCTTGAAGTAAAAGTGGCTTCTCAATGAGAGCGGTTGTGAGGGGTGGGAGGAAGCAATTTGACATTGGCCCTAGTCCCTGTGACTGGCCAAAATACATTTGTATTTAAGTATTTTTTGAAAGAATCAAATAACACTTGTGTTTCTTCTTTAGACTTTGAAAATCTCAGGACACATATCCCAGATCCCCAAACAAACATTAATTTTCTTCTCTCGCTACTGAAAATTACTTTTGTGTCTGATTCTTGTGATACACAAGACTTAAAGGAATAATAATAATAAAAAAGAAACAAACAAACAAAAAAAACCCAACAGAATATAAGCTTCAGAAAGCAAATAAACTGAAAAAAAACAACTCTTTATAAATATTGCTGGTCATCAAAATCAGAGACACTCCTGTCACAGTCGTGGCCTGAAGTAGCTCTAAATCTACTATGTTGTCTTCAGTATGAACTGAGACAAATCCATGAACAAGATGTCCATAAACAGATACTAAAGAGAAGGGGCAGTGATGTATCCTCTATGAGTGTTAGGACGGCACAAGTGAGTGACTTGCAGAAAGAGACTAAGCCAAAGTGTTCTCCCTAAACAGCACGCTCTGCTGAGACTGTTAGAGGCAAAACACTTGTCTAGGCACACCTCAGAAGGGCATTTTGTACATTTGATGCTTTAGGCTAGGCTTGGCACAAATCTGAAAATTTGCAAGCATGGGTGGGTAGATTCAGGATAAATTTGCTTAGTCATATGCACCTAGTTAGTGCATATAACGAAGCTCTCACAAATCTTGCCCAAGAGTCACGTTTTATTGTTAACAGGTATAGACAACCTTTACAAGCTTGCTGGTATATTTTACAGATTATTTTGCGAACACATTTCTTAAAAAAAAAAAAAAAAAAGTCATTAGGAACATTAAATATACAACTCATGGCTTATAACTGGCTTATAACTCGGAAGATAGCTAGTCCCGTTAAACCTCTCATGCACATGTGGCAGGCAGAAAAACTCATAGCATTATGAGCACGTAAGTTAAATAACTGTACATTGTCTTAACAGAGGCCTCTAAGAACAGCTTTTATGAGAACTTTGAGGAAGAAAATAACTACAAAATGTCTTCCCCCATCTAATCCTTCAATATAAATACTTTTAAAACTTCTTTAGAAGAGGCACTTTAATCAAACTTGTGTCAGACATGTTACGAAATACTCTCCAATCAAGAGACTTAAAATAAGTGGAATTATTAGGGAAAAGAACAAAACATCATTGTGTTCCTACACACATCCGTGGTGTCCCATATCCGGAATACTGCAGGCATTCCTGGCTTTCCCCTCTCCTTGTTCTGCCATCTTACAGAGAATTAAGAAAGCTATGAAGTCAGATGATCAAAGGTAAGAAGCGGCTTCATTACCAAAAGCATGTTATATAAATGAAGGACTATTAGCCAGGAAAAGAACAACTAAGGAGAGAACGCAGTAAAATCACAAGTGGCATGGACAAAATTGTTCCCTGCTCTGTCTAGGATAAGGACTAGGGATGATTCATACATAACTCACAAGTGTCAGGCTTAAGACAAATTGCTTTCAGTTTCATTGTTGTTTTATATATATATATTATATATATAATATTGTCATTATATATATATATATATGTATAACATTTATACGTACATATAAACAAACAGAACAGCCACTCAAAACTAAAGTTCTTAATACAAAGAGGTGTTGATGTCAAAAGCCTCTGTGTGGGATAACACACAGAAAAGTCAAGTGAAACATTAGAAAAATACTTCCCCCCATCATTTAAGGGGGTGAGGCCCACAGGCTACCCTGCTGCCAGCAGTCTGTAAGCATGTCGTGACACTTCCCATTTCGTTTGCTTAGAAGGAGGTTGTCAAGTAGGTCCTGTAATTTGGCAAGGCTTTAGATGGTAAGGGCATAAATTAAAAAGGAAAGAAAAAGCCCAGCCAAAAAACAACCTAAGAGGTACTGAAAGGGCCAGCAGAGTGGCTGTAGCCAGGTGCATGTTACCATGGTTGCCCTCTCACTCCAAAAAAACATCATGAGCCCAAGACTCTGCAAGCGTCTCTCTCCACTGCCCCTGTCAATGCTTGCTGTCAAAATTTTCCAGCTTAAGTCCCCAGTTGGCCATGGAACCAGCAGCAAGTACATGTTCACACACCAGGGCTGCAGGCATTCCCCTGAGCTCGCTCTGTGGGATGCAAAGGAGAAGAAACAAAGCAAACAGCTCATGAACCCGCTGAGCTGTTTCCATGGCATGGTATGGGGACAAACCAGCTGGATGCTATGTGCAGGGGACAAGCAGGGCAGCTCACCAGACAGAGGTTAGAAAAGAAATTTTGGGGGATCAGGACTCAGTGGGAACAGTCTTACTGGCTACAGGTGGAACAAACTCGGGGAGAAGCATGGCAGACTGCTCCTCATCACAAGAACATAAAGGGCTAACCAGGCATTTTGTCTGACCAGGTACAGCCACCATTCTTCTACTTTAATGTCACTTCAATACTCAAAATAAATACCACAAGCAAACTATCAGAATAACACATCGACTTAAAGGCTCAAGAGAAAAACACAGATCATCCATCTGTCATAAGAGATGAGGATTTGAAAGTTTCATTAATTTTCTGAAACTGTTAGCTATGCTAAGATATTCAAAGAGTTTCATTACTACAAAGACCTTTTTATGCCATTAATCCAGATTAATGACGACTGTTCAGCTTAGAGTTTGCTTAACTCTTTGGTTCTACCTCATGCAATAAGGCATCCTAATTCTCCCTTCCTTTGAAGAATGTGGTCCTGGCCTCTGAAAATCCTTCCCCGCTACTTTCCCCATTTCCCCATCTACTTCCTGCTGCAAGATCGCAGTTCAATATGCTTTTACTGCCTTATCAGTCCTTCCACTGCTATTTGGAATAATAAAGTACTCAGAACTCCTCTCCAGGGCTTTACTCCTTTTTGTTTCTAGTGATTTGATCACTTGCTGAGCCAGCCACCCAGAGAAGAAAACAAGCAGGGTTCTCATTAATCTTAAGGATCCTGATCATTCTTCACAGTTGATGATCAGGGCAAAATAGGTAGGCTCTTATTGGGTAAGGAGAAAAAACAACAAAAACAAGCAAGCATTTTTTCCACCCCTTTTAGTTGCACAGGCTGCATTTAGTCTTTTTGATTGCCACAGTCCTAGGAAGGAATTGTACCTGCAAAGACACCACTATATAGCACAATTTGCTATTCTGAGACAGCCTGATCTTCACCTGAGCCCAGACTGCTATCAAACCCACCTTCCCCAGTGCAGACACAGCAAATCCCCTCCTAAGGATGGTCCAGACAATTTCACGTGCCCAGCACTATGGTGTTACTGTTTGGCAGGGGAAAAGTCACACAGCCAAGAGCTGCCCAAGCTGCTGGGCTCTGCTGAGCAGCAAGTAAGCAGACCTTTCCGAACTGTATGTTCAAAAAAGTATGTTCTCATGCCATAGGTACACCTGGGAACACAAGGCAGAAGCCCCAGATTCAGCACCACTAATGGTCCATCAAGGATATCCCCTGGAAATTTGATTTTGAGCCTAACTTCTTGACTTCTGCTGCCCGACAGTTTAGATGAAACCTCTGTGAAAGGATATGAAACTACAAAGGACACAGGCCAACAGTCATGATACGCAGTCATGTCACTGTTAATGTTCTCCTAAAAGGTGTGCCCAGTGGCCCGTACGTCATGGTTCTTGGTATTTTAAAATGAAACTGACATTTTGTTCCTCTATAGACAGCCAGAAACACGCCCAAGTAGAAGGACAAAATAATTGTCCATTGCTATCTTCCTTCCTGGAAAAAAAACACTTCTCCATCTTTACTGAACCTACAGTGATTCAAAAATAACAGCCTGCTGATTATTAGCAAGATTATCTGACTTCTTCCAAGTAACAGAATATTCAATACTGAAGATATAAAGGAAATAAAAAAATCCTTACCAAAAAGAAATATTGAGATCTTAACAAGAGTGCCTTGACATCCATGAATAACAAAAAAAAGAAACATGAAGTAAATGGTCATGTTTGTACCACAGCAGCATTCTGCCTGTTATGCAAGACTTGCTGGGGAGCAGATGGGGAGAAGAGGAAGTCATAGGCTCTGCTTTTATTTGGAAACATCTGTCCCTAGGCAAGAGACAAATGTCAGTAAGCCGCTACCTCACAAGTACATCTCTTAGTTTCCTTGGTTAATTACTCTGTCACTCTAACCGTAAGTAGGAATTCTGAAAGGGATACACAGTGTGTCTATCTAGAGTCTTGGCACTATTAAATTCACAGGCAATGTTTCTTTTCTATCAAGTTGTCTGCTGCCAGATACAAACATCCATAACCAGAACAACTGATGTTACATAATTTGCCTTTTCTGCATTAGAAATAAAGAGAAATAGTAGGAGTGATGTTCTCCAAGTAACAGAGAGACTGGAAGCAAGCAGAGATTTTTTCATCAGTATTACATCAAATAAACTATCCTTTTTAGGGATAAGAAAGGCAAATGCTTTTTTTTTTTTTTTTTTGGACTTCCAGTGAAACCCACTTTTCATGGTGTCATCTTAGTCTCCAGATTACAGAAAATACAATGCTGCTGCAGTTTGCGATACTTAGCAGATGTTGGTTAAGAAGAGTGAGAGATCAAGTCTGTGGTGAGTTCTCAGAGCAATAAAGGCAAGATTTCCAGAGAAAATCTGATTTTTATTTTTAAAACATACCAAAATGATATCCAAGAATTGTAGAAATTTCTCTCCCCCCATCCCACTCCCAAATGAATAAACGAAAGCAAAGCCGTTCAAGCACATTTCCACTTAAAGTTTTATTTGGTTTAGGCTCTCCTTATATTTTAAGCTATTCAGAAATTTTTCTTTCTCCATGTTAAGTTTCTGTAATATGTATACAGCTCAAAGTGAGAGCACCTGGACAAGGCAGTTCCTGGAGTTCAATTTTTAGAGCACTTCTAAGTGCAAATAAATGTGAAACCAAGTCCACAACTCCTCGTCTTGGTGTTTATGAGCACCTTGAACATGAAAACAGGTTCACAGCATTGTCTGCTTGGGCTGGCTTTGGGTCCCAGGGGGCTCATAAAAGGGAATCCCTGCAAGTTGCCATCAACCACTTCACCAGCAAGAATCCCACAAAACTGGACTTACAGTCAGTGGAGCAGGAACTTGGATCCCAACATCTGTTGGCAGCACATGGCACACAACAACTATCAAACTTTCCTCACATGGCTGTGTATACGGATACTTGGAGGTAACAAACATTAAGCCACCTATTTGGAAAAGGAGGGATGGGCTCTTGTATCAGAATTACAAAAGCTCTGCCAAAACTAATGTTTGACCTGGAAGTAATACCTCAACCTCTACAATTGTTTTTCCTTGTTTCTCTGATGAGAATGTTATTTTTTCAGCAGACTGCAGAAGTTACTACTAGCTGCATCTCTCTTGGCCAATCTGGAAAACCAAAAACCACACCCATAAAACCCCCAAATCACAAACATGAGTAAGTAGACAGCAGCTAACGTGTGAAGTTTCACTTGGCCAGTTTTTCTCTTGGCTCTAAGTATTGCAACTTGGCTGTAAATAGTGTGATGCGGCAAGTACACTCTAGACAGCTGGAGCAGTCCACCACAAATACATTTGGGTCTGACAAATTCTGCAGTCAAAGAAAATTGAAGGGCAGCTAGGGATTACTTTTGTTTCTTCTGAATAATCTCTAGTAGGAAATCTACAGTTTTACATCTTTACAAAGTCCTGGAAATTTCACACGTGGGGGTGCTACAGATTTCCTTTGGAAAAGACTGAGGAAATTATCAAGCACAACTACTGTTCAAAGAAGTAATCCCCTCTGATAAATTGCTCTTTTCTCTCTGGCAACTGAGCACAGATCTTGGATGAGTCAAAAATTGAAGACATTATACGGTGTAAAGGACTTTGCTTTGGATGACACAGGCAGATGTCATATCATTGTTGAAATTGCTTATGTCACAACACAGCCACAAGCATGCAAGAGTGACACAGGGGATGCAACATCTACAACACCAGACACAACCACCACCACCCTCCTGCAGCCTTCTGGTGTCTTCCAAGAGGTCTCCAAGCTCTTCTGCAGTATTTTCCCTTACCCAGGACAAAAGGCCTGCTCTTTTCTATGAGGAACAGGATTTGAACCAACTTCAACAGGGTTCAGGGTGATGGCGATATCAGAAAATTTGTGTTGTTAACTTCCACAATCAATGTTCATTGAAGTTAACCCCAATCAAGGAACCAAGAATTCCATACAGAGGTAACTACTACTTCTGTAATACTCAGTAACCACTCCTAGGAAGACAACTCATCCTGTAAGAAGATGACAAAAACAGAAGTCACCTATACCTGGGGAGAACTACAGCCTAGCCAAAATCTACTAACTACTACTATTAGATTTTTTTTCCCCTCCAGTTGTCAGCTGTTTTTTCTTGTGCTTTTTATTTTCCTTCTGAATGAACTGCATTCCTCCTGGTTACTTTGCTAACTGGAGCACCTTACCAAAATATTCATTCCACCAGCAAATAAACTCTCTAAATATCTGCAAGGAGTTTTAGCCATCTTAAAAAGATGGCTAAAGAAAATCAAGAAAATTAAAAAAAAAATATGAAAGAGATAGAGAGATTGATTTACAATGATGACAACATGAGAACAGAAGAGTAAATGACTTATGATTTAGCTACTTCACAACGAAATTCTGAAATGCAAAGGAGAGCAAACAGAGCAATGCATTAATATTGAGTCATTGGAAAAATCTTTTGGTGACATAAACAGAAAACAGTTTTTAATACTATGAAAAAAAGCTGACAAATTCATATAAAATAAGAATTGAGACAATCCCTTCGTGATCCCTCTAAGCTATCAATGTTTTAAATTAAAACTCTGTTGCAATTTACGCAGCCATTACTGTCTTTGACAAAGATTCTTATATGTGCATGGTACTTAAACATCACTCAGGATGGAAATCCCTTCCTCCCAAAGTACAGCTGTTGAATATGTATAATAGTTAATGAAACTATACTTATCCCAGTTACTAAACAAAATTCAAGACTTTATAAGACATAACTCTTCTGCAACTCTGAAGGAGCTTACATCTTTCAAACAACAACCTTACTTGGAATTTCTTATAATTCATTCTACACACAGCTGTAGCACATTTTTTACATTAAACAAAGATATTAAACTTGATAGGAGACCAGTCTGACTTCATATGGATTTCCTTTGTTCCAAGCATTTTGTTTTAATGAATCACTGACCACATTCAAAAAGGCAGCAGCTGAACATGAGGTTCTAGCCAGACTGCCTATTCTGGATGCAGGGTATCAACGGGAGATGATTATAACCACCACTCTAGCTACAACAGCAAAAACAGCAAGTCTTGGTTTATTTTTTCCAAAATAACTGAACACACACCCTTGAAGAACATGCAGAAGCTTAAAAGACGTTAAACCTAAATGAGCTTAAAAATAATATTTTTGAAGGGATGTTTCTGTAAGCCTTCAAGCACTGCAGTTAGTTAAAATAATCCTCAAAGGGTTTTTTTAGAGCCTTCAGAAACGCGGTTATTTGTCAGCAGCAATCCTGTGAAATCCCTCACAGACACATAAGTGTGCTTACACAAGATACCCAGGAATGCACGTACATACACCAAGAACTAGGAAGTGCCATGAGCTCTTGGAGCTTAGTATTGTACTCTCCTCACACAGAAAACTAGGCAAAGGTTTAACAATTTCACTTGCAGAAGCTCTACTTAGTCTTCACAGTAGGTCCTATTACATTACTCAGATTCATCTAGTTGCATTTGATACAAGTCATGCCTCCCAAAAAGATAGCATCTTTGCATGTTCATCTGAAAAAAGAGTGGCCACGTTTATAAAAAGTTGCAGGAGACAAAATAGTAACAGCAGAAGAAAAATAACCTTCTCCCTGCCTATTCATTTTAGCACTGCTTGATTACTGGGCATGAGGTTTATGAAAAATAGCAGTGCTCTAGCAGACCGGAAAACCCAGCCTCATTTCTTACTAGCGTGCGTAGCAAGCATTGAGGCACAGAGTAAGGCACACTTCATAAACTTAGAGCTGGCCATGGCATGGTAGATTTGAGATACCATCAGGATGTAGGAAAAGGAAGAAGTCTCAGACTCTGACAGACTGCTTTCCTCCCACTCCCACATGAATGGTATTTAAACATCATTAGCCATCAACTGGTAGCACTTTATGATTAGGTCAGATTTAAAATAAAATTAAGATGATAAAGGCATGTCTCAGCAGAGATAGCATCCAAGATAATGGGAGCTCATGTAAGGGCACCTATTTTCATGAGGGTAGGAAAAGAAAAAAAATCCACAAAATCAAAGCACAAAGACTGTTCTGTATGGCTGTGTGCACAGAGGGGCCCCATTGCTACTTTCAGGGACACACCTAAAACAGTGAAATAAAATCAAATTTTCAGTTGTTATTCAAATTTTAATGCAAAACTAAGAATTCTTGTGTATTTATAGTTTCAAACTGCCTGAACTGATGTGGAACAATTGATCAACACTGCTTTTGCATTGCCACATAATCCTAAACGTTTGACTACATAGCAAGACGAAGGTGGGACTTCAGCAAGACTTCCCAGCTGTGTCACTAGCTTCTTCCTCACTATTGTTACTGTGCTACTGTTACCACTATTGTTACCATAATAACCTATTCCTGCTATTGTTACCACATTCCCATTAATTCAGTCTAAGTACATGCCACTGTCACGCCTTCATTTCAGTAACTTCAGAATTTTAGTTCATACCCAAAATGCCCACATAGCCCCTCTAGCTCGTTTTTAAGCTTTTGCCAAACAATAAGGTATTATTATTATTACTAAGTACACTTTGACCTCCTGGGTAGGCAGCACATATTCGCTGCATGTTGTCGATTTAAAGACGTGCCACAGGCATGAAGCACTAGGGGCATGGCTGGGTGCCAGGGGACGAGGCAGCGGAGCCAGCTGAGTGAGGTTCTGTGTGCTGGGGGAACTCCCTGGTGGTGCAGGAAATCTGAAGGAGATGATTTACGGGCAAGGGTCGCTCCCCATCCACTGATCAGACAGTTCATCTGAGAAATCTTAATCTGGGCCCTGTAATCTTGTCAAATAATGAACACTATCCTTTGGCAGAAGAAAAAAAAAAAAAAGGGAGAGGAGGCAGTGTTGCACAAGCTTATCGGTGGCCAGCTGCAGCAGAGCATGCCTTTGCAAGAGCTATGTATGAAGACGCACTACTATTTTTATCTGTAATGCTTCCAAGTTGCTGCATATCTCCAGGACAAAACTAATACATAACACTCACCTGCATAAAAACACAACACTATTTTCTGCCTCCTGTGTTGGAGGACCCTCAACTTCACCCATACTCTAGAGAAACATTTCTAAAGCTGACCTTCTTAAAATAGGAAGCAAAGAGGAATAAAAGTTGTAAAAATGTCAACCCAAAAGGCTATATAACTTGCACTTAGGCATCAGAATAAAATGCAGCAGTATGGGGTAGAAAGTTAAAACAGAGGAAGCGTAGTATCTACAAACAGAAGTGATCATGCATTTTTCATTCAAGTTCAGAAAGTTCAAGCAAATATCTTTTTACTGACAATATAATCATATTTTCCTTGAAACAATTACTTACAGTTTACTTATTTAATCCTTTCTAATTACTTGAGAAAGTCATCCCACATTCTCTCATCACAGCAACAACTGTGCACAATACTCACTCATTCCAACAGTTCCACCAGAAGCAACAAACTCCCAGCTAAAGTCTCCCAACGTGACTAAGCCTGCTGGGATGCACACTCTCTCTCACTCTCTGCTACTCACCAGTAGCCAGGCACAAAAACACTTTTCTGTTAATGTTATAGCTTAACACACACTATCCCACTCACTTCCCTGTCTCTTGACCTTTCTTCCTTTGGTTTGTTCACAGTTCCCTTCTTTCCAGGGAGTGCTTGCACTTCTGTACGGTGCTCTACAGCGGCAGCTCTGAAAGACTTTGAAGTTTCTTTAAGAAACACAGTGACTGCCTACAACACGTGCATGGGAATGCACGGCATCACTCTGGCATTTCTTCACAATCAGCTGTTCGATCTCAGCCACTTCAGTGTGCAAAGGATGCACCATGTTCCAGTTTTGTTTTGTTGTGTTTTTTTTTTTCCCTACCTTTTCAGCGCAAGATAGTCTGAGGGCACACACCTCTAGCATCAGTTTCACTCAGTTCACTGGCTTGTAGTCAGTCACATGCTGGAGAGAGTCCAGGTATTTTTACCCTTTTGTAATTTTTTTTTTTTTTTTAATAGCCTAAGTGATAAGAGTGACCAGGTTTATTTTGTGTTCCTAACTTTTAATACTTAGATTTGAGGAGTACCTAGTAAACATTTAAGCAATAGGAAAGCTGACAGCATACTAGCATTTAGAACATTACAATTGACAACATTCATTGGTAATTAAAATATTTGGAGGGAGACTACAACATACTCAGCAACCTTCTCCATACAGAATATTACTTGAAATGCATGAAGCCTGTGAACAACATATGGTCTGCAACAGTCTGGATATCCAAACTACATGTACAGCTAATGTGTACACCGTCAACACTTGACTTCCCATGTAGCTACTGTAAAAACTCCCAAAACTCCTGTTCAGTAAACCAAACAGCACTGTTACATTACGTTTATTTCTCCAACCAAATCAAAACTATCACTGCAAACCTAGAAAAAAGAAGTCAGAATACCAGCTCAGCTTGTAATCCACACACTCCCCCCGCCAAATGAATAACGAATAAACTCGATCCTGATTGCTTTCCAAAAGCATGACACAAGTCTTCAAAACAATGAGATGAGGGGAAGAGCTGTTACAAAGCTCAGACTTCAGAGGTCTATCTAATAATGTCACATTCATATACAATCACATTCTATGCATCATTTTTACGCATCAGCATACCAAGAACTGCAAAACCACAATTACTGCTGAGATGTACTCAAACACTAAGTTACAAAATTTCCTATGCAAATAGAAGTTAAGGCGGCCCTGCAAGTATCTGTGATTAGAACTGGAGGATTTAATCAGGACCCGATCCACATGCCTGGGCAAGGTTCAGATTGGTGTGTCACATCACACCTTCTGTACGCGCTGTCACGCAGCACTAAGTCATCCGAAGTGTCAATAGCTCCAAGAGAGACTTTTCAACAAGTGGAAAGTCTCCATTTCTGCTGTCACCGTCCCCCACGTTTTCCTCACTGCTCCATCCCTGTGCCCAGCTGCTTCTCGCAGCCCTTCC
This sequence comes from Aythya marila, assembly GCF_965140915.1. NCBI lineage: Eukaryota > Metazoa > Chordata > Aves > Anseriformes > Anatidae > Aythya > Aythya marila. Next base: position 23,492,391 of record NC_139045.1, on the reverse strand, counting down.
TCCAGCAGCACCGGGCTCCTTGCACCTCAGCCCGCTGAAGGGAGCCGCCGGCGCTGCCGGGACACCCCAGCTTCTCTCATGCCGGAGAAGCCCTGAGCTTTGCCGGCTCGGGAAAGCTTCTGCTGCCGGGCACAGCCCCATCCCCATCCCCATCCCCGGGACGCGCAGCCTCTGGGCTGCCCATCAGATGCTTCGCGTTTCTTTGGGAATGCGGCTATTCCCTGTGCAGCCTTCTTTTTTTCTTTTCCCTCCCTCCTAGAACACCTCTTCCCCTCCTCCCCTTCTCCCCAATCTCTTTTCCTCGCCGGTACGACTTATGAGCGGCGCACCCAAGGGGGCTCGGAGCCCGGTGCCCCGTGGGGCAAGCTTGGCATCCTCCGCGGGGCACGGCCTTACCTTCGGCTCCCCGGCGTCGGGCTCCTCCTCGTAGTAGCCCTGGCCGGACTCGTAGGCGGCGGCGGCGGCCGGCTGCCGGGGTCCCAGGAGCAGGGCGCCGGCAGCGAGGCAGCAGCCGAGGGAGAGCACCTCCAGCAAGTGCATTGTGCTAAGATGGCAGGGCGGGGGGCCGCGGGGCGGGCGGAGGAATGCGGGCAGAGCTGCGGGGCTCCTTCTCGTCCTCTCTCTCCCCACCCCGGCTTTCGCTGTCCTGTCCCCCCCTCCCTCCCCTCGCAATATCCAAGGCAGTAAAATCCGCGGGATGGAGAAGATGCGGTAGCAGCAGCAGCAGCAGCTCCTAGACGCCTGCAGGGGAGTTCCCAACTTTCCCGGCCGCTTTGCGGATTCTCACCGAAGTTATCCGGAGTTTGCCAGGTAAAAAACCCACCAGGAAACCGGACATCCGAGGCCGCGCTCACTCAGGAGCAGGGGAGGTGGAAAGCGCAGAGAGGAGGAGGAGGAGGAGGAGGAGGAGGAGGAGGGAAGGAAAGAGAGAGAGAGGGAAGGAGAGCGGCACGGCGCAGCCACCCGCAGCTCCCCCTTGGCGGCGCGGCCCCTGCGCGCCCTCCCGCGGGGCCCGGCCCGGCCCGCAGGGCTCCGCACAGCGCTCGCCCGACGCCTGTCAGCGGCGGCGCGGCCGGGGGGTGCACGGCGCCTGGGGCCGCGCATGGCGAAAGCGCCCTCTGCCTGCGCCTCCGGGCGGAGAGAGGGGGCCGGCCTTCCTCCTCCTCCTCCTCCTCTTGCTGCTGCTGCTGCTGGTGCGCCGCCTGCCGCCGGCGGCCCCGGAGCGGAGCGGAGCGCAGCGCCCCGCACCGCGGGCAGGGAGAGGGAGAGGCCGCCCCGCTCCGCCAGGGAGCGGAGGGGGAGCCCCAGGAGATGCGGGTGGCCGAGCCCGGCTTGTCTAGCCCCAAGCTTTGCGCCTCTGCCAAGAAAAAAAAAAAAAAAAAAAAAAAAGCTCGCTCTAGGTCCCAGCCCCGAGGGGGAATCAAAGTTCCCCGCTGGCTGCATTCAGGTCCGAAACCGCTGGATCAAGTTGGTTACAATGCACTCTGAGCCCGTGTGAAGTTTTGCAAGATTTGCCTTTAATCCTAACCAGCTACTTGTTGAGCAGCATTGGCAGCTCTCTTTGAGAGAGCGTAGCAGGCATGCAGCTTTTTTGGCTGGAGAGAAAACATTTGTCAAGTGAAAAACCGAATACCCCACAGGGTATCTCTTACTTATTTGCAGCCTCCCTATCAATGACAGCTTGGAGCCACCTCGGAACAGAAGTGCCACCCTGTTCAGAGTCTGAAGTAAAACAACACAGACGCTGTGCTACGGGGTAACACTGATCAAAGCTTACAACAAAATAAAAAGTCAAACGTTAAACCAAAGCAAATTGCACAGTGCTAATGAAATAATAGAGAACAGCCTGCCCAAACCTCTGCTATGCAAACAGAAGAAGTTATATTCCCTGTTCCACCACTGCTTGATGTTAGAGCGTTTTTGAAACACGTATATGTTTAAAATTGCTTTTCAAACTGTTCCGCATCCCTCATAAACATCTTCTGGATACAAGACTATATCAAGACTATATGGGAACATACCGTGTGGGCAGATCCCGGACTGCCTTAGCTGGCTGCTGGCACCCTGCTCATGTTTCACTGCTCCTCTCCTTGGGAGCCCCAGTATGTGACTCTTCAGGGAGTGCCAACCTAGAGTTTACGCACAGGGGGCTCTAGCAGGCCTGTAGGCACCTTCTGTTCTTTCTGTGTCATTCCTTACCCTTCTCAAAATGGCATTTCACAGCTTGCTGCTGCACAAAGGAATTATTTTGATGCTAGGAAGCAATCACTTCACTTGCAGTCAGAATGAAATCTCAAGTTTGGATAGAGAGATGTTTATAAACAGTTTTCATAGTTACTACAAAGTTATTGAAGCACTAACAATTTAATATCTGTGGGACACAGTGAAGCAATGAATAGATGACAGTGGTAGAAGTTGAGTAAAACCCTAAGAAGACACCAAATAGTATAATTTACAAAGCCTGTTGTTCTTCAACAGACCCTTACAGTGCTACAGATCAAAGCACAGGATTAAAGCCAGCAAGCATACTCCAGGATGCAAAATCCATCTAAACAAACACAGCATTATTTGATTGAGTTTTAAACACTCAAAAATCTCTCAGAAACATCATGTTGCTGCAGAAAGTGACAAAATCATGCACAGATATTTCAATGGAGTGTCACGCAAAGAGCATCTCTTCATTGCTAAATCACAAAAAATGGAACATGATGCTCATGCTATGCTATCACTACATCAGCTGGCTTCCTCATCTCTTTTCCCACTTCAGCAGCACTCTTTTTGCTTGATTCACAGAACATCCTTCATGGCATGAAATACTTTTACACGAGAGAGCATTTCCACCAACTGCTCTGTGTAGTGAGTTTAAACCATCATGATGGAAAGCTCATAATCACAGTTTCATAACACCTCAAGTCATAGTCTAAACTTAAAGGTTCTAAAATAAAAGTATCATAGATTTCAAGTTTACAAGTAAATGAATACTACATTGGCTTGGAGTCATTTTACAGACTTCTGTCAATTCAGGCTGTATTTCTTTCAGTCCCCTAAAAGATGGGATAATTTAAAGTTTTGCTGATTTAAAATCTTTTCTCCTTTCTCCAATCAGCTAGCAATAGATATCCTTCCTCTTATTTTCAAATTACAATACAGAGATTATTTGATAATTTTCAATTATATGAAAATATCCATACAAGGCCTACAGGAAAATTTAATTAATTTTAAGCAGCTCTTAATAGTCTTGGCAGTGAACTGACCTTATAAACACAAATGACTAAAGAGATATCTCCAGTAGTGTAGAAATATAGTTTTAGCTCTTGGCATGTTATGCTTTAACAGTGGTAATAGCTACTATTGGCAAAGAAAGGAAGTTTTTCATGTCAAGTATAAAATTCCTTCAAATGAATTCTCTTGGTCTTGTTTTAAAATTGCTTTAAAATATATCCAGGCCTCATTCTGATGGTGAAGTTGGTGTAACATACATCTATGAAACACATTCTTCTACAGCATCTAGATGTATCTGTTAACAGTCCTCTCCAATATATTTGGCAGATATATTTCACTACTTGCTTTCATACTGCTAATGAATGGAGATAAAAAAGTCAGAGATGAACCACCGTAGGAAACATGAGCCAAGAATGGGGAACAGAAAAGTGTCAATAGCAGAAACAAAAGTCAGTAGCATGCTGTTGTAATTTGGTCTGTTTGCTTACTATAGAGTTTGCTTATTTTAGATCTTTCAGAACTGAAAAACAAGCTGTTGAATGTTTTCCTTTCACACAATGTCATTTCCATTCTCCTTATTCTTAAAGCCCTGCATTTGGTTTGAATCAATCTCTCTTGTGCTCTGCTCTTAGATAGAAACATATCCAGGAGTCAAAACGGCAAGTTTGCTTCTGTTTCCACAAACACATTTACTGGTGAGTTTTGGTGGTATCTGTATTTAATGTAAATCTCAAAGATAGAGACAATTTTCCCCAAGCTCAGCAACTTGAAGTGCTATTATGGAGTAACTCAAAAGAATGAAGGTGCTATTTTAAACTTAGTCCTTAATTCTCCTACAGATATGACTCTCCCATTGTTCCTCCAGTGCTTAAAAGTATGGAAGAAAAAAAAAAAAAAAGGATGTTAATTAGTATCTTAACTAGCAAAGTCCTCTGTAAAATACTGTAAATAAGCCTAATGTATGAGGGGAGAAGGCATTTAGGGTTCAGTGTCAAACTATCAGAAAATTCACTACTGATCAGCTGTTCTGACAATTGAATCTTTCAGTTCCAACTCCTATTACACATTTCTTATCCTACTACTTATCTACCATGTGTAACTAGTTCTATGCAAGGGAACAATTAGCTACTGAAAAAGACGATGCAGTGGATTTGAGGCTGTAGTCCACTTCTCTGCCACAAATCCTCTTGTTTACATAAAACATATATGATTTACTGGAAACATTTTGGAGTACTGAAATTTCATTGTTTGTGTGCATAATGGCCTTCCGCATTCCTCACAAGCGGATTTAAAGGCATAATTTGTACAGGTCCTCAATTAGTATTTCCTTATACTATCCTAGAAAAGGATTTAAAGAGCGGGGGCTTAAAGATCACCATAAGTAACTGAAATCTTTCCTTGACTTTGATCAGGATTCCTTACTGTACAACTTCACCCATGGGGTACTGTTCTACACAAAACCCCCAACTAGGGACTCTGAAATGTAACTTTAATCAGAAATATTGACAGGATGAATAGCTTTAATTTAATGAGAGGTGGCATATCTGCAAAGTCATTTTCTATGATGCTTTGCTTGGCCTAGTGCTTTTCATTTTCTGGATTTTTATTATTTCCAGTATTTTTTATTTTTTAAAATCATCATCTGGAAATGTCTCTTTCTTTTGGTATAGGCATTCATCCGTCTTAAAAATTAACTGACAAGACAGAAACCTTTTGTCTTCAGCCCTTTGACACTCATTGATATTCAAGGATTACAGGATTATTAGAATTTCTTTGTTCTCAGGGATCCTCTTTCTAAACTCTTAAAATCAAGGCTATTGGCATTTAACATTAGAACTTCTTTATGCTATTGACTGGCCATCTGCAATAGCATAAAACACTATCAAACCTTGCCATATTAAGGAGATGTTATGATGTAAAAAGGTGCAGCGCAAGGCAGCATCTCAAGGAAAGGAAAGTGTTTGAATTCCCTGAGCCAAGTTAAATATCTTGGAAGTTGCTCTCATGCATTTTATTCAGCCATCTTACATTAGAATCTCTCTCTTTATCATAGTGCCTCTTTCGTCTTGTGTTTACGGTCTCACACATGAGCAGGCACGCAGAGAACATTAACTTCCTGTAAATTAACCTCTCTATGTAGTGATGTTGTTCGTAGTTATAACCTCTGACTAGAAACAATAAAATGACAGATTGTAAGCTTATGTTACCTCTTAGCTGAAAGCTGTGTGTAAACTAAATTGTGTATAACTGAAGCCACGTCACTATATAAATAAAATTAGATTCAACAAAACATAGTAGGACTCAACACCATATGACCACTACACACACAAACTCTTGCACTGTTACAAACATTCCAGCAGTAGCCTTCCAACTGACAGCCTAATAAGACAAAGAATGTATTCAGAATTCTCCCCTTTTCCTATAGTTGCTAAAACAATGGCCCAACTAATAATTTCTGTAAAGAGATGCAGTTTCCATTAACTGTGTTCCTGCATACCTCTTTCTCCACTAGTGTATCTTCAGGTGCATTCTCCACTTTTTTATTCAGCGCCTCGTCTTCTGTTCAATATTGTGGCACTTCTGAGAGTTTAGAATATGCTGAACCCTTCAACTAAAAATTGAAGAAGTATTAACTTTTGGTGGAAGACTTATCAAGCAGTATCAAGATGAATTCATTTCCAAGCCCAGAACAGTGCAATGTGTTGTTACTTGTTATGATCTACATTTTTTCCTTATTATTTAATAGGTTCCTTACCAAAGTTAATTCTTCTCTTACCCTTTTTATAAAAGCCTTTTATGTATTTGAACACTTACTCCCTCCCTACTTAGCCATCTTGTTTTAGGCAAAATAATAAGCTTTTCCAAAATTTCTGCACAGATATTCATTTTTTTTTTAAGTTCTACTCATCCTTATAATTGTCCTTGGAATATTCTTTAATTGATCCAGACATCATTTGAAAGATGATGTCCAACACTGGAAAAGAGTACTTCAAAACTGACCTGTACTGAGCAAAACAAAGTGCTGATAATAGTACAGTAATAAAACATCCTTCTGCCTGTATGTTCCTATATGGCACTTGCATATTTGGCAGATTCATATTCAGGTTGTGGTCAGATTAAACTTCTAATTTATTTTATTTTATTTTATTTGAGGAATTTCTACCCAGCTAGATGTTCCCTTTCCTCCAATTATAGATCTGACTCTTCTAAAGCAAGTAGAGCATTCACATTTCCGAACAGAACGGTGTCCATTATCTCCCATTTCTTCCTGTCATTTCTTGACTTTATGAAAGTTATTTCCAATTTGAAGTCTACATGTCTGTGCTGTCCCTGCTAGCTAGATCTTTTCTGTAAATATAACAAACTAATAGTATATTCCACCTACATCACCCTTCATTCGTTAGGGTCAACAATAGCATTGTTAGTGATACACTGCAAGATTTGGCTGAATTTCTAAAAATTCAGGTGCTGGTTCAGACTTTGGATTTCACTTCAGCCCATGTTACTGATTCAGAAGTGTGAAACACAAATCAGGAGACATGCAGATCCAAGATTCTTGCTTAGGTTCATCTTCATTTTTCACGAGGAAACTAGTTGAAAGTAGTTAGAGATTAGTTTAAAAATGATGAAAGGGAGGTTTTTGGGGGTTCTGTTTTTTTTTTTGTTTTGTTTTGTTTGTTTTTTTTTTGTGTTTTTTTTTTTTTTTTTTTTTGTTTGTTTGTTTGTTTGTTTGTTTGTTTTTTTTTCCTCTCAGGGGCAGGGGTGGGGAAGATATGTGTTTTTTGTTTGAAACACCAGGTAGCTAACTTCTGAAATTTGATACTGTGAGAAGCTGTGTAGGCACACATAACCACAAAGTTTAAAAAGATCAGAAAAATAATGGAAATCAGGACAATAAATGGGTACTAAGAATAAGTGAATAAATAAATAAATGATGTAGGAGTGGAAGACTACCACCATGCATCCCTAATTCAGTGGATACAGGTGCTGGAAGAACATGAGTGAAGTGGACTGCAGAAAGCAGACAGTCTTGTGTGCTCTCCCTAAATAACATTTCCAATTGCAACTGTTGGAGACAGAAAACTAGATAGACAGTCTAGACAGACAGTTTGTCTGAGCCAATAGGGCATTTCTTATATTTTGAGGCAAACTGAATCAATTCCTCATTGATTCAGGTCCAAACCACAAAGTAAATTTGTTCTTGTCTTTCAGTCTCATGTCCAGACCACGTACGCTTAGTCATAACAAAAAAAAAAATTTTTACACATCAGTATCGCAGCAGAAGTCAGTCCAACAGATAGGGTTGGAAGCAAGTACACAGGAAATCCAATCTGTAAAATATTCTTTATAATCCAAAATGAAATTAATAACAAGTGCTATTGCCATCACAATGGAAAATAGATTTTATCATTCCATCTTAAAAAGAAATATATATATATACACACACAAACACATCATTTTTGATGAGGAAGTTACCATTACTAACAGTTTGAATTGGCACCATGCTTAACTCGGTCACTATGAAGGTTTGTCTCTGCTAAACAATTGCTTAATAAAAACCATAACATGTTTCTTTCAAAAAGCTGTGTTTTGTACTGAATCAAGAGTGTTATTGTTGCTATCAGACCTAAGGATATATTCTGGGCTCAAGACCAGAGGATGAGGATCTACCATGTGTGAGAACTCAAAATTAAATCCCCAACCTTTTAATTTTCCAAGATCTACTAAAAATAAAATAAAACAAACGTGATGACAAAGAATTAAAGAACAAAGGTGCATTGATATGCAGATTGCATCAGAGGCCACAAATAATTCCCTCCTTCACCATCTAGCCAGGAAATTTCATTTTCCTAATCACATGACATTAACACTGAGTGATACAGATCATAATTCCCTGCAATATGGCAAAAGCTGTGCTAATTTCCCCCCTCATCATTAATTATTTAATGAGAGACATTGTTAGACCAGTTCCGAACTGTTTCTGCACAACCTGTTAATATCTTTCTGGTCTTTTCCAACCATAATGATTCTTTGATTCCTTTAGCCTCTTGTTGACTTTTAATACTTCAGGCTAGACGAAGCAACTGATGCATATAACATGGAACCAGCTCACCACTGAGCAAAGCAGCCCTCAGTACAGCACATCCATCATCCTTCTGCTTGCTTATCTCTTTGTAACCTGAATTGAAGCAGCTACTACTGATCTAAAAAGCGGATAGCATGCTGGGCCTAATCTATTTTAAAAATTCCTATCCCATCACAAACCTACAGCTATACTCCACAGGGACACTTCAACTAATCTGTCCCAGCATAAAACTCTTGAGTGCAAAGGGTAGAGCAACAGACCATTTTCAGTAGCAAGTTCCAGCTGTGGAACTCAACCTAATCTTCTCTATTGATAACGAATATAAGCCTGAGTGTATTCAAAACTCAGAACAACTCCAGCCTCTTAGTAAGACTCCCTGCAGCGATGGCATCTTCCCAGGGCAACCAGGCGATATGGAAGGAGGAGGAGGAGGAGGTTAAAAGAATGGATAGGTAGGTAGATGCATTTAAAAAAAAAAAAAAAAAAAAAAAAAAAAGTGCAGATATTCTATATAAGAGGACAGGTTCCAAAATATAATATTAAAATAATTTTCAGAGATGCACAGAATTCACTTTAAAAAAATAAAACAAAACACTCTGAGCAATCAAAAGAGCCTGCTTAGTCATCACTAGTTTTAGAGCCAGATTTTGTTTTTCCTCCTTAATAATGCCAGAAGGTTAGTCATAATTCTGTTCCTGTCCATTTGTATAACTTATAGGGCCACTCATAGCTACCTCACCTACACAGGATACAGAAAAGCCCTGCTCATACATCCATCTCATTTTTCTTCACCACTGAAGCACTATGTGGTCAGGGAATGTGGTCATGGCTTCTGAGTTGCCTCAGTTGCAGGATTATGGAGAAGGTCAGACAGTCAGAGAGCCTGGTCCCTAACTACATGCTGCTGCTGCCAGCTACAAAAGCAGCTACTCAAGAGATTATATGAGCTACACCATAGTTTTAAAAATCTTTATAGGCTAATGAGGGAGTACAGAGGGCCATACCACATACTTTTTACTCTCAGGTTACTCCTAGTAAATCACTCAGCTTTTATAAATAAAGTAGATGTTTTCTGGTGGATCTTAATATTCTGGATTCTTAATATTCTAGTTGGCAAAGCTATATAGAAATTAGAGTAGTCCAAAAGCACATTTATTTCCACACAATTCTGAGATGAGTATTTTTCACCTGATAGCCTAACATCTATAGTCTAGAGTCTTTGCACCAAAATGTTCAAAAGCAGCCAGTGGGGATTAGGAGCAGCTCTTAATTGCAATTAGATCCTTATGAATTGCAATAGGCTCCTTTCAAATCACATCTAATTTTTAAAAGTGATTTTCTTTATCCAAGTACGTTGACTATCTGAAAAGGATAAGATTCTTTCTCACTCAGTTGGGAAAGAGATGTATTCAAATAGTGATATAAACAGTAAGTCTGTTCATGTACATAGGAGATCTTGAAAATTCAAGTTTTAAAAATAAAGAGGAAAAGTATATTCTCTTCCCCTCCCCCAAATCAGAAGTAGACATCATAGTACAGCAGTTGAGTTTTTTTTTTTTTTTGCATATTTATTGTGTGACATGTTTAGTTTAACAGTAGCAGATGCCTCATTAAGTAATAATTCTGAGTGCCAGCAGGAATAAAACAACTTCTCAAATTCAATCTATTTGCAGTCAAGTTGGAAAAGAGCTAGGACAAAACTCAGTGAGTTTTCAAAAGGTTACCCTAAATATACAATATCAAAGCTGATAATTAAGAAGGCTAATTTCAGTCAGCTTCATGTTTGCACAGCAGTGGGAGTAATTATAACACTACTCATTCTTTCAGGTTGGCTTGAACACTTGACCTTATAAGCAAACTCCTTTTCCCCCCTCCCCCCAACCCCATGATGCAAAGCTAAACCATTTGATTTTAACAAAACAAATGTCAAATTGACATTTTGATGCACATTTAACTGTTTTCTTTCACTATAGATTAGGAAAAAAAAAGATACTTTCTAACATTTCTGCATATATTTTAAAAAGTTCTTGTTTGCTTGAGCTTTTCTTCAGTTCATCAGTTGAACTGTACAATACACAGAAGTCCCCAAATTCATGCAAATGCCAGGATGCCTCCAGGGCACCGTTGCCTTATTCCACATTCCTCTTAAATCATGCCAGCATTCACTAACTCACACAGGGCCAAAGAATGCGAAATCCAAAAGGAGAATTACAATGGTTCTTAACAGTAGTCATATGTGGGCACATTTTCAACAAAACTAACCACACCCGGGAAAAATAAAACATGGGGAAGAGGATCCTACCTCCCTGCTGTCAGAGTTAAGGTTCTAGCCTAAAGCCAAATGTCTGGTCAATGAAGAGCAATAGGCCCTTTCCAAAGGGGAACTCATTTTCCCTCTCTTTGGCATTTATTTTAGGACATGTACTAAAATTTATTTGTTCTCTGTTAGTAGCAAGAGGGTGAGGGTGGCATAACTTAGACTATATACCCAACTTTGAGATACCTAAAGTTATAGAAGTCTCACGTGGAGTATCTGCATCCTGTCCTTGGGAAGCCCCCACATTATAATGAGAAGTCAAAGAAGTATACAGAGGAAAGTGGGCAGGAATATGATTGAGACACATAATTAAATCTACGGAATTAGTCTCTATGTTGATAATTTGACTATCAAAATGGAGCAATGGTAATAATAGCATATTTGATCAAATAGGAATGTTTCTCAACTGACTGACTTTAAGCCTTCATTTTAGAGTTATTTCTTGTTCATTCTTTTTGGTATGACAGATCTCATAATTTTTGGACATGTCTGAAGAGAAGTTCTTATTGCAAACAGAACATGCCTACCTGTGGATGAAGAAATTCTACAATTATCCATGCTAAGTTTCTTGTGCAATAAATGCAAACTGCTCAACTGAATTAATAGCAGAGAAGAAAGAGAGAGCCAACTGAGATATAACTTCCGTGTGAGAGATTTGTTCCTCCAAGGCACTGTACTTTTAATTTCCATTTAGGATGCTGAATTTCTGTTACAAAATTATGAACAGACAATAATTCTACTGAAGACATTCTGTTCTCCTGAATTTAGTTGGTCTGACAAAAATAAATTCCACAGCTGTGCTAATATTTCTTTTTCATTCCCTTTTAAATTATACTATGTATATGGCCTTAATCATTACACAATTAAGTAATGAGAAGCACATAACTTGCTTTTTACATCCACTACAGAGGCTTATACTCATTTTTTTATTTTTTTTTTAGAACAAGGAAGAAGTTATTTACCTTATTATTTTTATGATTTTTGCCACCTATATGAGGTAGTAATTCTAGAAGGTCACAGACTGTAATTACATTATGGCATTCCTTATGTATTCTTACTTCAAAGAAGCAAAAAGTTGCATGAAGTAACATATCCTATTAATCACAGAGATTTGAGTCCATCTAATCTTTCTCGAGAATTTTGGGTGGAAAGCTATTATAATGTCAGATACTATTAGTGAAGCCTTAGCTACTCAACACATGCAGCAGACGTTCTTGCATGAGAATTGACTCAACAGAGTTAGGAGACAATGAAAGGGCAGCAGGGCCTGTGGCCTCTGCTCTCCAATTCAGTAAAATGAAAAAAAAAGAGAATTCACTAGGAGCTGTCAGCAATGAAACATCTCAGTTCAACATGATTTCACCAAAGATCAAATAGAAAAGGCTAATCTTGTTTTCTAGACACTTAAATCCCATTTTCCCAGGCAGATTTACCCCCTGGCTTGTCCAAAAAGTGTCTTAAACAGAATATCTTATTCCAAGTTCTGTTTTTTTTTTTTTTTTTGTTTGTTTGTTTATTTTTTTCCTCCCCTCTCTTTAATACAACAGGGACAATAGCACTGAATACATCGGTGTCACAGTTACAGTTTCCAAAGATCAGACAGAATGTCATAATGCATCTACAGGAAATAGAAAGCATGTCACTAATACATGTACAGTACATTTATACTTCATGAAATTATTTGTTTACACTCACGTCAGAAATTTTCAACTTGCTACTCTCACAGACTTCTAATCATCCAGCAGAAGAAGAAAGCAACAAACCTTTATTAGGTCTTCTAGGGCCTAAAAGTTTTTTGGCTTATGTTCAAGATTGACAGGAGTACAATTTTATTAATATTTGGCTAGTGTTTTGTACATGAAAGACATCCTGCTGCTCAGTCATACACATGCTACCAGAATACATAATATCGAATTAATGAAACATGTAGCCATGTGATTTGGTAAGTGGCAGTTACTAAAATGTTGCTTAATCCACAGGGGTGGGGAGGGAAAAAAAACACATCACCCTGCATGCTATTTATAATATATAAATTTAAATCCAATTTAAGGTTAAGGGATTTAAACAAATATCTGTTTTTCCTTTGACACCTGATATTTACCTAGGAAAGCACTGTTTTGTTCTGGTTTAAAATTTGCTTTCTCCACTTCCCCAGTTCCCTCCATGCCATGATTTCCATTCAGAGAGGCTTTGATTTGTGTTCAAAGACCAAAGTGTTAGGATGAAATATGAATCAATTTTATACTTAAGTAGTAAAAGCACTTATCAAGTTTTATCTGTAAATTTGATTCAGATCAGCGTTATGGTTTAGAATCCTGTTTTCGTTATGGCTTAGGAAGAAAAAAAAAAAAAAAAGCGGGGGGGGGGGGGGGGGGCGTTCCCAATACTATTGCTAGTAAAAGCCAGTTTACCTAACAATATTAACAGTTTTCTACTATCCTCACTGAGAAATTTAATTCCCAGTGTTTTGCTTTTTAGGCAGAACACTATATAAAGAAATCTATAGATTCCAAATGCCTTGGCAAGACAAAATTGTTTTTGCAACACAAAATGCTGTCAATCTCTGATTCTCCATCAAGTTCAGTCCTGTATTGAAAGCAAGGGAAGTGTTCCTCTTTCAACTTGGCATACTCAGCAACATAGCTTTCTATTTCTTCATTCTATAGGAATGAAAATGTAATTTAAGGACAAGATGAGGCTTACAGTAAGCTGATTCTATCATGACAAAAGTGTTTTCTTTCCTATTTAAAAATACTATTTATTTAGATTAGAAGAAAGAAAGAAAAAGACTCTAGGCACGTAGTGCCATTCTAACAAACAACTCTCACAGAAATATTCATCTTAAACTATGGTAATTTACAGGTGCATGCATTCAGGAAGCAAGGACAAGGCTAAAATGGTTCATTTCCCTCTGTTAAAGCAGGACTTTCCCCCACTCCAACACAATGGCTGACGGAGAAAGGAAACAATGTGATGCACAACTCTATGCTTCTGGAAATACTTATACTTGGTGACTGATAAAAAGAAAATCAAAGGAACAAAATTCTTCCTCCAACCCCCAGCTCCAAAAAGTAGCGTGGTACTTTATCTTGCAACATTGAAGAAGAAGAACTGTAATAAGCAAACAGTTTATAATAAAGGAAAGTGTCTCCAAAACCACAAGTTTTCTCTCCAGATACCCAACACTTCCTATACTACTTTTTTTTTTTTTTTTTTTTTTTTTAAATTTCAAAGATGAATTAATAAATTTCTTTTAACTTATTATGCACTTGTTAAAATGTTAAGCAAGGGTAATATAGTAGTGCTTCCAAAGCCATAAAACTTCATCAGACGCAGTGTAACCATGTATTTCTCGAGCAATACAGTTACGAATGACTACCAGAAACCAGCAACAAACCACTACAGAACAGAAACCTGAAATCAAAACCACATATTACCAAGTTTCTTTTACTTGGTATCACGTAAAACATAATTTTTATTTGAAACTTCAGCTCATAAATAATCTGGTCCTATTTTCTAAGGTCACACAAAATTGCCTCTTATTTCTATCAATAGAAATAAGGTATTGAAATAGTAAGTACTGTTACATGACAAAGCATGAATTAAAAAGAGAAATCTTATTTTCACAGGTAATGGACTGTCCACAAGCTTAAGCTCCAGGAGTTTTTAATACAGTGCATATAGTTGTAACATTGTACATTAAGCAACTCTAATGAAATTAATATGATTAGAAAGAAGAAAAATGTGAAGTGCATAGTTCAGTGCTGTCAAAATTTAATCCTACAACTGGAAAATGTTTTGTGTGGATTCTTAAAAGAAATTCTCTTAAATGAATTGGGATTCTGTACAGAAATTTTCTCGCTTTGAAAAGTAGGGGAAATAAAAGGAAAAAAAGAATTGGGGCAGAAGAAAATAAGAGAATTATTAAACTAGTAAGAAAAATGGTTAATAAAGTAATCTCAGTTCAGACAAAAATAATTAAAAGAAAAAAAATATAACAGATTGAAAGATTTTAAAAAAGGAAATAAAGCATCTATTCCATCTCCCTTATGGCCACAGTATTTTAACTTCTGTTAAAGAGAGGACATGACAACTATAGTAGCATTTCAGGCAGCATGTAACAGATGAGTTACTTTGCTCATATGTAACGGACACTAATAGAACTTTTTTTCAGTGAATATAAAATACATTGCTCAACTTTGAAAAGTATATGAAATGTTCACAAATAAACCAATAAAGGTCTGAGAGAATTTGAGCACATTAAAAAGAGCAAATTTAATTTAATAACTAATATTTATATTATAAATATTATATAATAAATTATTAATATGAACATGAGCTTCTTAAGAAATAAAGATGCAAGACATTTCTGGATCGCCTGTATAAGATAAGATTTCAGGAAAAAAAAAAAAAAAAAAAAAAAAAAAAAAAAAAAAAGACGTTGCACCATGACAATGAAACTGTGCTGAGACTCCTCCAACCAGGAAACTTTGTGGAGATCCAGGATTTATTTAGAGACAAGTCAGTTAACATCACATGTACTGAAAGGTACCCATCATTGTACATACGCATGCACTCAACCAAAAATAGTAAAACAAGAAGCATCAAATTAACATTAAGGCTATCTCAAGATAGCCTTAGAAGAACTTCTGTCTCAAAGCGGTATTGATATTTATTAGTGCCTAGAATATTCCCATTAACATGTATCTGAGAAAATTAAGCAAACTTCAAATTAAGCAACCTTGAAGTTGATGGTAGTTTGACTTGAAATCACAGATGTTTCCATGTGTATTTTATGTGCTGTACCTCTTATATGTCCCATATAAGATTTGGGCAACACATTCAGAATATTTAATGTAATACAAAAGAAGACTGAGCACCATCTCTGCAATTGCTCTCACTGCTGCAATTTTTGGAGGAAATGGTACTTTTTAGGTGTCAGTTCCCACATAAAAGTCTCTCCTTAGTGATGCTAAACAATGTCTCCATTTCAGGGATCAGTGGTGGAGAGTTAGTCCATGACTATGAAAGGCATTATATCCAACTACTAATGGCACAAAGCAGAAACTAATTTTACATGAGAGTACTGACTGAATGTGGTAATTATTTAGTAATTCTTCTGATCTCTGTCATTCCCAGTGTAAATTCACACATAGCAACCAGAACCTTTCCAGAACTCAAGATCACATGCAACCAATCACATACTGTTGGACAAAAGAATTTTACTTAGATATGGATTCAAAATTCAATTGTGTACAGACATTTGAGAAAAGATAGAAAGAAAAGAAAAGAAAAAACAGCTAAGACATCTGAAAGCTGAATAAAGATGAAAAATTACAGGTCTTCAGGTGAAGCATATGACCATGACTCTGCAGAATTTATGTTAAAAAGAAAATTAATACGTTTAAAAATCATTATCTATTTCTGTTGTACAAATAAGAGAAAGTTAAGAAGATTTTAAAATTATACATGCTGATACCATCTAGGGTTCAAGGAAGAGCAACATATACTGAATTAATTGATTTAACATACATGAGATCTTTTACTGTCCTCTTTCTTTTAAGATGCAATCTTTTTACAGAAAGGTACATTTTCATATGTTGACATTAATAGATTTTTAAACAGTGATCCTTGTTTAAATATTTTACTGAAAAAGGTGATAAAACGCTTCTGTTCATTACAGCAGGCAAGAATTAATTTACTGTGAATATACTGCAAGAACTGTTTATTTAGTTAATACCAAAGAGTTGGATTGTTTCTACTTCTTGTGCATTTTTAAAGACCTGCAACAGGAACTGGTGAAACAGAATCAACAGAATCAGGCTAAGGTTACTTGGTCATGACAGGCTACAACATGCAACTTATCCTGCAAATTGTGAAAAAAAATATCTGCTTTGTTTTCTAAGAATAAGTGATATTTATTTTGTGAATTTCAAATGCAAGTATGTATATTCTCTCAAGAATACAAAGGAAGAAAATTGGCCTTATTTCTTCTGTACTACCATAAGTTATATTGCTAATTACATATCATACTATATCTGCTTTCTGTATTAAGCCATAGAGTCTGTAACCTTTTGGAGACATAACACTTGACTATTTTTTTTTTTTTTTTAAGCATTTAAACAAAGATTTTAGATGGTCTTTTACGAAGCGTCTGATGGGAAAAAAAATAACCAAAAGACCCTCCAAACATTATTTGCTATATTGCAAAACCTGCTCTTCCTAGATTTTAGCATTTTCAGTATTGCATTGTCATGGTGCAACGTCTTCCCCCCCCCCCCCCCCCCCCCCCCCGAAATCTTATCTTATTCATACAGGCCATCCAGAAATGTCTTATATCTTTATTTCTTAAGAAGCTCATGTTCATTTTAATAATTTAGGCTTCTACTCTACTGATAAGACTCAAAATTGCATTATAACACGCAAAGGGAGCTATCAATACTCTTGCTAGTAGAATCAGAATAGTTGCTACCATTCCCATCTCTTCTTTCCCCAGGTTACCTCACTGCACTAGAAGCCTTTTGCTATGTAATGGAGAGTAACTTACAGTAAACACCTGTAAGATCTAAGTGAATACATACAGAAGGTGAATGTGCCTCTGCAAATGTAAAGGCTGAAGGTGATGTACTGATCAGCATTATCAGAGGAGGCAACTGACAGTGACATCTGTCAAAGTCATTCAACTGACGGTTATTTCTGGAAAATTACATTCATAAGCAAAAACGTGTAATTGTAAGATAAAGTGTTCAGTTAGGTTCATGGTAAGAGGTCGTTTGTGGCTGCCAGCTCTCAAAAGATTTATAATATTCAGTTTGAGTTGTCTATTACCATAAAAGATAATTTTAAGCACTTGTTTTGGCTTTTAGGGTTTGTCAAAGAGCAGAAAAACCTAACTGATCAAGTACAATGTAGGATACATCTTCAGGCTTGCTGCAAACCTACTGTTGCCTTTATTTTGGGCATTTCGCTTTGAAAAGCTCAAAACAAGCAAGATAAATTCTCCAAACAATGGATGTTAAGAAATTAGAATTTAATCTAGCAGAAATATAACTCCAACAACACCCTGAAAACCAAAGCAAGTACTAATGAAAATAAATCATCTGTTTGTAATTGGTGAGATGCTCACTGAAACACACTACCACTACAGATCTCCCAGTCAGATGTGGGCACATTTGAATACATACTCTAGGGTACAAGACAAGGTAACAACTTCTTATATGCTGTGTTATGTTTGTCTGATCAGACTCAAATCTGGGAGCATAGAATTCATTTCACCCACCCCCCAGGGAAAGCTTCCCAGAAAGATGGCCTTGCTCTTGTTGCTGAGAAAATACAAAGTGCATGGTAACAGCCTGAAAAGAACATTATCTTTCTTTCAGAATCCATACATGTGAACATACTGTATGTAAATAGTATTTTGGCACCAATATTTTCAGCAAAAAAGGCGATAAAACAGAAGACATTCATTACTGTTTAAGCCCACATTCACTCACACTTGTAATATGGATTTAGAAATTTCAATATGGCTTCAATTGTCACCTTGCAAACTGTGCAATCTTCAGATAAAAGTTCCAGCTACATTAATTGCCAAGCTGCCAGTTGTAGTTTCCTGTTCTCACTACTTTTCTGTTTCTCCTTTTCATCTGCCCATCATGGAAAACTTAAGCAAACACAGAGTAAGTGACAGAAATAAGTACTATTTAATATCTATCAATGACATAGGGATTGAGTGCACCCTCAGCAAGCTTGCAGATGACACCAAGCTGTGTGGTGCAGTTGGTACAGCAGAAGGAAGGAATGCCATTCCAACAGACCTTGGTAAGCTTGAGGAGTGGGCCCATGTGAACCTAACAAGGTTCAACAAGTCTTAGTGCAAAGTGCTGCACCTGGGTTGGGGCAATCCCAGACTTGTACAGACTGGGCTGCATCAACAGGGTGAGGGAGGTGATTGCCCTCCTCTGCTCTGCCCTTCTGAGGCCCTGGAGTGCTGCATCCAGGTCTGGGGCCCCCAGTACAAGAAAGATTTGGAGTTGTTAGAGCAGGTCCACAGAGGAGGGCCACAAAGATGATCAAGGAACTGGAGCACCTCTCCTATGAAGAAAGGCTGAGAGATCTGGGGCTGTTCAGCCTGAATAAGAGAAGGCTCCGGTGTGACCTCATTTAAGCTTTCCAATACTTAAAGGGGGCTTATAAAAAAAGATGCAGAGCAACATTTTGCTTAGTCAGATATCAACAGGACAGGGGGGAATGCTTTTAAAATGCTTTTAAACTAAAAGAGACTAAGATTTAGATTAGAGGTTAGGGGAAAATTCTTCACTCCAAGGGTGGTGAGGCACTGGCACAGATTGCCCACAGAAGCTGTGGATGCTCCAACCCTGGAGGTGCTCAAGACCACATTGGACATGCCCTGGACAACCTGATCTAGCGAGTGGCATCCCTGCCCATAGAGGTGGGAACTAGGTGATCTTTAAGGTCCCTTCCAACCCAAGCCACTGATTCTATGAAAATTGATGTGTATGTGCTAAGGGTTGAACTAGCAAGTTAATTTGCTCAAGTGAGTAGTAAACAACAAGTGGGTAATAAGCTCCATCTCTGACATGCTTTACTTCTTGATTCATATTTGCAGCACCTCTGAAACCCTACCTAACAAGAAGACTTTTAAAGTTAATACCTAAACAGAACTTCATAGAAGTAGAATATAATTAAAGAGAACCATCAAAAGTTTCTATTACCTTTATGGAATCACACAATATAAAATAGTAATATGTTTAAACATGTCGAGTTATAAATTATGAAAGGTTTCCTTCGAATTTCCTTTTTGATTATTTGGAAGATCAAAAGCATAGATATATATATATATATATAGTTTTGAAAGACTAGCAGGTTATGCTTTCTCTAACTGAAACACAGAAATGTAGTTTTCTTGTATTTCAGTATGAATTACTTCACCTGAAGTGATTTATTTTTAACCAGAAGTCTTCAGTTTAAACAAGAGGATTTTATGATTGCTTTCATTTATACCTTTGTAGTTGGACTTGCAAGCAACTTACTATTGCCACTTAAGAATAAGACAAACTATCCTCTTCGGCAATAAGACTTTCCTTGTCCTCCCTTCTATGTACACAAAATCAGTATAGGAGGGTTATCTTAAAAAAGATACATGGCACATTGCATAATGTGTGAATTCATCAAGAGTTAGACTGGAAGGAGAGCCTAAGAGCTAACTCCTCCCCAGCAGTTAAAAAGGGAAGGAAAGAAAAGTGCTGTGAGTGTTAACAACTCCAAGTAACAGAAGTAACAGCTCTGGCAAAAGTCCAGAATTTTTTAAGCTACAGCTCGACCAGTGTGTAATTTTTTTTTTCTCTGATGGCAATAGTATCTGTAGTCTTTGCTGAAACTCAAGAAATTCTTTCCCATTCATTGTAATATACCCTGTAATATAACAATAATTAACAGTTGCCACATTTTTCAGACAAAATGCTCGAGTAATGTGGTTTTCCAAAAATTCATTTCACAACCAGTTCCCTTGGCTGAGATTACTGTGTATTGCATTGCACCCACACTTTTAAAGCTGTGCTGTTACAGAGGAATGCAGGTGTCAGAAAGACATAGCTATTGATAAACCTTTGGTAATTAAATAGGTATTGCTAGAAGGCTGGGTGCATTTTTTTTTTTTTTTTTTGGGGGGGGGGGGGGGGGCGGGGGAAGAGTTCTTGCCTGTTTTTAAAGTAGTATTTACTCTAAAATACTGGGTCACAGGGAGTAACATCTAGGTTGTTGTGTTTTGCCTTTGTGCTTTTTTTATGAAACAAACTGTCAAGGGAGGCTTTTTTTTCTTTCCTTAAATTTGGTCCTCTGAGGACCGAAGGATTGACTGCTGTGTCAAGCTGCTAAGCAGCAAAATCTTATGTATTATTTGCTGGAGAGGACAAATTGATGACTATTTGAAGAGATGCTAGAATGGAAGAGTGATTGCTTGCAGTAAACTCTCTCTTTACACTAGGTGACAGGTGTGGAGAAGACAAGGGAGAAAGTGTTTTTAGCTACTCCAGATGCATAATGATTTCCCTGCTTTTGAATAAAAGGACTTCTTCCCCATGCATGAAGTGCAAGCTAGTGTATATAAAAGAATTATAGTTTGTAAGCATTACAGCATAGGAGAAACAAATCTGGGTGCCAATTATTTTTCTTTCCCATGTCTGAAAACAATAGGAAAAACAGTACACAGAGACTAAGGGGTGCAGACTGGTAGTTTGTGCTCAAGAAGGGAGGGAATATGGAGAAAGGAGGAGGCATTCATTCCTGCTGTAAGGAAACATTGTCAGATGAAGCAACCAGAAAGACTTTTTAGCAATCCCAAAGAGCAAAGCATCTAGCATTATACAGATGTTTCACACTATAGTAGAAAAAAGTTTTTATTTGTTTAATAACCATCATAATAGATGGATAGCATAGAGTCCAAACAGAACAAAATAGAAGAGAGAACAAGAGCGAGTAACTCTCTGAAGTCATCTGCATACAGCAGCACATGCTGGAACATTAACCATGCACCATTTAGCAGGACTTCACAGATGAAGACACTGCAGAGATCTTAAAGCATTCCTAAGATGGAAGACCCAAAAACCCACCTGGAAAATCTTCTGCAAATGCAGAAGAATAGGAATCTGTTTCTCCTAACTGGGCATCTGACCATATTTTCCAAACTTTAGTTGGAAAAGAAAGTGTTAAGTGTGATTTTTCACCATATTGAGAAGAGAGATCATTTATCATTTGCAGACAAGGTAGAACAGGTAGTACAAAGTCATGCTATCAGTACAAGAGGTGGTAAATGCAATACAAGTACACACTACGAGCGTCATGAGAAAAAACACAATTGACGGAATAAAAACTCCTCCCTGCCACCTTCCAGTTTTCTAATTCTAAGAGTCTGGAATAGCAGAATTGAAAGCAAGAATGAATGTTTTTAAATTACTATCATAAGGTGATTTACTGTATAAAAACAGTTAATAAATTTTATTACATATTTATATATATACAAGCACATAACTGTGACGGCATTATGGAGCAAGCAGTTAGGAAAAAGCAATGAAGTACAGCACAGTTAGCTCATGAGTTAAAGAACTTGAGTTTACTGGATATAGCCTCTAAAATACAAAGAAAAGATTTTGTAGGGGTCTGAGGTATACTGCCTAACCCAAAGATTAGAACGATTTATTGCTGAAGTGTCTATGATACATAGCATAAAGGAATTATTAGGGCATTCAATTTAGGTTATATATACACATGTAAATATTATTGTATAATCCTGTATAGTAAATCATAATTTCTACAAACTCTAGATAATTTTCTAATACAAACAGAATCAGGTCCCAAATACAATCTTTCCAGAAGACCACAGATTAAACATTGAGCCAGAAACTAGTTACCTAGGGACTAGTAAGTATGGCCTGTTTATATTACAGATGAACAGAGGAAATTTCCAAGCAACACCCACTTACTCATTCTCATATATCACATGTATAGTACATCAAAAGGACTAAACATTCAATGATCTTGGTATAATGAGCCAAAGTTAGCAGTAGGCTAGTAGAACTACTCCCAAGAGGTATGAGTGTTGGTATGTGGGCCTAGGAACTTGAATCATATTCCAACTCATGAAATGACAAATAGCATTACAATTATTGGTATCTTCCAAAGTGAGAAGCAGCCCACATGATCAATAGGCTACTCAACTTTCTGTAAAACTAAACAGTATTTTAAAAGTGAGCACTCTGACCTGCAAGTGCCCATCCCTTCAAGAGAAATTAATAGTTGGACCTAATCTATGAAGAGCTATGAGCCATGTATAGGAGAGATAAAACATTGTCAAAGCTTAACTTTAATTGTCACGGCTGACAATCAGTAAACACAGGCGTGCCATATCCATCTCAGAATTACAATTAAACTGTTTAGCTTAAATAGTTGCTCTTCATTTTACCTTTTCCATGCAAGACTACAGTTGTATCTACTGCTAAAGCATGTTATGATATGTAAGTAAGCTGCAGTTAGAAAAGCACATTATATTCCAAGTTAGAGCATTTTTCTGAACAGCTGTAATTTCTTACAGCAAGTTAGCAATATCACCAATAAAAGAGCAATATGAATAAATGTACAAACCACACAGAAGAAGTCGCTCCTGGTCACTATTGCGATACTAGTTTTTCCTTCTGTCTAGGTTTGTCAGTTGTCATTCTACTTTTGCTCAACTGGGATATAACAAAAAGCTTCAAGGCAGCAGAGACCTTTTAAAACACTAAGCATGTACGTTCAACCCCACTGCTCAGGATTGCTGTTCAACTACATGCAAACTTTCTCAATCACAGGGCTTTGCATAATAAAAGCAAATATTTAGCATAATCAAAATTATGAAAATATTTTTCTGAAGTTTACTTGAGATAACTGGAGCAAAGTTAAGAACTGAAATGTGATTTTCATATAAGTAATGATAAAAATAAATGATTTTTTTTAAAGTGAAATGAAATGTTTTTCAATGAAATGAAAGTACTGCTTTACTTGACTACTAATTATTCAGTCACATTTCTTCTCTTATCCCTGCCTTCACCCTTGAGATAAAATATTTAAGTGTATTTCAAAAGGAAGTTAAATTAATTACATATTAAGATATTAAATATTTCAGTCACAATATACTCTTCTTTTTTAGTCCCCATCTCCATAAGAAAAGGTGGCAAAAAGGAAATGCTTGCAAAGATTCTGAGAACAAAGCTCAGAGATCTGGCTCATATAAAAACATAAGTAATATATTTGTCTTATACACTAAAAAAGACAAATAAATATGCAACTGGAAAAACAGTGACATTCTGCAGAAATGGAGTGTCCATTAAACAAGTCTGAATGACTTCTAGAATTGATGCGAGGTCCCAGGTATGGACTCTTATCCTAATCATACTTCACCATGACTTGCCTACTGTACCTCATGCACTTTCAGCAGTGTATAGGGAAAGAGATCGGCAGAGCTGTGTAAGAGAAGCTCTTTGCTGTGGTAATGTCAAGGTGGGCTTTTCCTTACAAATCAAAATAAGTTTGTCCTGTTAAGTAATGGACAAGAGCCACCCTCTCTCATTAACTCCATTAATATTTGCTAGGTCTACAACATAATCTTTTTTCCCCCCCCTGTTGTTGATTTTTGCACTCTTAAGATCCTGCTCTGCTACCAGACTCTTCATCAGTAGTAATAAGAAATTAATCTACAAACTAGATACCTAAATAAATTTGCTTGACCATTCTCACCTACTATTGATCTAGGATATTTGTGTATATATATGTATTAATATAGCTCTTAAAATAGCAATACTTTGGGAAAAAAAGAAAGGTCTATTTCGAGTACTAACATGGAACCCTAGGTAAGATAGAGATTTAAATATCCCTTAAAATCTCATTGCCAAGAGTCTTGAAAGATCATCTTACAGTGTTTAGCATACTTTAAGTAAAAAGTGTTAAAATGTTGCTCAGATCATACTCAAGACTGGGTAGGAGACTGCATTAAAATCCCTGTTTGTGTTCAGATTTTTAGCATATTTTTGGATTATTTTCCTTGCTCCTTGATCCAGCAGCTGCAGTAATAAATTCCAGATTGTTTGGCAAAATCCTTTCCTTCATCTAAGAGATACCTGAAGTTAACCAAATTTGTTCTTTTTGTCAGGTAAGATATGCAAGTTATTCATATATACTGCATTATATACTGAGATTTTAAGGAATATGGAAAAAATACCAAGGCATATCCCAAGTTGCACAGAGCATTTATTTTCATAGTTTTAATGATATCTGTGAAATCACTGTTTCACTTCAATCACTGAAATCACTGTAGGCTGCTGCTTTAGGTAGCAAGTGAATTATTAATTAGGAACAAATTACTGAGCAAGTATATCATTCACTTATGAGAGCTTAAACGTGAAAGTGAATTTTTCCATTCACATTCTAGCAGGCCAAACAGTCTCTGGAAGTACGACTTTTAAAGGAATTTTTAAAACAATTAGTGTTGAGAGAAGGCTCACATAAAGCTGCAGGGGCACAGCACAGGCACATTCAAAAGGTTTTGAAGTGGTCATACTATATATACACAAAAAGGCTAAACACTTCTTGTTTCTGGGTCACAGGCGATCAAGACCTTTCACCTTCAAGCTATAGATCTCTTATGCAGGCAAATTACTTACACCGCAATACTTCATAAACAACAGAAGCCCTAAGTGTCCCACCAGGCACTACAAATAGGGTAGGGTTACATTTGGGATAGATTTGATTTGGATGGAAATGAGCCTCCCTGGGAAGTCTGCTTAAGCCTTTTAAATAATGCCTGTGCAATGGCATGATGATTTAGTTTTTGAATTGTAATGGTGATGCTGCTTTGTTTTAGGAATGTAGCTGGTCTGAGTTACCATAAACATTTAATTCGAGTTTGTTTATTTGTTAGAGATATGACATAGCAGATGAAAAGGAAACCATCAGCTCTCCATCCCTAATTTAGTAGAGTGATTTTTGATTTAGCTGAATTCAGTATTGCATTTTATATGCAGTCATTAATAAAAATACTTAAAATCTAATGTAGAATCAGGAAAGAAAATGCAGGTTAGAATAGCAGCTTGTCTAGGTGTCTATATTGCTACTGCATTCAGAAACATGTTAGTTTTATGCATACAATAACCTAAAATAAGGTAACTTGCGTTTTAGGGGGTAAAAAGAAGCTCATACTTTCACCAGTAGAAAGGAATAGTTACTATTTTACTTTTCTCCATCTGACGATATGCATATATAACCCTGCCATATTTCAGTAGATGATAAAGTGAGAAATGAGATAGTTCTTGCTAGAATCATTCCCTCTTAAATTGCATTAAATCTCACTTATTTTTCCTTCAGTTCAGTGCCTTTGCAAACCATACTGAAATCACCAACAATTAATAGGTATGTCCATATCCAGTACTCATTATTGGGAATGGGGAACTCATCAGGAGTCCAGAGACTGAAATCATCCTCCCCCTAACCCCAAGGTTTAGGCAACAGAATCATGTTTACTCCTTGGGTAGGTAATACAAAAGTTAAATGCTTATTTTTTGAATAATTTGCACAAAGCTTAATACTGATATTTTGAAAATAATTTCCTATTTTAATGAACATTTCCTGAACATCTGGTAGGGCTATTATGACATTAAAAACTGACTTCTTCCTGTCCTTAATTTAAGAATGTTTTTTTCTTCTATGCCAGATGCTGAAAATTATGTTTAAAAATAAATAATAGTCTAGCCATGGGTAAAAGAAAAAAAAAAAAAAAAAAAAAGGAGGGCTTATCAAAGAGACAGAGGCAATGGAATTCTTGCAACAGAATGACAAATCCCATTTTTAAGTATTTCTAAGTCACCACAAAAAATATATATTTTTTTACAGTTATTTTCAATGTAGCAACTGTTTCTTGAGTGCCTGGTACTACTTGGTCCCTATTCTACTATCTAGTTCAAACATTAAAACGTTGTTCTATAATTTTGTTGCTCATCTTCCCTTAAGAAAAGGCAAAATTAAAGGAAATCCACATAGCTGATCAATTTGTGACTTTCTATTCTTTTTATATTTCTAACTAAACATAATAGGAGTCTAATAAGTCAGATAAGCTTTATAAAGTTTTAACTTTTTTGAACACTAATTTAACTGTGGTATTCAAAACAACACTAAGAAATCTAATAGACTAAGAACTTAAGTGATACCTGGTTTCTGAATGTCTTTTCATTGTATGTGCAAAACAGTAAGGTCAACAGCATTATGCTAGAAAAGGAAGTTAAATAGATGTAATAAAATTAGATGCTGTATGTAATAAGAGGTATCCCAGTTGCAGAGAGCATCCCTTTAGGTAAACCTAGTCGGAGTGCTCAGTACTATATTAACTGACCTCGAACTTCTTATTTTAGGCAATATATAACTAATCAGAGGGACTTTTCATAGATAAAATGAAGAAGGTTTAACTAAGAAGGAACGATTTATTCCACAGTATGCAGAACATAGCATTACTCTATCTTTTTTTTAAATCATAACTATGGGCTATTATGTTTCATTTTCCCCAAGTTACACAGTCCACACATGAAGCATTTAAACATTTTACAAGATTTCAGTTTTCAAATACAGTTCCTAAGCCGCTTATTTCAGCTATTTACTAACCATGTTACGTTTTAGATCCCTTATCCAGTTCAGGCTTCCTGAATTTCTCTGTTTTGCCTTTTCATTAAATACTGAAAAAAGCATAGGCTTATCAAGGAGACTTCAGGAATAAGGTTGGACAAGCCCTGCATGACAAAGAGATTACCATTTTTTTTTTTATTATCTTAGAGTTACCTAACAGACCACATAAAAACCCACAAAGAGTTTAAACAAAATGATATATATATATATTTATAGTAACATCTTCCGGGAACGATTATAGAAGTTCAGTACTGTGACAGTCTCTCTGCCCATGTAGAGCTGCTAGAGGCTTATGATAGATGATATTTTTGTTTGAGGACAGGATAGGTATTGTGACCTTTTGAGTGCTAAGTAATTAATTTTTAGGTGGTAAAAAAAAGCATTGTATTTCAAGTGCATTGTCACCCATTTACTTGTTACTGCAAGAGCAAATAAGCCACAAAAACCTGCAGACTGACAAATTTTCTATTTTTCTAGCATGTAAGAATTCTGATACCTCTAAATCCTACATAACTTGTGTTATTATCTTATTAACTGAAAATTACTGAAAATTTGATATTTTAATAAGGGACTTAAACACATGTTTTCCATGATGTACATGATGCTATAGATGGCACAAATGCATACCAACAGAGTATCAGCAAAATGGAATCTGAATCTTTGGTCTTTTGCTTCTAGATTAATATCACCTGAAGTACTTTAACAACAGAAACAACAACAAGAGCACCTGCAAGGACAACACAGAATTAAAGTGACAAGAATATTAGCTTAAGAGGCATTCTTCATTTGATTCAGGATCAGCATATTCCAAAATGAACTGAGGTAAGGATGTCTCTTCAACCAAAAATAATTCAGATTATCAGTTAGGGAATACTAGATTCCCTTTCCAGCTCCCAAATGTCCCACACATTCACTGCAAGTATTTCCATCAAAAGTTTGTAGTCTTCTTAAATAACTAGAGTTGGATTTTTTTAGTACATAATACTTGTTTAATGAAGTAACAACATTTTAAAATTCAGAAACAAGCTCTCTTTATTGTATTTAACACCACATCCTTCCTTACTGAAAATGCAAGTACACTCCAATCAACTGTTTCAGCATTATTCCTGATAAATGTAATAACATGTGTAAATCAATAAGGGGGGGGGAGAGGGCGGAAGGGATGTTAGATATTTCTGGCTTCATTTAAAAAAAAAAAAAAAAAAAAGAAAAGAAAAAAAAAAGAAAAAAGACTTAGGGCAAATTAAGAATCAAGGTAGAAGATTCTAGATGAAACATTTTGGAAAAATATCTTCCTAGATGTTCTAGTCCCCTTTCTTTTTTTCTGCTTAGTCTTTTTGGTCAAAATTTTATCTGCATGTGATCAACCTGCACTGTGAGGCTGCATAGGAGTTAATAAAAATAGCACTAAGCCTGAAAAAATATGAAATTACATTTTGTTTTTCTTGATCTCTTCCACTGAAATTTTCAGGAATTAAAAATAATTATCTGTTTAGGCATGATGGTATTTGTTAAGTAGATGTTAGCCTGCCATATCTGCAAATATGAGGAAAAAAATAATAATAAAAAAATAAGCCTATGTTTGAACTTTAATTGCTCACCATGAAGGATAAAGAGTCAAATTACAGATTATGAACTAGCACATTTTACACATCTAAAGTTGCCTTTTCTTGGTATGCTTCGTATTAATTTGCCCAAGTCCACTGAGCAGGGCACAGTACAGTAGTTTCTTAGACTTTCATGTCCCAAAGTATTAATAAGAGTAAAAAACCTGACAACAGTGTAAAACAGGTCCAAACGCTAAAATCTTAAGTAAGAAAAACACCTTTCTAATGACCACGTTTTCAATCTGAGACGAAATAGCATTTTTTTCCACAGGAAGATCTCATTTCATTTGATTTTTTTCTTTTTCTCTACAGTTACTCCATTAGTTTTCCTCCATTTACCAATTGTCAACTGAGGTTCAATTTCTTTCATTTGACCATCCAAGTTCAGTCCCCCCCATCCTTTTTTTAAATGACCTGGGCCACTCAAATTGCATTATAATATATCTGATACATCTATTGAAAATTCTTTTAAGGGAAACTGTATCAGAGTGCTATGGTTGCCTGTGTGTTGACCCAACCAGTGAATCCCAAAGGATTAACAGGCATTCACACAGCTCCTGAAGTGGCTGTTTCTCATTCTGTTTACCTACTAATTCCAGAAATACACTCACTAATTAAAAAGGTATTGGAAGAAAGGGTAAAAGTTGCTTTCAAAGTCCCTAGATAGCACCTACTATAAACAGTTTTCCATTTGTAAATTATAGTACTGTAAGAAGAAAAACAGTCACCATTAGTAAGTTGTGCAGTGTTAGACATAATATGAAGACATTCACTGAGGCGAAGAGTTTTCAGGAAGAGCTGTCTAGCTAAAACATAATTATACAGAGCAAGGTAGTAAGCTCGATTGGCCTATATTTTCTCTCTCTACACCAGTGAAATCAATCTGTAAAATGGTACATTTGTCTTAACATCAACAGAGATGTACTGATTTTGCTTGCAAACTGTCACGACATAATTTATATATTCACTCCTGTTGATCTAGTTTCACATTACAGAAACATTATTCCAGAAATACTTAATTTTTTCAAGTAAGCATATTTCTTGTTCATGATCTTACATTACTCTTTCCTCCATTCTTTCTGTTTTATACTATTTCACTACTCCCCTACTTAAAGAAGTAAACAAAGCACTTAGATGAGAACACAAGTGTTTATTAAACTACTCACATCAGCAGACATATTTCTACTGAAATAAGAACTTTGCCTATGAGTATAATAAAATCAGGTCTGAAATGTTCACACAGACATATACTCCCTTAACAACATATGGACTAATTCCTTTTAAGCTTTTCTAAACTCGTTTCCCACGTGTTACACAGCAGAAGTTTTATTGTCAGGAGAAACATAATCAACATTTGTTTATCACATAAATAATATTACCATTATAGTTAAGTGTCTCGGTCATTCTGGGGACAAATCTAAAATAGATTAACTACAATTTGATCTAATGACTGCAAGAATAACAAGTTCCCTTAGGGGAAAAAAAAAATAAAAAGTTTTCCTAAGGTTAAATCCATATATTCAGGCTTCATTTTAGAGTGTCACAAATATAAACCATTTTTTGCACTGTAATTTCTCTTACAAAATATTGAGAATATTCATGTTAACTTTTACTCTTCTCCTAACATACTGAAATACTAAAACCACTGAAATAATAATAACAACAACCACTACTACATGAATACTGAGATACATTTAGGATGAAACAGGCATTAAGATTTACAAGCGCTTCTTTACTTCACTTCTATTCATTCCCTAAGGCTTCTGGGTTAGGTAGCCATGGCTTTAGAATAACATAAAATCAAAATTTTTGGTTAAAAAAAACTGACAGAAGACCTTAGTAAACTAGGCTTCCCCCCCCCCCCCCCCCCCATCAGGAAGTACAAATCCATGTATGCAACTACTCTGTTAGAGGCAAAACAACATCACCTTTTATACAGAAAATTAACACTCTAACCTTAGATAGATATTATTCAACACTTACACATAATAAATAAATAATAATAATTAAAAAAGCCTACCCAAACTTCTGTAGAAGCAGTTGTTGGATATTTGAGACATCAACTGATGGATATGAAGGGCAACTAGAAAACTCAGAGAAATACTGGCTGCAGGGGCATGCTGATTGTTCCACAGCTGGGCAGCAGTACTTCATCAGCGCACAGGAATTAAAAGTAAGTGACAACACCTGCATCTTCTTTTCCCTGCTGCTCAGCTTTGAAAGGAGATCAGATTAGGAGTGGCTGGTTTGTGGAGTCCTAGTGGGGCTGAATAAAGCTAATGACTGTTGAAACAGGAGGTTGACTAATAGTGGTGGTTAAAGCTATCTTCTTCAAAAGAATAAAGATGTTCTCATGAATTTAGAGCAGTATAAGTACTTTTTACATTGGTTGGTGAAACTAGGGAATTTTCTAATAGAAATATCTGTGTAAAAATAGTAAGGGAAAAGAGGGCAAAGGTAAGGCATTGTGTTATTTACAGCCTTCACCTCACCTGAAACTGAACAAAGCATGCTCTTTACTCAGGTGAACTAATTCTTAATTGCCGATTTCAATGTTTAATAGCAGTTTCAACATATTGCACTTAGCTGCAAAAAATAAGTACAAATCACAATTTGTGTAATGTGTGCTGCTCTATATGCTATATACTAGAACTTCTCTTGAATACTTTTAATTTCATAATGATGGCCAGTGTATCGCCCAGCAAGCTGCACACAATTACTGCACAGAGATTTGCTCCAAACACATTTCAATGTATATATAAGTTTATTTCTTTTCTAGTTTTATTTGCTTTACTAAGTATGTTCTTCAGCTCAGAATTGCACTTATACTTAGGAGCTTTGCTGGACTGGAGCCCGGCTATTGCTGAGTATGGTTGTCCAACAATGGCACTTTAATGTTCCCAGTTGAAAGCCGTATATTTTCACATACTTGACTGTCATCTTTTCTAGGCTAAATAAAAGCAATGGACTTTGCAGTGCTTCCTTACCGTGTTATCCTTCCACTTGTAGTACATAGGCCACTGAGTAATAGTATGTGGTAAATCAAGGAACTGAACCTAATTTTAATAACTAGAAAAACATTAGAGGCCAGGGGAGAATTTTTAATTCTTCTTTCTATGTTTTACTTCATTAGCTAAGTCACTTAACTAGGAAGACTGAAGCCACAGTGATATTGATTTGATTTTTTGTGTGTGCTGTTTTGTTTGTTTGTTTATTTGTTTGTTTGTTTTTCCACAGTAGAAATATCTTGAAAATGAAAAAAGGAAACCTAACACGCAACATAAAAGCAAACAAGGACAAAGAGAACTTGCTTGGAGGCAAGTAGACTAGGAGAAAAGAGCTTCACTTGTGTGTTGCCTGACTGCTGGTTTGAATTCATATGTAGGAAGTAAATGATCAGCCATGGCTTCTTTCATTTGGATTACTATGCATGTTCATATACTCTATCAGACTGATAGCCTGATAAGTAAAGACTGATATAAGTCTGGCAGAGTGTTGTAATGTCAGTTTGTCAGACTGACGTAAGCAGAGCCATTCAGATAGACAAGGTATATTGTGAGAAAAGTTTAAGACCGTGCTTTCACCCTGTAAAGTTGTTTTGATCAAATTCCATGCCCAGACCAAGCAATCAGAAGAACCCTATTCTCAGGTAAATATTAGCCAGTTCATTTTGGGAAACATGAGTTTAACCTAAATTCACTTAGATGAACAGTAAGTTCTCCTTTTTTTACTTCATAATATGACTGTAAGTGTATCAATATTTTAAAGATCAATGGAAAAGATGAAATAAAAATGTCAAGTCAAATCTCAAAAAAAAAAAAAAAAGTCTCAAAAAGCTTGTTATAAAATCTCAGAACTGTAGCTTCAAATTCATTGCATTTTTAAACACTCCATAATTTATTATTTTTTTAAATTATGGTTTCAGGATATCTTTGCATGGTTGTCCTCAGACTGCTGCCCACAAAACCAACTTTTCTATGGAAGTTTACCGTTCAAATATTTTTTTCTCTATCTCTATTCCTTGTTTCTTATAGCAGACATATTAGCAATAGCATAGACCTTATAGTGATTTACTTTCTGTACTGGCACACCTAGGAAAAGAGATCTCTCAGTTGTACAGGATTGATATTCATCTCCTGTCCTTTTCCCAGCATTAGCCCATGTATCATAGCTCTTTCCAGTGTATCTCTATACAGTTTCCCACGTTAAACACTACTGTCTTCTGCAAAACCAGAACTGTGCGGTATGTTTATCTATGTGAAAAACAGGTGCTGAATGCAACCCAAATGGTAGTGTGAGTAAAGAATTGCTCCAGAGAGGTGTTCAAGCACATGCTCTAGCTTTCTAATAGCACCTGCCCAAATCCAGTTGCTGACACATGAAGTGGTGAAAAGCATTTGACAGCATAACTCTTCAGTAAGTCTCGCTTCACAATTCTTAAGTAGGGAAAAAAAAAATCTTTTTATCTTCATAAATACTTCTGGGCCCATACAAGAGTCTTATTTGCAACACTTTAGAGAGCATTCATACTTCTTTTTTTATATAATAAAGGTGTAAAACAAGGCTTGAGTTGAGATAGTGACTTTCTGGCATTCAAATCAAAAACAATAAAATCAAAAAACACATAACCAGCTACAGTCCAGGAGAACGACTATGACCATGAAGAAACCTTTGTATTGGAAATGTCCAAAGTAGAAGGTGACAGGTTGCAGAGAATATGATAGAAAGGGTCACAGTAGTCATATGAATGACAGATTTTTTCTTTCCTAGTCTCCCTATGAAATACGATTTTGATATGCTATGGGGCTGTAAAACAGTTAAATATTCATGTTAATAATAAGAGAGTAGAAGCCCTTATTTCTCAGTCATGTTTTAGAAAGAGAGAAATAATAAACAGAAATGTAATATAAGACAGTGTGTGCAAAAGTTAATTCCATTATTAAAAGAATTAATTTGTGACTGTAGGTTTTGATCAATGAAAAACACATTTGGTAATGCTGACGAGAAAGAAATTTTTATTACATATTAACACCACATTTTTATTAGGAGTACTTGCTCTTGTTAAAATAAAAGTGAAAAATGACCTCAGAATTCCCTGTGCTTACTTTAGTGTGCCTTGGGCACTTTTTGAACTTTCCTAATGCATTCAAAAGTTTTATAATATTATGCACACCATTAACTAAGCACATTTATAACAATATTATTAAGAATTATGGACTCAGGAGCTAAGCATATTTTTTAGTGTTGCCAAAAATGCAGGCAACATTAATCACCATGCCTTCTTTTATTTTCCCTATGGAAGGCAACAAAAAAAACCTGCTGAGGTTTCACAAGAGCCATCTGGGAAAGTTCCCATCTTTTTCTCTTCTCAGAAGGAAATCTTATTGTGAAGATGGATGTTGACTATAACAACTCTAGAGCCTTATGTATCATAAAATCAATTTTAATCATATGATCATATATTGTAAAGGATACAAGAAGTTTTTATTAAAGTGAGCCAGATTTTGCCTAGAAAATCTAATTCAGGAGTTGAGCTGGGTATTTTTTTTGTTGTTCTATTGCAAATAATTGTTCATTTGACTTCCAAATACAATTCTACTTATCTCAAACTACTTTTTGTATTTGTAATTGAAGCAGATGAATAGCTTGGACATTAAAAAAACATTTTGGCATGGGATGGGATGTTCTCTGAGTTATTTTATAACTCAGGGTCAGGAGAACTCATCGATGACAGAAGAGCCTGCAGGGATCCTCTCATCCTAGACAGTGCTTTACCTGTCAAAGGTAAAAGGCCAAAAAGTACTTTGGGAATTTTTCTGAATCTCTTCTGTAGACATTCTTCCATTTTGAGGAAGAAACTAAGAAAGCTGTAATAACAAGTCCCACACTGATGTCTTTAGAGTAGGTTTTAAAACTGTAAATTAGTGATTTAGCTTAGGAAATTCCCACTCCCATTTTGTCTCCAGCATCTCATTCTCTTGCTCTTTTCACCTTCTCTCTCAACTCAGGTTGATACACTTGTTTGGAGAGTGATAATGTAAACTGGATCACAGAAAAAAGTTCTTAACAACAAAAAAGAAAGTTAACTAAAGAAATATATACTTAAGAAATAATATACTCAACGTGTGTTTTAAGTGATTATATACTCAGTTTGAAAACAAAACAAAGCAACAATAAAACAAACAAACAAAAAAAAACACACTTGAAGCATGCAAATTTCCTGTAATGAACAGATGTTTTTAAAAGGCAGCCTTTAGAGTGGAACTGTAATGGTACAATATTATTCTTCTGAGAGTTTCTTATAGGGCATATAAAAAGAACTATTCAGCATTTATTTCAGGAAGTATTTAGAGTCATATACTACACAAGCATTTGTGTAAACCCTGGATTACATTTTTTCTACATGAACAGGTAGAAAACAGATAGAAGCATGATTCAACATTTGCTGTTGGATGACTTACAAAGATAGAAAAGTAATAGCAGAGGAAACAATAGGAGCTAAACATGCAGTTACGGTCCTCAGTCTTGTTCACTGGCTAGCTTTACAGGGCACAAAGATCCTCAGAAGAGAATATTGCAGTATATGAAGGAAAACAGAGGTTTTTAATTTGTCTTATTCTATTGTCTCACAGTTCTCAATACTGTTGCAGATTTATTTTAGGTCTTCCATGGTATGGTGATGTTTGTTCATAATTCCCAGACTAACTGCAGAGCTCAACCACTTTCTTTGGGACTGCATGGCTCAGAAGGTCATGGGTGTTTTGTGCTTCGCTAAATCTTAAATTGCTAATGTCGGTGAGGATGAAGGGAATAACTGCAGCTGGTATGCCTTCCTTGTATATGTTTTCAGACAGGATCCCTCTATACATTCCATAAATGCTTTCAAAATCGGTTCCCATTAAACAAACCAGCATGTGCTTAGGGATTTCAGTAGCCGGCAAAAACTAATTTTCTTCCAATCAAGTCAGTTTTAAAAGGGTATGTGTTTCCTCTATTATAAACATGCTGTTACGCTTTGGAAGACAAAGCCCTAGTTCTCCTCTCCCCACTGTTCCCTCCCCTTCTTGAGTATACCCCCTGCTCTGGAATGCAAGACTTTTTATTCATGTTGTCTTTCATTCCAGAGTTTTCAAAGTCATGCCATATTGCTGGGAACAGTGAAATCAAGCAGCGTATCATAACTTTCACTTAACAACCAGAACTCAAAGGAGATGAACATGCAGACTGAAGAATTGTGTTTCTTGGACTGGGGACTGCTACAAAACAAAGCCTTTCTCCCCTCTTGCTGCATTAAGCTCATATAAAATAAAAGAGAATGTATGAGATAATGAGTAGAATAATTAATAGAATAAAAGTGTTATACTATCTAAACAGTTAAGTTTTATTTCAGTGTACATACAGTTATAGTAATGTAATAAGTTTAATATATATGGATATGCTGCAGAATTGCCATTCTCAAAAGTAAAGTACCTAATTAAGGGGAAGGGAAGGGAAGGGAAGGGAAGGGAAGGGAAGGGAAGGGAAGGGAAGGGAAGGGAAGGGAAGGGAAGGGAAGGGAAGGGAAGGGAAGGGAAGGGAAGGGAAGGGAAGGGAAGGGAAGGGAAGGGAAGGGAAGGGAAGGGAAGGGAAGGGAAGGGAAGGGAAGGGAAGGGAAGGGAAGGGAAGGGAAGGGAAGGGAAGGGAAGGGAAGGACTGGTTGTATTTTCTTTCCCTATCTATTGAGGTTATGTTTTATTATTCTTTGACCTAATACAAAGTGTGTACTCTGACTATCACTTCTCTTTGAAGATATGAACAAGCAACATTATGAACCCTAATCTTCAGATCGTATCCTGAAGAATATTGTTCTACATACTGCTTGTCTCCTGAAACTTGTTATAGGTTACTACGTCTAACAATTTACATTGCACTGGGCAGCATGTGTCTCAGGCTTTCTGCAATGTTTGGTTTTATGCTCTCTAATATTTAATGCTTTGTAAATATATATTCTCAAGTTTATTGGTGTTTGGTGGGAAAACAAGCTGAGGACTATAAATTAGAAACCTCCTAAGAGCAGCAAAGTTTCCCATTTTATATTCTATATTCTATTTCAACCTTTGGTTTCTTTTGTATGGAAGTAGGATATGACTTGTTATTGCTCATGGAATACAATCTAGAGATGAAGGTACCTAACAAATTTCTTACCCGTTGCCTCTTCTTTCATAGGAGGAGGCAAAGAGGAAGATGGACTTAAGCAAAGAGACTTCAGCGTTGCATTGTTATGTTAGTTGCAAGTACAATTACTGCTTTTTGAGTCAAATGGTAAAGTAATTCCTCTCCTTTAATGTTATCCATTCAGATGGTATTTTTCCAGTGAAGGACCGAATAAAGACTTAAGGAACTGGGAAACTTTAAAATTATTACAGCCAGAGAGTTTGAAGGAAAATCCAGGAAGATTTAACTTTTTTTTTTTTTTTCCTCACGATCTGTTTTTTATTCTTCACAGACTTGTGATTTGGATGAGAGCCATGATCATGATGCTCCCTGAACACAATCTAATTTGGACTGTAGTGTATGTCCCAGTAGGAAGGTATAAACACTGCCACAGAGACTAAGAGAAAGAGTGTTGAATAGAGGATATGAAGTAGCAGTGTTTATTTATGTTCCAGATCACAGTAGCTTAAATACTCTTCCTTTCACACTTAGTAGCTTTAATGATACCTCTTACTAATATTAGCATGATGTACTCCTAGCAGCTGGTGCCAATGCATTATTTGAGAATTTGAGGACAAACTACAGAGTATAATGCATTTAGGAACTAAGCTTTATTGTCCATTAAATGACTATTAAGCAGCATTAGAAATGTGAAGATTTTTCATTTATGCATGCTTTACTTGAGGTTAAATTTCACTTTAAAAATGATATTTTTTTTGTTTCAGGTAGAATGTACATGTTATAAACCTGTACTTCATCCTGATGAGACATGGCGTCAGATTTTCATACCTATTCTATTTTCATCATAATATACTACAATTTTTGCAGGACAATTTAAAAAATATTTTTATTTATACTTTTGAAGTTGATAATTTTGATTTATCAGGTTATTTTTAGTTTGCTTAAAACATAAAGCTAAGCATTATTCAGTGACAAAACCTTGGGAAAAGACATGTATTGACACCTATAACTAAAATTCACATATGTAAAAGCTTATTTTAGGAAATAAGGTCTCCTTTTCTGTTCCACATACAGAATTCCTCACAGAATTGTTGGAATTGCTGTAGTTATGAAATAATACCACTTAGCTGCTCTTTCTGCCACAGAGTTTCAGTCAGGAAGGATTCTTTACATCCTGTTCTAAACCACTTTGCTGCAATTAAGTTTAAGTGCCACTGGGGCCTTCTGGGGATAAAAGTAGCTATTCAAGTGCAAGGTCATTAGGAAAACTTGGAATTTCCAAGTTAGTTGTTACGCCTCCTGTTGTGAAAAGTATCTTTAAAATTTTGTTTGAAGAGCCATGACATCTGAGGTGCAGCAGGCAAAAAAAAAAAAAATTGGCCATGTTAGCATTGAGTTAACAATACAACATGATCTTGATTCCAGACATAAAAGCAATATAATAAGAGTACAAGATATCTTGATTTTTTTTTCTTAATTTATATTCATAAATTTATAACTTAATTCATTTGGGAATTCTGAAAAGTCATGATTCCCTTCTTACCAAATTTGGATGGGTACCTAACTAGCAGTTATCTCCATTCTTAATGACAGAAAATAGATGATTTCATTGGCCTACTGGTTGGTACAAGATGGTAACACCTCGTGTATTTCTGAAAAGAAAATAGAGAAATCTGTTTCTTAAAAGAGACTAGAAAAATAATATTCATGAACCCTCCTTAATTATCAGACCATCCTAACCCAGCCAATTACTGGTTCAAGGGCTACTCTCATTTGCTGGTGACTAACCATCTTCCTTTTCCCAAAACCTGTAAGTGAATACTTAAAAGGTGGGGTTTTTTGTTTGTTTGTTTTCTCCCCTGTA
Source organism: Aythya marila (assembly GCF_965140915.1). Lineage (NCBI taxonomy): Eukaryota > Metazoa > Chordata > Aves > Anseriformes > Anatidae > Aythya > Aythya marila. Next base: position 23,453,923 of record NC_139045.1, on the reverse strand, counting down.
AACTAGACAAAGACCATCATGTAAAACCTCTCTAAACGATACAACCATACAAGTGGTTGATATAACCTCCTTGCTAATAGATACAGAATAGAAAAAAAAATGTAGAAATAGAAACAAAATAGAAATACAAATACAAAATAGAAATAGAGAAACAAAATAGAAAATGATTCCAAAATACTTGTAGCTTTTTGTAGATAATGAATTTTGTGAATAAACTGAATATTCCTTAACTCTTGAAATTCAGTCAGATCTTGGTTGGCATGTGCTGGTTCCTTTCTTAATCAATGGGACTCTTTGCCAAAATAAGTGCTGCTTCTACTGCTGCTGCTTCTGAATGAGTTTTTTTACCAAGTAATTCAGGAGTTGAATAAAAATGCAGACTTCAATGTATCAAAACCCCAATTTATATAATATCAAGATCTGAATTGTGCACAAGGTGCTTATTATTATATTGCGTCAGTTAATATACATTATTAGTAGCTACATAAACATCTCATGACTGATCAGTTGAAAACTCTATTTTACTGCTAACATTAGAAAAAATAAAAAAGTCAAATCTATTATTTTATAAAAAGATATGTGTGTGTGATTTTTCTTAGAAACAGATAAACACGTTAAAAAAATATTGCTTAAGCTCAGTGGTTCTCTTTATGTAACATGACCCTTTTAGGTTGTATCATTCAGACATGTCTCCTTCACTGGTAGAGAATGAGAGGAATCATGATGGACAGGGAATATTTGTTTAGGTTTTGATTCTGATAACCAAAATTGGATCCAACTGGCAGAATGTTGTTTCTGATATTTTACATGCAGTCTGGTCTATCCTTTGTATGGCTGTGCGATGGAGGTCAAATGACTTGCTTGACAAAACGATAAGCAGACATAGTCTCTGTCTTGAAGATCTTGCAATAGATAGCTCAAAAATATAGATCATTTACCAAAAAAAAAAAAGCTTTTATTGAAGGAGACCACTTTAAAAATCAACAGCAACAAAATAAGAAAAACAGTCTAACAAATGAACAAACAAAAAACCTGCAACAGTCTAGCACAGTAAAATATTAACAGTAAACGTATATGAAGGGTAACCCTGTTATTCCTAAAGACTAAGTCTATATGGAGGATGACCCTATTACTCTTAAGTGTTTGTATTTGTAGGACTTAGAGGGGAAAATTTTAACATTAATATGAAAAATAAGGATGGGGAGGCCATTCCAAATTAAGTTATAACCTTCTGTATGGCCCTAAGCAAAAAGTGGACTGTGAAAAAAAAGAGTGTAAGAAGGAAAATTTGTTGATGGAATGAGGATAAAGAAGTACTACAGTGAACAAGAACAAACTTACATATGGCTGAAACTTGAACAGACCTTTAGAGATTAGGACTAAGTACTCAAAGAAAACAAGTCAATGCTGAAAGTTAATCAAGATGCAAGTCCTAAATCTGGATATTAATTCAAGCTGTTGCTGCCTTAATGAATGGAGGCAAAGAAGGTAGAAATGGACGAGGTTAGATGACTAGTGACTAGCAGTCACAATTAACATATGTATGAAATACAACTTGCATTTAACACCTATTACTGTTTTATAATGCTTCTGATGTGTCATTAGAGTGTCTACAGCTAACTTGCTCTTTGAAAATCTATGTTACTGGTCCCTGTTTACCACCAGATTATTCATGTTTTTTCCATGTGAAACTCTGGCTTAGCATACCTCAGGGATGTTGGCTATATAGTGCTACTAGCAGTCACACTACTGACTTTTAACCACCATGTTGATAGTTGACCCCAGCATTGTCCTGTTTCAGAGGTGTTGCCTGCCTTGGCTTGACAGAGTTTGCACTGATACTGTACTGAAAGATATACCAATCAGCTATTACTAACACCCAAAACTAGACACTGATGAAGAACACATGGTGAATTTGACTTAAGGTTAAAATATTTGATTCTCTTGAAAGACACAATCAGTTTTTCTGGTGTAATATTATCAGCCTTATGGACTGGACTGTGAAGTTATACTAATTTGCCTTCTTCATTAAGATGGCTTTATCTCATAATAGCATGATGTACATACAGTTCATGTTCAGAATCTAAAAATGCCACAAATCGTGTGGAAAAAAATGAACAAATACAATTATGACATAGCTAAGTTCCCTGTGACTTCCTCTTGGTTATCGTGAATACAATTGTATCTTGTAGAGTCCAGTCAGCTGTGTCCAGCTGTTTTGTCAGGACACCTTATTAGCAAACTCATTGCACCAACATAAAAATGTCTGTTTTCTTTCATTTTTTAAATCATTTTGTACACGAAAATAAGTATAAAATTAATATACTGTTAAATAATCTTTTATTTTTTTCACATAGAAAAAAATGTAGTCACAAGAAAGTGTTATGATAATTAAATATAAAACCATTAAAAAAAAAAACCACACATTTGTTGTGTTCTTAGACTTCTACAGAAAAAATAGTTTCCTTTTCCTCATTTCTCCACTGCATTCACACAGCCTTAACAGGCATCTCCCTGCAAGTATTTTTGGCTAGATAAAAGAGTTTTACAACTCTGGGGAAAATAACCTTACTATTGCTCTTAACTATCCCCTTGATACTTTCATAAAAATGTTAGACCAAACAGAATCTCTCCAGGAAATTCCTAAACTCTAACCTTTCAGGGTCAGAGAATGCAGCAGACAGTTTGTTGTCTTGAACAGTGACCTCAGTGCAGTCCTACTCCAAACAAACGTTTAGATGCTATCTGTGTATTATCTCAGGGGAATTCAGTGCTAGCCCTTAGAGATCAACAGTAGCACTTTTCGTACCACTTTCTTCACTTTCTACAAAGAATGAGGAAATGACTCTCAAATCCAATGTTTTATATATGTTGTAATTATTCTCTTAGAATAGGCTAATAGAATAATTATGCAAGATTTCTGTATTGCAAAAGATTTTTAAGATAAAAACCTGCAACATTTCAGCCTTTGTGATGTGAATGATTATTCTGAAGCCAGAGCAGCCTTTGTGCTTATTTAGGATATCACAGGACTGAAAGGGATTTTCTGGGTTACAAAGAACATTATATGTTGTAATAAAGAACATGTTGTATAATTTATTCCATAAATGTAGGAAATTCCTTTTTAAAAGTAGTTAAAAAAGGTTCCCTTCCTGACATGGTGCAACACATTATAAGCTAGAATTTACCTCGGTATTCTTACATGAAAAGAAAATCAAAAAGACATTGCAAAAATCACTATTTCTGTTCTTTTGTGGAAATAATCTCTGGAAAAAATACCTTGTTTGACATTTACGGAGATTTCAAATTCTGCCCACCAAAACATAAATATTGCTTGTTACTTCATTAACATACAAATTATGCAAAAATAAAGTTTTGCTCCATATATTTATTCTTCAGAAAAGAATATTGAAAAAAACATCTGTAGAGAGGAAATTATTTAGTGGGTTTGTCTAATACGCTAAAGCTGTCAAAATGCTAGCAATTGTTTGGCTGAAATTATATAATATAATCTTCATAAAGTTCTACAATAATAATGAATTCTTTTTGGCATAATTGAGTTTTCAGCCAATAAATAAGGTTGTTTTGGAGAGACTCCTATGAATTTCTGGGGTTTCTCAGGACCAGACACATTCCAAACTTTGATCAATCTCTTCTAGAAAAATTGCTCAATGACATTTTTTGCTATTTTATCCACTAGTTTCTCCCAGAAGGCCAAAACTTGAAGATCTCTGTACTGCTCCAGCTGTAAAAGCACATCTGTTAGTTTAAAATAGATCGACAGCTTCCTATAGTCAAGGGGCAGACTAATGCCATTAACCTTCAAGCTTTACAAGAACTTTTCAGTGTTCAGTTTTCAAATGCAATATACAACAACTGCATGTGAAGATGATAAATGCCATGAAGAGTCACCAAAGTACGTAGTAAAATCCCTGCCAGGGACTTTAGCTGAAGATATATATTTTTGTAATTTATAAGTATGCATTTACTAAGTAGTAGATTTTTAAGAAGAAATATGATCTTTGACAATTAACTGTAATCTTATAAACCATGGACTAGTTGGGAGCAGCGTTCATTTGGATAAGGGAAGTATCTCTTGAATTTCTAAGCCTAGCAGTGTTAACTGTAGAAAACATACCTGTCTTTGTGGCTGTCTTACATTCATAGTCAGATAGAAGGAAATAGGGAGTAAAAATGACCTTTTCCACCCTCCCCATAATGAGCTTTATACCTGAAACATCCTGAACATGGTATGAACAGTCTGAATTATCTGTGTAGCAAGGAAACTGGTAACGTGGTAACCACTACTCCACAGCAATAGATTGGATTATTGTGCCTTCAATAATTAAATAAAGTTTCAGTTTGACACTTTAGTCCATTCTTCATATCTGTCATTTATGAACCTGCATATGGACCTCATTAACAGTGCCTTAAACAAAAGCCACATCACAGAAGGTGCTTATCACTGTCATACATAATACAGTTAGAATGACAAAGATACATGGGTAAGCTAGAGAACTACTTAGACCACTTTTTTTTTTTTTTTTTTAAACTCTTCCAAAAACTACAGAACTAGGGATCAAGTTTTACCAGAATAACTATTATATTGTCACTTTTAGTTGAAGATCTTTACAATTAGGCTAAAATGCCTGCTTACTTTTGTGACATTCTCTCTGATTTAATAACTTTGCTGTTTTTCCCCAACAGAAGTTTAAATAGGAAGGATGGAAATGGTACTATCTTTTCATGACCTATAGGTTGGTCATTTGGATGGGAATTTAAAAGCTGAAAGAATGTAGTTTCAGATTTCTCAGTGAAAATATTGTATTGAATTTGGATTTGTCTTATTTTAGGAGTGTGCTTTAACCAGTAAGGTACTGTATAAAAGCAAAAGTGAGAGGGCATCACTATCACCTCTTTTAGACAGGTTTTGAAAGAAAGAATACAGGCATCTATCTGAACAGTAGGATTTGGGCTGTGAAACTTGAAGGGGAGGAGACACTTCTCTGCAAGACTGAGAAAAATACCTAAATACAGGATAAGGGTTTGATTTAAACCACGTTCCTGTTTTCAGTTTTATGTTGGGCCAGCAGAAAGTGGCTCTCTGCTCCAAGTGTTGTTGATCATTTCCTCTGCACAGTATAGGAATTGTGGAGGGGATGAAGTGAGAGTTAGGCACAGAGCTGCTCAGCACTGTATCACCAAGCTTGTTTGTTATTTTTAATCCGGCCTGAAGTTCCTTTCTAAATATTGCACAGGAAAACTAGTGGAACCAGAGACTGAAAGGGTATCTGCCAAGTCACAGTTCCCTGTCATAACCACAAGGCCAACATTCCTAACGAGGAGCTACAACAGACATGAGTCACTGTGGTTGTGGTTCTGCAAAGTAACGTTTTACCTTCTAATTTAACAATTGTCACATTACACTTATGTTAATTTGTACTTGTGAATAATGGTTTTTATTTGGCTTATGATTTTCCTCTTGTACTATTTGGTTCAGAGGAGCTGCTGGAAAAGTTCTATTTCAAAAGAAAAATATTTCCTATAAATTGCATATAGTACATCTGGAAATAAACAAAGCAATTCCTCACATTTTTTTATGTTAACATTTAAACTTCATTATGATATCTCAGAAATATTACCAACATTACATAAAGCACATACGGGTAAGTAGCTTTTTGCTAAAACAAGCTTTTAAAAATCTTTATAATAAAGATATTGAATGCATAAATTTTGCCTAGATGTAGTGACTTCTAAGGGCTGCATTTCACTATTTAGTCATGGAGTTGTCTGTGACCAGACATTAATAAATATTTTGTTGCTTATTTACCAGTGTGTACAGCCATGTTCTCTAGTTTGACATTTTTCTTCCCACTTCAAAGATGGCAGGTTTTCTAAATATAAAACACTTAGAGAATTTTCCTTGGTGCTCATATATTAGTACTACATAAATACCACTAAAAGACCCCATTAAAATAAGAAAACATCTGAGGTTTTGATCGGTTAAATATTTGGACAGCTCAGCTGAACACTAAAAGTCTACATTTACCAAGTCAGTACACAGTGGTATCTGAAATACTAAAAGGGTAAGAGGCATTATCTTAAAACCCACGGTGTGGTAACTGCTGGGAAATGGGCTGTCTTTTTAAGTAAAGACAGCTGACCACTAGGCACTTGTAACACAACAGAAACATAGCTGTTTTTAGTCCATACTGAAAGTATATTCTGAGTTAATTGAGATCTCCAGTAAGCAAACATCTCTAATTCTCTTGCTAGCCAAAGCAGGAATTTTTATGTGTCTCTTCCATATTATCAGTAATCTTTAATGGAATGTCTTTACAGCTACGTAATCTACAAGAAGTGCCAGAGAAGCCTGTCCTTTTGCCCTCTTCTTTATACCTGATTGCTTTAGAATCATTACCAACTAATGATACTAAAAGCTGTGGGAGGTCAAACAGCTACGGGGATATTTTGTTACCTTTTTAAAAATAATTTACAGATTACCCTCAAATCCCTCATGATTTCTTCTAGTAAAGGGCACCCTATGTCTCACAAGAGATGAAACCTGGCAATTGTGTTCAGTGGAATTCTATAAATCTATCCAAGCATTTACTATTTAAATGATGTTTCAGGCTACAAGTACAAGTCAATTTTTCAGAGGAAATCCTAAAAACTGCTTAAAGAGAAATACTTTCTATATAGTCAGAACCCACCCCCAGTAAAAAAACAAACAAACAAACAAACACAAACACTATTATTATTTTCATTTCAGAAATACTCTGTAGTCCCAGTCTGCACAGGACTCTGATACACAGATGATGCAAACTGTAAAAAAAAAAAAAAAAAAAAAAAAAAAGACAAAAAAATACCTTGAATACTTTTATTTATATTTTATTTATATTTTTAATATTTTGAATAATTTTATATATTTGAATAATTTTATATTTATTTTTATATTTTATATTTTATTTATATTTTGAATAATTTTACTGTTCTGAATAAAAGAATAGGCATTTCAGTTGTGTTTCTGAAACACAAGATAGAAAACTCTTCTGACTTAATATACAGAGTAGAAGCCAAAACACTCCCATAACAAACGGGTTTCTTGAAGTTGTTCTTTACATTCGGTATCCTTTCCTTTTGCTTACGCTTTCTCAATGTTCAAATCACTTGACTGTGAAAGAGCTTATTTTCATACTAAATTATAACTTTTTATTTAGATAGTGTATGCTTCTGTATTATACTAACAATGAAAAATTAGCAGACTTCTGTTAATTTAGTCCTAAAATGTCCCAGAATTTCAAAGTGTTCTCAAATGCTTTTCTTCTCTAGCAGGGATAAAACCAGCAATAGAGTTTACAGCTTGTTACTTTAATTGTTATATTCAATATATTCTGTAGTTATGCTGAACTGTGGTAACCGAAAACTGAGTAACCAGTAATGTGATCCAAGTTGAATTCAAGCTTTGCCAAAAATAATGTACATATTTCAGCATATTTTTGGCTGTACACCAAACATGAAAAGATTTGTACTGGACTATTACTTGTTGAATTAATTGTCTTATCCAGATACAGATTTATTTACTTTAAATGTAAGTTTGCATATCTTCTTTTAGTGTAATAAGATTATATGATTATATAGTGTAATAAGATTATATAGTGTAATAAGATTATTTTTATATATCATATAAAAATATCATATTATGAGATAGTATCAGGCAGTATTATGTAATACTCTAAACCTAACAGTTTCTTTCTGGATGCATTTCATAAAGTGTAGGAAATCACTTGCTGTAGGAGTCTAGCTCTGCAAAGCTACTGTAGAGATCGTAGCACTCATTGAAAAACTTTTGTATTCAAGCAAATTCGCATGCATTTCTTTATTAGAAATATAGAAAATGTTTCATTAAGACATGTTATGTAAATCAATGACACTACATATATATAATCAATCATAAATTGTATATGCTATATGATGTGATATACATGGTATATAGTATATGCAAGATAATATATAGTATATATATTACCTTATATTTTATATATAATATATATTATATTATATATTATCAGTACATATAAAATACAGTATGTATAGATATTATAGGGGTTGATCCAACCCTACTGAAGTGAATAGTTCCTAAATGAAGCTTCCTTGAATGAGCTTTGTTCAAGGTTTTAGTTAAATAAACAAAGCATGTATGGTGCTTTAGATTCCCTAGGGGCAATAGATAAAAGCAAAAGAGGATTTCTTCATTTGTATACTTTGATGTTGGTATGGTCTTCAACCAGTTAATATCAGAATAAATCCCAACCATACGTGACATTTGCTGATCTCCATATATCTTATGTTAATCAAAATCCAAGGAGTGGTAGTTAGCACAGGCTTTAGCTCCCCTATGATGACCAAGCATAGAGAGCAAAAACTGTATGAATTACTAGCTAATAGGGAAGGTATGAAACCAAAGATAAGTATCTTTTAAATTCAAATAAACATTAAAAAAAATAGTTTTCAAAAATAGGAGAAGAAAAGTAGTTTTTTTCCTTTCCTGGGTACAGTAAGAGTTCTAACAAATGCAGTGAGAAACCACATCCAAAATATCTTCATCTTGCCTTGTGTATTGCTGAGAGACTAGGCTGCTGTGCTTGTGTGTATATCTTTCAGTCATGGGTCAGCCTGGTTAGACACAATAAAGCTTACTGTTGCGTATGTTCAAATTAACTTTGTGAGTCTTCAGAGATGACACAGCACCTAGTATAAGTAGTGAGATTTAGATGTAATTGGACAAACAAGTACAGTATCTTCAAATTAAATCTTAAATAGAAGGCATTTCTGCCCCTGTACTTCAGCTTTTATTTGATTCTTACTGTCTAAAAAACAACCAGGTGATTCTCCTCTGTTCACCAGTCAGGACTAGTAACAGATGCTTTTTTTTTTCCTTCTCATCTATCAGCTCACATTCTCATTTTTATCTTCTCTCAGAGAGCTCCTACTAGCTGCCTTCCTGAATTAATGATCTAGCAGGCATTTTTGCCTTGGTCCCAGCTCCTGAGTGCTGCTCTTGAGTAGTGAATAGAAACTTGCAATAACACCACCCATGCCTTTGCTTGACTGCCAAGCATCTTGGAAACGTTTCAGTTTTGGTACTGCTTCATGCAGTCACCACTAATCCATCCCTCTCCCTGTTGCATTCTCCGCTATTGCTGTGAAAGGAGAAAAAAATTACCAATGACTATGAAGTCCCAGATTCATTCTTTCATCTGGTACTTGAAGGAAACCAGCCAGGGTGTGCAATCTGATGAAAAGTTGCACAGCCTAATGATTTTCATGATCATTTATGATTTAAGAGACAAACTTCTAGTCCTACATGTGTCTTTTGTTGCCCTGGGGAATATAGCCCTGGGAAAGTCATTATTGCCATGGTCTTCTGTTCTGTGACCTACAAAATGGGGCTATTGCCTTTACATCCTACACAAGGTACTTCGTGTGGTATTGGTGGACAGCTTTAGAGAACAGCTTGAAACTAAAAAGGTAGTAAAGAAATGCTTAATAAACAGCTTTTCCATAATAATGAAACACTACTGGCAAAGTGTCAACTATGACTGTCAACCTGCAGACTAGGGAATAAAATGGTCAGTTCATGTTAAGAATATTATCGCAACTGTGGGACATTTTTTGTTGGAAGCATTATTTTATATTTTAATTGAAGGTTTTGAAGGTTTACCTGAACAAATCATAAGAAAAGTGAGAGTATGAAATCCCACTGACTCAGTATGACCTCTGCTGGCCAGAATCCTATGTCAGCAGAAAAGAAGCAACTCGCATGTAACCTTCCAAAGGCCTGTTAAGCTGGTCATCTATTAGCTTTGAATAAAGGTCGATTAATAACCCATATATTTGTAATAAATTTCAGAACTCAGCTGCAAAGTTCTGGCACTGGATTCTGAGAAAATTTTAGTAAAATAGAAATTAAAAAAAAAATCTCAAATAAGTATTTATATAGGATATGTTCAAAAAGTAAATGTAGCTCTGTATTTTTACACTACACTAAAAATCAGCTATACAGTACATCACTGTAAGGATTAGAACAACTTACGATCACTCAATAAAGACTTAAATAGATCTACTACATTTTTAATCATCAGTAAATAAAAATATTACTTTTACTTAGCTAATTCACCCTTTCTGCTATACTGAAGTATAGCATGCTTTTTGTGTAGTTATGTTGTAGACAATAAAAATTGTCCGTTCCTTTACTTCTTCAAATCTGTGTTGTTTTAAGATGATGTTAAATTTTTTGGTCCTGTAATAACTATCAGTGAAGCGACTTCTTAGATAAATGAAATGCATTGTTAATATTTTATTGTTAGCAAAGTTCTAGGCAAAAGAATGGTAAATGTACGTCCTTCAGTTGTCCCTCAGTTTGTAAATATATCAGTTGGTAAATATTAATCAGGTTCTGGCAAAAGCTAGAGGGTTCTTTCAAGTACATATAGCAAAGAAAACTGCTTCAACATCAACAATTGCTAATCCAACAGCACACATACATGAAAGCTTTTAGGTTTTCAGTCCTCGGACTCTTTCCTGAATTTAAGACTAACTGGTGAAAGAAGAATAAGCAAAACAGTGAAAGTAACGGCTGAGGTGAGGTCAGTAGCTTCTGTCTCATTATAAAAAATTTTATTTATTACTGAAGGATAAAATTTTGTTTATGTGCTAGATTCATAAAAAAGTTAGAGAAAGATCACGAATGAGATAGCTGTCTATTTAAACTTTTACTGGTTGAATTTATTCTAAAATTTCAGTCTCAGGGTCTCACCCTGAAGGTACCTGAAATCACTGAGCATGTAACGTCTCTGTTAGTGAAGATAACTACACAGGAAAAAAAAAAAAGCTTTTTGTAAAAGCTAGAAATGTCCAAGAAAAAGCTAGAAATGTCCAAGAAATATTTACATATTTGAGTAAGTGCTTGCTTAAGAGGTAGGAAAGGAGCTCAATAAGCTTGCAGCTGTATTTAGTCAACAGGTAAAATCTGACTTGGCAAAAATGGTACTGAAAAGGCAGTTTGTGAGCATGTTTTGACTGCACTGCTAGGTCTCTGATGTGTAATCCAACAACAGAGTTGTTGAAAACTAGGCACAACTGGTATTTTTAAGGAGGAAAGCTCCAGCATACCTATGTGCAGGATTCTGAATTCTCATCTAAACAGGCACCTAATTTTTTATTTTTTTTTTTTTTGACAAATTGTAAAGAATGTATTTAATAGTAAAATAATTCAACAATTACTATACAGAACGGAAAACATGAGCCTACATCTGACCAGTGCTTCTGCAGCAGCTAATAGGGTTAAATTTTTGAGGTGGAATTTTGAAGAATGCAAGGGATAATCTTTCCCTGTACAGTAATCTTGGAACATAGTGACATTAATCTCATGCTTATGGTATCCAACAGCTTGGACCTTTGTAGTAATTAATAAGACTTTTTCTAGTTGCTGCTAAAATTAGCTTAGTCATGGTTTCCAACTAATACATCTCAGCGAAAAGCCTGCAGAAGATTGTTGATATAACATAAATTATATATATATATATATATATAAAAGCAGTACAACCATTTTTCCCAAATATTTCCCCCAAATGCTGAGTATCTGCATTTTTCCTATGCTGATACTCAGAAAACTGACAATGCAACATATCACTGCATTCCACGTCCACAGGAGAGCAGTCTGTGCTGTGTGTTATGATGTTGTAGCATTAGATGAGCAAACAAAAGTTGGTTGGCTCTGCTGCTAAGAAAATCTCATCCTATGTCTCACCACTGTTTACGACAGAGACATTTTTATCAGGTGTTACGAATGAACACCCTAAATCAGCAAAATATTACATCAGTCTGTCTTCTGTACACTGCAATATAAATTAATGAAATGAGACAATTTTATATGTTCAAAATGATCCTCTTGCAAATATGAAATGAAACATTTAACCTACTGTTGCTATTTAAGCATATAACAGTTTATTTAAGCATATAACAGTTTAGAATGAGGAATTCAAATGTTTTGTGTTGGTCCAAGAATCAGGACGATCTGTTACAGTTGTTTGGTTTCCCTAAGAAAGGCCAATTGAGACATAGTTAACATATTTTATTATTTGAGAATTTGATCAACTTATTTGTAATTCAGGCCTTGCACTGATATTGCATATTGTCACTCCTAGAATTCCTTGAGACAGAATTTTGTCTGTAATACTTGAGTGTATTTCCTTAAGTGCCCATCCTGTACCGTAGAACCCCACCATTAAAAGTAAATACACCTCCATTAGCAACACTGTTATTCACAGTTCCTTAAAAACAGGCCAAAATTAATAGAAATGACAATAAAATCGAGGAACAGTACATTTTCCATGTACTTTTTAATACATGTACATGCTGTGATAAGGCATGTATATAAATCACTGCCTTGTTGAATCTGTTATGAGGCCACCACACTCTTATGAATAACATAACTGAGCATAGAGAGAGAAAGGTGCTTTAAAAATATATTGTCAGTATTCCTTCAGTTTCATTTTTCTGGGGGACTGCCTGTAATACAGATTCTATCTGAACTGCTGACCTTATCCTATAACAATGAGTACAATGTTTCATGTCAGTGTTTCGAGAAGTTTGAATTCCTTCTAATAACAACAGCTAAGACTTTTCTTTACAAATATATTTCAGAATCTGAACTTCACGTTCCCACTTGAAAACAGAAGTAATGTGAACAAATATCTTCCTATTCTGTGGGGACTGGGATTTATGATAAAAGAAAAACAGGCACTAAGAGCAATGTGTGCTCCACTAATAAAAAGGGAACAGTCAGCTAAACCAGCGTTGTGATGGAAAACAGAGTGGCCTTTGATAGATATGTAAGTACATATTTCTTCATCTGAGGAAAGGAAACATTCTGGAGTTGTGGAAAGATCTGTAAGCTCTAGCACTAAAATTCGTTTCAGCTCAATACACATCAGGAATGCAGTGTACTAATAAACTGTAAAAAGAGATGGAGGAACGAAGGGAAAAAACAAGGTCTAGGATTACTTCCAAAGGATATGGACTAATTTTATTTAAACCCTGCCATACTTTTTGGCTTGTTAGTGCCGAAAATGTCATAATATTTTACCAAGGCCCTCAAAGCAGTAATATAGGTCCATTTATGGCATGAAATACATAAAAAGGCATGGAATTTTAATCTTCTAATTTAAAAACTTTCTATAATTTCATCTTAATGATTTATTTCTACTGAAGAACATATAAATCCTCAGAATTACTTAGGTACCTAAGCCCTACCAAGGCACATAATTCCCTCTTTGACAATGTGCCTAAATGTATCTTAGTACCTTATTGACATGTTAGGCTTTAAAATTTTTCTGTATGTCATTTTTCCATTATTAAGGAGTAATTTCTACGTGAAGTATTCTTATGATATGAAAACTTAAAAGAAGGTTCCACTTCTTTAGTACTTAACAACTACCTTTTTGCCTAAGAATATTCAGAAAATATTTCATAATGATCGTTTCAGAAAGGTAATCGCTTATAATCACTTGAAGAAAAAAATAAATAAATAAAAGACAAAAAGAGAGAGAGAAAGCTAATCATTATTCTTCCTTTCCAAATATAAATACTTTAAAGAACTTAAACCCTTATAATAGCAAAATTAGTTTATGGATGTAAGATCAAAGCATGGTCAAACTTGATGATGCTGAATTCAGTTTAATCTTCAAAATAATTAGTTTTTCTTTTCTGGCATCTTGAACATGGATATCACAAATGCTTAGTTGCCTATTAATATTTTTGTTGTTTTGGGGGGAGATCATGGAAAGATATCCACTGTGACAATGGTTTGCTTGGCACCAAGTAAAAATTGTAAGAACTGTAAATTGTGATAGGGACATTTTCTCTTAGGTCATAATTCAAAAGAATGTATTCAGTCAGTCTTATCAAAATGGAATTGATAATTGATTCTTTGTCTATATAAAGCTTATTTAAAGAATGTCCTGAGATATGGAATGTGAATTTGCATCAGCTGCACAACTGTTACAGTTTGAGGGACCATGTATTTTCTCCTCTAAATATTGCTATGAAGTAAGGATATTCTACTGAATCTAACCTGTTTCTGTTTTGTATTGAGAGGCTGCTTTTTGATAAATGTTGCATAACTAACACAGATGTTTAATATCTTCACCAATCTGATAACATACAAATTCTTGGACTTCTAGATCTCATTGCAGTCTGTGCTTTTTTAGATAATGATTGCATGTTATGCTTACCATAATTTTTAAATTTAAGTTGGTAGGAAGAGAACAATTTATCTGAGTGAGAAAGGATAGCTGGACTACCAAAATTTAACATACCTACTGAATATGGGTGATTTATGAAACTTTCAGTGTTCTGTCTACAAGAATACTCCCTAGACTTTTCTTCTTGTTTATGAGAGTGGCCAAAATTTCAACAACTTAGAAAAAACAACAACAACAACAACAACAAACACAACAAAATAAAACAGCTAGATAGGTCAAACTCTACACTCAACTATACCAAAGCCATCCAAATTTCACTATGTGAAGTCACAGATAAAAAAGGGAAAGCAGAATCTAAATTATTACTTCCAGATAAGGAAGTTCCTGAATTAATATTCCCTTAAATTCCCTTAAATATTCCCTTAATATTCCCTTAATTTTTCAGAGTTAGAAGTACAACTTTTTCTTATGCTAAGAATCATTATTTCTTAGGAACATAAACTGTCTTGGTTAGCTGGTTAACATTAGCCATGCCATTCATGTCATTTCAGCTAAAACACCTCTGCAGTGGGGAAAGTCCAAATGTGTTTCCGCCTCGAACCAAATATCATGTTAAAGGACTAAGAATTTACAGTATTTCATGGATTCCTTTCCAATATATTCGTCTTTTTGTACTCCAGAATTTTCTTGAAGAAAGTCAAACATCTCCTGTTATTTTGGGCATGGACATGGTGATGAACAAATATCATGGACAAGGTGATGAACAAAAAATCAAATAGAATGTTTCACAGGGTAAAATTACATATCAGACTTGATTTTTAATCCTGTAATGCAAGCTTTAACTTAGCAATCTGATATACAACCTCATATATGTTAATTTTTGTTAATATCGATGGACTCATTATCAGACTCTGGATCTGGACAAAATTCATCAAAATCACTAATTTCCTGAAAGTGAAATGGATGTTTTTGGGACTGGGACTATTTGTTTGCCAAATCCATGAGCTCTACGTTAGTTATATGATGAATATCCCACATAATTAGCCACAGGCCTGTTTAGAAAGTTCAGTCTGGTTAAGAAATTGATTTAATATATCTTCTATGGCATTTACAAATGGTTATTCACTTCATACTTGACATGAAATGCATGTGTATATAAAATAAAACGTCTGAAAGTCAGGCTTCCTAAACAAATTTGTGAAATAGTTTTCATACACAGAAAAGTGCCTTGATCAAATGCTATCATTATTGAAGACTAACAATTTTTTAATCACTCGTTCTTGAAAACATCAGCCTAAAAAAGCAGGATATTTTCTGCAGATATTGAAAATTATCAGATACTTTAATTACTTCCTGTATCTCCTCTTATTTTTTTTCTCTCAAAACATTTTAATGACTGAGTGCATTGCCATTTGGCTTTTATTCAGCAACTAGAAGTTATCCAGCAGTTTATTTATAAAATTTGACAGCTTGTCTCCTTATGACCTATGAAAAAAATGGATAAGGCAAAATGATCTGAAGAATCAGCTTTCCCTAGGTAAACAATAAGATTCCTGCCACCTAAGAAAATACCCCTGGGAAGAGGGATTTTCTTTGTGCAAAAAAATTAGAATAATTCTGTTATGACTAGCATAATGTAATGACCCATCTCAAGGTATCTGTTAAAACGGAAGTATACACTCCTGTTTAGCAGTATGTGATCTGGTATTTAAACAGAACTTTAAAACTTGAATAAAACCTAATTTACCTACCTTGATTAATAACATGCAAGATTTTTCATGTACAATGGGGACTGTACTCATATTTTTTGACAAAGTATTTCCTTACAGGACAAAATTCTGAAAATATATTCTTTAAGAAGAAAAACAGATCTTTTCTAATGGTGAATGCTTAAAATGGTTGCTTCAGTTTAACAATTGATAAATTGTACTGATAAATCTTAAACATTCTGACAGCGTTACTTTGTTATTTATGTAAATAGTACATGTCAGCAAAATATGTTAAGACCATGAGAAAAATCTCAGAAAAAAAAGTACTACTGCAGTAGATTTTATGCTGCTCATAACTGTCTCATGTCACTGAGTCAAAGTTGATATGTTAAGAAAAAATCCCAATTTCCCTAAATTTTGAATCTACTGTGACAAGTCTAGGAAATTTAGATACAAGGAATAATTTCCCATATGTTAGACATTCCAGGACGACAGCGGTGCATTGAGTCAGACAGACTAGTATTCTTTAACATGATAACAAGTATATAAACTTATTTATATACTGAATTCACCAGAAAAGAAACAAAAAAATAATATTTCAAGTATAACTTATTTTTTAGACTAAAAAAGATGTCTAAAAACCTTTGGGTTAAATTTTATGTCTTATGAGAATTTTAGCATACTGCAGTTAATTTTTAATGGTGTCAGTACCATCACTGTATCTAAAATAACTTATTTTATTTTAATGAAACACCAGTAATACTTATCACTTCTTGAAATGAAAGACACAATTGCTTTAATCCATATATTAGAAATTTCCAAATTCAATATTTTTTGTACAAATTAAAGTTGATAATGGACTTTTTTTTTTTTTTTTTTTTTTTTTTTTAAGAGTGGTCCAAAGAATCTTGAAAGTCTTTAATATGTCTTATTCTGACCTACAAAAATACTGTATTTGGCAAGATGATCTGAAGAATCAGCTTCGTCTAGGAACAAAATGTCTAGCACCTGAGAAAATCCTCCTAGGTATTTTCTTTAAGCAAAAGATAGAATAATTCTGTTATGACTGGCATAATATAAGGAGCCAGTTGAAAGTATGTATTAAAATAGGAACAAGTACACGGTTCTAGTCTTTTTCCGGTTTTGCTATAATATGAAATCATGGATGTATATAAATATATACATTTTGGCTTCTCTAAATTGAAGCCAAAATGTTTCTTCATCTAATAGCCCAACTCAAGTCATATTTAAACTTCTGTTGCTACAAGATGAAGAGTAAGGGTCTAATTCTAGATTTATAATCCATCACTGAGATTCTTAAGGTTAGAATGTATTGAGGATTTTTCTGAGATGTTTTGACAGCTGATTTTGAAAACTCTAGTGACATTGCTACTGGCAGGTCATGCCAAGCATTCAGTGGGAAGTTGGCATTTGCCTTTTTTCCCAAGGCTGTATAAATGTCTGGTTGTTTACATTGCTGTTATCTCAGGAAATAGGCTAGAGTGTCTTTCTGCACTATAGTTCATCTGCTCTAATTGGTATTAGTAGAAACTACAATAATGAGGCATTACAAGATAGTTATTGCTAATTTTAGATGTAATACCATTTTGTTTTCTCCTTATCAGCTTTCATATTCCTGTATTTTGCTGTTCTGCAAAAGATATTTGTTAAATTTGGGCTTAGTACTGCTGGATGTGACTATATACATTACTACAGTAATCTATGCTTAAAACGTATAGCACGTGTGCACATAATAGAATTTAATGGCAGATATACTATTACTATTCACCCAATTAAAACATTTTTTTGTTGTAGAGAAAAATGGTAAAGTTAGGGAAAATGAAAGTTTAATCTTCAGAAATAATATTCTTTAACTTCCCTATCTATCTATCTAACTACTTACATATACATACATGTATACATTAATTTTTCTTTTGTTTTGTTTTTGACTACCTTTATTTACTCACTGTGACTAGCAACACAACTAAGGCACATTCTGTAAGTATGGAGGTTTCCTTGGGTGCACAATACCACAAGTTCTCCAGTTTTGGGAGGAGTATATGAAAGTAGAACTTTTGGATATTGGGCTTCTAAAGTAAAGTGAAGTCATTCTATAGCAAAATAATACACTTAAATGTGATTTTTGGACACTTGATTAAGAGACACAATGCAGAGGGATTATCTCTATGGTATCTGTTAGACACTATCAGGCTGACTGAATATCAAAATGATTTGAAGGACC
This sequence comes from Aythya marila, assembly GCF_965140915.1. NCBI lineage: Eukaryota > Metazoa > Chordata > Aves > Anseriformes > Anatidae > Aythya > Aythya marila. The sequence goes on along the minus strand of NC_139045.1, from coordinate 23,435,705 downwards.
AGTGAAATGGGAAAAAGAAAAAAAAAAAAAGTAAGGAGAGAAAAATGAGGCAAAGGTAATCCTAACTACACACAAAGAACTAAACAAAGTATGAACTACAGTATTAATAGACTATATATTTCCTAACAGCATCTCATTTACAAAACTAGATAGCTCACTTTTCTTAGAGATGGAAAAAAATCTCATTTCTGGGGCAGGATGCCCCAAAATTTATAGACAGAAAAAAATAATTAGGACTTCTAGTATGCTTCTGTATCTGACCTAGCTTGAGCATCTTAAGGATGGAACTTCTGTCACTTTCCACAAAGTCCACTTTATCATAAAGTCATGATTTAGTAATGAAACAAAGCCCATGCAATTAATTGAACATATTTTTCAAGATTTAATAAATTATTACTTCAGAGATTTTATTTAAACACAAAATGATATTTTTTGTACTTAATGTGTTTCACTTTGTTGTAGAGAAGTTGAATTACAAAAAAATATGACCACTTCAGAACAGATTTTTCTTCTACGTTATATCAGATTTATGGTTTAAATGATTTTTTTGTTTGTTTGTTTTCTAACAAGACATTTCTTACTTTGTTTAATGGCAACAACAACAAAACAAGAGAAATCTAAATGAAGCATTTACTCATGGAATGAAGCATTTACTCTTGGGACATTTCTCATAGAACAACTGATGCTATTTCTAGTGGAGAAAATGGACAAATCATGGTTACATTTGGAATTTATATCTTTTAAATTCAAGTTTCTTTTTCTTTTTTTTTTCCATTATCTTCACTTTAAAAGTCCTCCTTCATTAGCCTTTGCAGTCCAAGTTTCACAAATAAAACTTGTGTTAGTACTTGGCATGTTTTGAAGATTTTTTTAACTCATTTCCTGCTTTTAATTTCAAACAAACTTCTGCAAATTGCCTTGGCAGCATTTTGCAGTAGCCAGTTTGCTTCTGCAAATACTAATTGAGGATAAAAAGCACATTAAATAGTCGATAATCTCAACCAATGTAAAGTATTTGCTCTAAAATTCTTTGCACAGAGATTTTGATGTCTACATATTTCTTTTGGGGTATTTTGTTTCACTTAAAATACTTTTTTTCTCTTATGCAAAAAGCAACCCTAAAACACAGAGAACAGCAGACAATAGCAGTGTCTTGTGTTTTCAGTTATTGTGATAATCAATTAGTACTGTCTATGGAAAATAATCAGTTTAGAGAAAATACAGATAAACTAAAAATGAAAAATGATTCCTTTTCCAAGGGTACCTGAATCTGAAACACAGCTTGTCAGATTAGGCAAAGTATCTATTCATTATTTGTGTATTAGCAATAAAAATTGAATATGATATTATCAATTATTCCTAGCAAGTATCACTGAATCAAAGTAGTATATGGCCAACAATATCTTTCTTTAAAAAATAAAAATAAATCACAATTTAGCCATTTCTTTAAATTGCAAATGTAGCAACGTGTGGGACTTTACATGCTGTATTTGGTATTCACACTTCTTCAGACAACGTAAATGGATGTTGTTGTATTTTTCCTTTAAAGGATGACATTTCCTTATCTCCTTTCCACTTTCAGAAACACTTGTTGGAGCTGGGCATCAAAATTCAGCAAATGATTTTAAACTAGGTAGTGCTCCCTTAAACACAGCTCTACTTAGCATGTCTGTTTCTAACTATTTAGTGATTTCAAATAAGACAATTCCTTTCCTATAGTATAGGCTGTTTCCATGCTCTTTCCAAAGCATCAATTGTTTCTAAAATAAGATCTTTTCAAGGACAACTAAATAATTTCCTGTCACATCCATATCTGACTCTTACCAGTACACCAGTATGGAATTCAGTTATCAGCTGGGAAATGCAGACATACTAAACCTCAGACAGTGCTAGAAGGTATTCTGCATGTTGTTAGAATAGGACAATACCAGAAATGACATAAACATCAATGCCAGAAATATGAAGCACTTAAATTACTTACTCAGAATCATATTTTTCATTACTTTGTTGCTGTTGTTGTTTGGTCTGGGTAGTAAATGTAAAGCCAGACTTTTTCAGTACCTCAGCCAACGTTACAGGGATTTTCCCCTACAGACTTTGGGAGCCATTCTAGCTATCATTCTTTCCTGAACAGAGAAATCTGTCACACCACTGTTCCCTCCAGATATTTTGTATCTCCAGTGATTACTGGTAAACTCCAAAAGAAGTAACTATAAACAGCAAACTCCATGAACTGCTCCAAGAAGCTATTTTTAAGGTTTTTCTTCTCTTGTTTTGTTTTACTTTTTGCTCCCTCCTCAAGGAAGGAGGGTGAATTAAACAGGAAAGTAATTAGATAGAAAGAAAATCATACCAGGAATGAACCACATTGCTGGAATTTCAGCATGGGTTCTGCTATATACCAGGCAAATGCTGATATTAGGTGCTGCCCACTTGTATGAGTATTTTTTCTTTTCAGTTCATGACAACATCTGGAATCCTTGTTTAGAACAACTCCAGAATGTGCTTAATGAAATTAGTCCTCAGTATTCAAGACAAACTTTATTATTCTGGAGACTAAGCCTGACAGTACTATAGGTAGATAGCATCATTATTTATTACTATTCTAAGACCAAAATATTTATTTATGAATGAAAGTTCCACTATGGAAGATGCTGGACAAAGAAGTAACAAAAACCCAAAAAAAGAAGAAGAAAAAAAAGGTACTTACTGAAAATCAAAGAGGAAAATTGAAATGTAGGATGTGTGGAGGAAGGAAATAAATAAATTAACAAAATGTAGATTTTTCTGAAAGCAATGTTTCAGCTTTCCTAGTTGCTAGTAAGTAGTTATCACAGCAGAAAGAGAATCAAACTGTAATATTTCCACATACAGGGAATAACGTATAAATTGAGGTGGAAAAAGCACTGAGATGATTGAAGGAAAAACAGGCAGGTAATTAATTAAACTTGAAATTGCTGACTTTGGAAAACTGGAGTCTATAAAATATGAGTTATTTTGACACTGAGACTCTGGCTAATTAGTGACTGCCCTTATAGACAAAGGCAAGAATAGTAAGGACTCAAATCACTCCCATGCTATTTTAACCAATATTATTTAAAAACAAGTCATTGTTTTCAAAAACACAGTCATTATCTTCTCAATATTCATCAGGCCAGACATCCATCAAAATACACGGTAGCTAATTATAATTCCACTTGCTTGTTTGGCCTGCATATTCACTAATAATTCCCCATGCCTATCCTGTTTTGATGTAAGATATCTTGTATTCAAAACAACCAAATATGAATCAACATTTTCATGTACAGATTTTAAGAAATGATTGTACAGTTTTCCACAGATTTTCATGCCAATATTGTCAGCTAGTAAAATCAATACCTGCTGCATTTCACAGAGTTAGATGCATTAGGAAGGTTCATCAAAACTATCTGAATGGGTAATCTATTAAACTGGCCTAGAAGTAGGATGCAATCCTAAACCTGCATCCTAAACCTCTTTTCTAGGAGCAAGATGATAAATTCCAGTTTTCCTCATTTGTGTTTGCATGAGTATAGTAGGAACGGAGACAGAGGGAATAAGCAGAAGCATACAGTTCTTACGTAACAAACGTGGCTTAAAGATTAGTTTAAAATACTCAGGACAGATTTAAATCAGTATTTTACCTATCTTGACACAGGAATATCATTGGGTCATTTATTCTACAGAAATATTTATTTTTACTGTAAGACTTCCTAGTGCACTCGCCTTACGATATAATTAAAAATATAAATGGTTGACCAATACCTGGAGCAATTTTATCATATTCTGTTTGCCTATTTCTGGTTCAAACACGCCTATGAAATTGAGTACACTGAGGAAGAAGGTGCTTAGACTGGGAGTCTTCCTTTGTGACTAAGCTTCAACTAAGACTTAAGATAACAGTGGTCTGGAATCAAAACTTACGCCAGGAACACAAACTCATGGGCAGAAAATGAAATGTAGAGAGAATGTACCTGCCTCTAGAGAGAGGTGGCAGTTAGTGATACCAGTGTTGCCTAAATGGGTAGCTAAGTGCCTAAAGTGGTGTACATTATCACTAAAGTACTTTTGAGGAACCCAGCTGAGTGAAAATCCAGCTATACATCTATCTTTTAGGTATCTTTTTACTAAAACATTGTTTTGTGGCAGTTTTATTTTGGTCATATTTTGGCTTTATCTCTTCTCTTCTCAGGCACAGTATTTGTTCTAGTAAACTCTGATAAAAAGAGGTCAGCTATGTTGTTTATGTAACTTCTATTTCTGTCTTATTCATGTTCCAACACTACCATTACACTTTGCAATACTTGAGCAGAGGATTATGAATTCTTGGTTTCTGGCAGTTCTCTTGAGCTTTTTGACAGTAAGAAAAAATCAAATAGAGAGTCTGGAGGAGGTCAACAGTTTACAACTCTTAATTATTTTAACAATAATAGCACTGCAGTTTTGCCAAGATTGAAATGTCACCGGCATTGTCAGTCTAAAATGCAATCATCCCCCTGCATCATTCATCAAGTAAATCAGGAAATACAAAAAGATATGTATTTATATGTAGATATATGTATTTCAATAATCTTTAGCAAAATAACTGAAAGACAACGGAATGAACTTGTTCTACATGCTGCAGCTACCAAGCTGTTTATCCTGTACTAAACTGTACTTCATTGCACTCACTCATTTATGGAATATGTTTGGCACTGATCTGACTACAGCAAGTATTTTAAAACAACCAGTAAACATGTATACATAGGCTTACATACAACCTGTAAACCTGTGTACATATAAACATACATATAACATATAAACCTGCACACATAAAAAACCAAACATAACTATATGCATGAATACCAAGATGTGTGGAAATGTCTGGCCATTTTTTCATCTTTGGTATATTCACTTTTAAAACATACCTTTGAATTAGGTATCATTATTAACCCTTTTTTATAAAATATAGAAACTACAGATTACATATATAAAGACGTTAAACTTTGAAGCTGTAGGCATTGCAGTATTTGGCTTTTAAAATCTACAGTAAACACAACAGCTATTAATTAGGCAAGTTAAATTTATATACTTAAATATAACCTGGGAAGAATTAGCATGGAGTTCAGCACAGTTAGGGTGTTGGGCAGAGGTCACTTGAGCTATGGATAAATAAGCTGGACTGTTTGAATAGCCCCTATTTGAATAGCTCCATTTCCACTGAAAGGTGTATTTTTTTTCACCAGAACAAAATCTTCAGCTGCAGACTAGCACCACAGTGCATGCTTCAGTCACAGTATTTTCTGCCTCTGCTCTGGGACAAATGTTCTATTCATTGCAGAAAAGTTTCTCTATATAAATCTTATCTCTTTAGGCCACAAAATCTTCAGTTTCCTGTGAACTGAAATTTACATGAATGATTCTAGAAAATGAAAAGCCAAATTTTAAATAAACAATTTATAATGTGATCTGCTCTATTGTACATTGCAAATAATGCCACCATCTGCATTTCATCTGCATTTGATTTTTTCTGTGTGAAGGGCAATGAAGCTGGTGAATGGTCTAGAAAACAAGTCTTATGAGGAACGTAAGAATGTGAGGGAACTGGGGTTGTTTAGAGTAAAGAAGGCTCAGGGGAGACTTTACTGCGCTGTACAATTACCTTAAAGAAGACTATAGCAGGGTGGGAATTGGGCTCTTCTCCCAAGCATCAAGCGATAAGATGAGGGAAAATGGCCTCAAGTTACACCAGGAGAGGTTTAGATTGGACGTTTGGAGAAATTTCTTTTATAAACTGAAAGAGTTATATGGCCTTGGAATAGGCTGCCCAGGGAAGCAGTTGAGTCAACATCCCTGGAGGTTTTTAAGAAACATGTAGATGTAGAACTTAGTAGCATTGTTTAGTACTTAGACTTTAAACCTAGACTTTAGTACTAGGTTAAAGGTTGGACTAGATGATCTTAGAGATCTTTTCCAATCTGAATGATTCTATGATTCTACCATTCCATGAAAAGGTTCTTCACTGAGAGGGTGGTCAGGCACAGGAACAGGCTCACCAGTAAAGTGGTGATGGCACCACGACTGCTAGAGTTTAAGGAGCATTTGGACAATGCCTTCAGATATACGGTCTGATTTTGGGGTGATCCTGCGTGGAGCCAGGAGTTGAACTCAGTGATCCCTGTAGGTCCCTTCCAACTCAGGATATTCTATGATTCTGTGATTCCAATACAAAGCTTTATGATTTTAAACATGCTTTAAATGACCATATATTTGCACAATTTACTAGTTCTATTAGTATAAATTGTGAAAATGTGTGGTCTTATTTACTAGCAAGTGCATTATAATGCCATAATTGATTTTAATTTCTGGGGTTTGTGTGAGACTTAATTAAAATGAAACTCAGTGAAACTGGCAAGGCATAAAAACTTGTATTTCATAACTTTTCTACACACAAATACCATCAGGAACTCTATGGTAAAGAAAGAAGTTAGAAATGTGCCAGAGTTAGAACGATGCCTCAGATGTTCTGCAACAGATGCTTGGAAACAGTATGAATTAGTATGAACAGAAAATAAAAACACAAAATGTTGCTTTTCTTTACAGACAAGATAAAAGTCATACAGCAAGACTGAAGGGAAAAGGTTGGCAAGATGGATGTTGGCTGGAGTTTCTGAAATGGAACCTTCCTTCATTTGTACTTCATGTCTAAAGCTTTGTATTCAGCCTTGGCTTTGTTTCAAGCTGGATGGGAAACAGTTTTACAAAACTATTTTCTCTCAAAAACAAGTGAGACTTCAGTAAGGGACAAAGAGTGAAGAAAGACTAATCTGGCAATTTGCTTGATTATATGAGTGGAATACACTGGTTGTGCTATTCTTACATTTCTCTTGTGCCTACTTTAAGTCGTGTATCTTTCACTGCACATGTTTCTCATCCCCAACTTTCCTCTCTGTCACAATGGAAAAAGATTGCCATGACAACAAGTTTGTTTTTTTTTTTTTGATATATTTTATATGTAACTGTTCACATATTTATATGTCACTTTTTTACTTCCCTTTAGAAAATATCAGCGATCCATTCTTTCACAGTGCCAAATGTTATCTATAATTATTTCTACATTATCATTTGTTAGTTGGAACTAGATATACTCCAAGGAAGAAATTCAACAGCAACCTTGATAAGAATACCAGAAGAAGCAATGCTCACACAGAAAAAGATTATTATTTATAGTGATATTGTGCTTGGAATTCATTGAATTCACAGACTGAATAATGCTTACAAAATATGCCCAACTGCCTAGTCACTACAAGGCCTGTCAGTGAACTGATTGATTCTTGTCCCACTTTACCCATACTGAAACCAGTGGAGATTTCATAGTTCAGTTTATTACTGATCCTTTGTACTGCTATTACTTGGAGTCTATTTCACGGAAAAGCTTTTTAGCATAAGCAGCAAAACTAAATAGAAACACTGAAATTAACATTCTGACAAATAGAGATCTATAGGAGTTATATGAAAATAATTTTCCTGACTGCAGCAGCCACGAGGCTATTTCAACACACCTGTAAGATTACTTCCTTTAAATGTTACTTTCATATCAAGTCATAACTATTTTTTGCAGTCTAGTTATATTTTTTAATGGATGATTTAACATTACCTTGAATTACCAATGCCTCTAATTCTAGAGGCAATAATAAGGCAATAATAATCGAGCTATACCGCTTGTGGAGTCAACAAGGTATAAAATACCTATAGCATCGTGGAAATACCACCTTTAAAATCCTTATCATGGTACTTTCCCATGGTAATGACTCTATATTTACTTAAGTTAAAATGCATGTAAACCAGAAAAACTTATTAGCAATCTAGTCCAACTGAGGTACACAACTTCATGTCACAAAAAAATAAATTCCTATATCTTATGATACACTTAACAAAAGGGTGGACAATTTTGGTCTACAGTTCTATCTCTACTCCACCTTCTGTTTTTAAATATTGCCTGGTGTCTAAAGATTATAGTATTAAAAAACTGTTCTAGAAGCAATTTTTGGAGTATTCCACATCACTAGCAAAACTAGAGCCTCTTTAAAAGCAGGATTAAAATAACTCTGCAGAAACAGACTAACTGGAATAACTGTTTTTAGAATGGGACCTGGATCTAGACTGCATCTTTGGAATGGCTATCCATTTCATGCTTTGCAAATGCAGTTTTCATAGACAAGGGATTGTGATAACATTTGAAAAAAGCATCAGTTTGTTCTAGTATTATTTTTAGAAACAGTCTAATGAATATTTTTATCAACATTGTGTTTTGATGGAAAACACGTTTTGACAATACCAAAACTATTAACTAAAGTATCATTTCTCCATGGAAACATAGAGTTGTTGAAAAACAAAATTCTTATTTTGTTAAAAATGAATATATACTGGCCAAATTACAAAGTATTTTAACATACAATATGCTATTGTACTGACTGATAAAAGATGTAATTTAATTTTCTCTTTTGTATCTCCTTAATGTACCAAGACAATTCCTCTTAGAGAAAAACTACTTTACAAGAAAGCCACAGTGAATCAAAATATAAATAAACTTGCTATATCATTTATATAGCATTTAGAGAAAAAAGGACAACTACATTTTCCATCAAATACTGAAATGTGATTACATGAGAAATATTTAATGAGTTAGATACTGCCTACAGAATGTTGAAACTTTGTTCTCATTAATGAAAATAACAGAGAAAACTTATTTTCCAACAAGCAGTAGTTAACTTTTTTCTATGATTTTGTTGATGTATAGCTGCTTACAGAAAAGTGATGCTTTTATATTTATATAATCAAGATCATATATTACTTGCAGTGTTGTTAATATTTGTTCTTGGAGATCTACATGGTGCAGTCACAGTTTACTGGGAATGTAGCTGATACTGGTACTTGGGTGAGTGTTACACAGAAAAGTTCTAACAGAATAAAAACAACTTTTTTTCAGCTGGGGCAAATACCTGGACACTGGAATCCAAAATTTTCTGTTGACATTTGGTAGCTTTTTGCTGTCTGTGTAGTAGCAATAGCCAAATATATTTTTCTTGATATATACTTGGTTAAGAAAGCATAGCTTTCTTTTTGGAGATGCAACTGGAAGAATAACATAAACAATCTTCATTCATACATTTACGAATAAAAAGTAGAAAGGTCATTCTGCAGATATTTTATCACCTTCCTAACTACTTGGATAAATACTGGTAAATATTTTTGCTGTGCCTGACATGCTCAAATGTTCATGGAGTAGAATGAAAGCACAATGAGAACAGAGTGAAATGTACAGATGATATTTTTTTCTGCTTGAAGAGCATTTGTCACTAAGTCAAAAAGCTGAAAAAACACCTCAAGATTCAGGTGATCAGTTACATCTACTAATAGGTGTACTTCAAAGTTTATTTCTAAATTAGGAATATTTTGCTATGCTAATTTCTATTTTGGAAATTCTTAAAATCATATAACTGCATGAATAACATACTTAATTTTGTTTATAAATGTCTCTAAGAATCAACCTTGGTGTATTCCAGAAACAGGGCAATATATGAAAAGGGCAAGAGGTGATCTGAAACTAAATGTTGCATAAATCTGAACAATGAACCTCCTAGCCATATATTACTGCACTACTTTGGGGCAATTAATAAGTAATTATTTATAGCAAAGGATGACAAGTCCCTAACAGCAGCAAGTCCTGCATTTGTGGCATTTACTATAATACAAGATCCCAGTGTTTTAACTGACTTATTTGAGTCTTATAAAAAAGTGTAAGCTGTCTCTATTTATCTACAGATTTGGCTAGAAATTGTAGTCTGGATCTAAGAAACACTTTTCCAATGAAAACGTTCTTCCAAAAAGGTTTTATTTTTGCCAAAATAAGTTTTTCTTAGGGGAAAAATATGAACATGTTCCCGAACAGTTTTAGAGATGATTCATGGCAATAAGCTGCACTTACACTGCAAGACAAAGCTGAGCTCTTTAGTTCACTTGTACTGCTTAAGCAGCTGAAGTAATAGACTGAAGGTTGAAGACTATTATCTCAGAAATACTTTTACACTGACACAATATTTCTTACCATCATGAATCTATTTTTATTGAGTTACTAACTAGATCCAAGACTATCTTTGTGGTTTGTTCTACCATATTCAGCTTCTGACAGTGAACTGCTGAGGTTCTGACAGTGTATAAAAATTAAAATAAAAAACAACAACAAAACAAACAAACAAAAACCAGGACTATCCATTCAACTTCTTTAACAACTGAAAAGTAGTATGAGATAAAGACTTGAAAAAACTTTAACTTTGCCTCTAAGCTTGCCAAGAACTCATTAGCTGGAATAAATTGTTCATCAACCTTCTTACTGAGTGAAACAGAGCTTTTACAGCATTTTAATAATACATCTAATCTCAATTTACCAGTTTGCTACTGTGCTTTGTTGCTCATTTAGATCAAAATATTCAAGCATTAGGGGTGTCAGAGAAGCATTTGGTTTCCTTCTGTCCTAAGTGTCCATTTCAATATGGTAAAGAAGGATATAAGGTAAGTACTCTAAAGAACTAGAGATTGGTCTTCATGGAGTCCAGCAGACTCCATGACATTTCAGTTCTTGCAGCAGTCTAACTACTCCAGCAAAACACCTCACCACAGAACTGGAACCTAGTATGTCAGATTTCCTCTTCAGTTAATACGTAGTCTTTTTTTTTTTTTTTTTTTTTTTTTATCTTTATTAAAGTGTTTCTTTGTTTTTTGAACATCCACAATCTTTTGGCATTCCAAATGTATTGATGTGCGACAAAGTGCCCTACTGCCTGATAATTCATTAATATCCCTAGATATTAATTGGAATATGTAGTAAATTTTGTTTATTTTCTACCTTTTGATTCTGTTTTTGTGTTTGCTCCTGAGCACTGACTTGATGCTTCTACATCATTCTTTCCTGTACCTTCAAGATCTTTTTTCCTAAATAATAAATATCAACTGACTAATAAGTATTTATTTAATGGGTACTGACATACATTTAACTATACTGAATTCCATCTGTCTTTTTATTCCTCTTCACTCAAAAACTTCAAAGTTTACCAGAGCTCTCTGCAGCAGACTTATATTTTTACTTTCCTTTTATTTCAGCAAATGAATTAATTTATATCAGCAAACTTTTCATTTATTTGCTAGTCTCTATTCTAGATCAATTATATAAGACCACGAGCAGATGTTTGTGAATCACAAACTCTCAAATTTTCATGCCTTTTTTTCCTTCATTTATTCGACTTTCAAAATTTTGTTCCATCCAAAATGTTTAGATTACTCCATTTTTCTTATTTAAAATTTCTCCATAAACTAGGTGTTTTCATGTTCTATAAAAATCTTTGCATTGATCTATATGCTGCTACCTGAACACTTTCTCTTGTCCTGTTTCCTCTTCTTTACTTTCTTTTCTTTTGCTCACTTTTCTCCCCTCTTCTACTCTGTCACTCTGTACTAACTACACCAGTTCAACTGATCATGATTTTTTTTTTTTTTTTAAATAATAGTAGAAACTGAACAGACATACTCTGTAAGAGAGGAGAATAAGAGGGCAATTTAAAAGATACTACCCAACATCTAGACCATGACAAAAAAAGTTGCTTAATAATGTTGTGGTGCTGACATCACAGTTTTAGACAGTAAAAAAAAAAAAAAAAAAAAAAAAAGTAAAAAAAGGTAGCAACATGATAAGAAACTAAACAGTGTATTAATGGAAAGGTTAATGAAGTATAATTTGGCTTGGGAACTGATATTTTAGAGCTATTGAACAATGTTCAAACAGATGCCAATGACCCTCAAATCCCTTTACACTGTCTAAGTAATTGTTGTGTGTATTCTCAGCTTGACTTCCATTAGCCAGAGGGTATGAATGAGAACAAGATTACCTCGTCATACATAAATAAATAGTATTTATCTAGCATAGGCACTTAATCATTCTTGAACAAACTCCTTAAATCTTTTAAACACATGAAAATCCCCCAAGGCATTTTATTCTCGCACAGGGTGCCATTTTTAGGCCTTCTGATAAGTCTTTGATATTGGGGTGAAATTTTGGCATCACTAAGGTTAATAGGTGATATTAACCTTATATAAATATATAAATAAGGTTATATAAATAAGGTTAATATCACCTATTCTAAATATTTAAAAATATATAATGAATATATATATACACGCAGGATTCTGAGACAGATTTATATACATATATAAATTTGAGTAAAAATATTAATTTCAATTCTGTGATACTGTAATTGATTTTTTTTTTTAAATCTTCTATAGCCACTGGGACATTACAGTGTCATATATACATTCTAAATAACAAAAATTATTTGACCTCTAATGAGATTGTCCATATGACGTGTCCTTTTGATGCATGGTTGCTGAAATAATGTCAGTTTTAAATGAATGCTAGTGACATATTATAAACTCTACCATGATGAAACAACTTTATTTATTTATCATCAGGGTTTCCCTTGCCATGATGGATTTTGCACTTATTTGGTGTGACATCTAAATTGGAAATGGTGAAATTTGAGAAGACACAACTGAATTTCATCATACTGTAAACACAATAGAGCTAAAAATGAATGAATGAATGAATGAATGAATGAATGAAGAAAAATAAATGGTTTGCATAAGCCAGCTGTGATTTTTAAAACTCAGTTAGCAGGCCAGCACTTCAGCTGGTACAAATCAGTGAAAAACCAGTGAAATCATCTGAGCGAAGCTAATCTAGATGAGACAAACATTTTATCTCAATTTTCTTTTTCTTCTCCATCTCATTCAAAATCAATTTCAAAGCATAATATTAAATATAATTTTATTGTTTATTTTATTTTCATTATGCTTCAGTAATGCACTGGACATAGCTATATCATACATCCTTGTAATGATCAGAAGCGTGTGTATGATTTAACAAAATAAATTGGGGTTTGGATAAACTAAAATTGATTGTGATTTGCAGTCATATTATCTTTCCAAGATACAAAAAATTAAATTTAGCTTACAGTATAATTATTTTTATAAGATTTTAAAATACATTTCCTGTTTCCCTAACATACTCTGAAACTGAGTATGAGAAAAGCAACCAGCTATTAGCACTGTTCCCAACACAAACACTTCTTCCAGACCAACATCTAATCCACTGTAAAGCAACCAGAAATATCCACTCTGATGAGAGTCTCAAACATTAATCATATCTAGACTAAAAGTCGGCTTATATTTTTAATAGAGTATGACAATTTAAATACATTTTGTCCCATTATTAATAAATTATTTATCTAAGCTTCAAAAAAGGTCCATTTTACTTTCCTCTGACCCTAACTTATATAAACATTATAAACATTACTAACAATATTCCTTCATCCATTCTGAATTATTCTCAGTTATTTTGAGAAGTTGTTTGTGATCAGGAATTTTGCAGGGCAATTAAAATGCTATATAAGTAACAAAAATTAGATTACACAGCATATAAATGACAGCAGTGCTAATGAAACCTACATATGAAAACAAATTCTAGAGATGAACTATAAAATACCATATGTCACAAAGCTGTTTCAAAGATTTTAATAAAATCTGGATCCATCAAATTATCATTAGTGCAAAGCACATTGATATACATTTTTCCATACTATAACAGCATACCACATGAATAGATAACGTACATGGATAGGATAGTAATTTCTCACACATGCTACACTTAAGTTTTGCTGTGTTAAGAACTTCATTTCTGAAAATTGGAAGAAGATGTATTCCAATGAAAGCGACACCGAGAAGCACTTTAGGAATAAAAAATTCTACTTCTGTTACTTCTTAGCTACTACAGTCTATTTCAAAACATCTGTCATGATTTAAACTCCAGTTGAATCCAAGTTGTGGATAAACCAAGGACAATAAAAAGTAAAGCTTACTCTTGCCATCATTGAAATAGATGGGAACTTTGCCTATTTGGCTTCAGCAAGTAAATTATCATAAATTGAATGTACTTATTCATACATGTACCTAGCTTTGTATTACAATGCTAAGATAAAAAGCAAGAGCCTCTCTTAAAAGCTTGAGGATTACAAATTATTAAGTGATTTAAAGTGTCTAAAAATGTAGACAGAGTTGGTGTTTCAAAAGTTCAAAGTTAAGGAGCCAGGAATCTACCAGTTCATTGAAAAACCCCTAAGAGAACTGTGTGTCTTCCAAAGTTGCAATTATCACATTATAGAGTAGGAAACCCCCTATTTTCTGTGTGTTTCAGCCACTGTTCCCCTAAAATGCCACATTCTCTAAAAACAACAACAACAACAAACACGCAAATATTGGCCCCCAAAGTTAACAAATAAAGGTCTTTGAGGTCAAAAAGGAAGAAACAATATGAACTGTGGTGATATGCTTTGATGAACAGACTATCAGAAGTTATTCCTTCTGTAAGCAGGAAGTAAGAAAAAGTTGAAAAGGTTTCTCGAGTAAGAAAAAGTGGAAAAATTGGTCCAATTATGCATTTATTTAAGGAACCACTGTTTCATACTGTGTAATTAAGCCTTTAAGCTTAAGATTGCAAAATAAAGAGAAAAGGTGTCTAGAAAGTCTTAAACTACCAAAAAGATCAAGTAAACAGAAAACTTAATCTTTATTACTTACAGAAAACAAGTTCAAACAGTATTTATTTTTTACTGCTAGAGTATGTTCAATAATACAACAATATTACCTAAGAACAGATAAAGGTCAAATTTACACCACAATGTAAGGATAGTGTTTCTTTAGGAGAACCAGGAATTATTTTTCTATATATCAGTTCAGAATACTTTTTTTTTTTTCCCCCATAAATTACAGCACCTAATTCACCTTTGAGCTGGTAAAAAAAAAAAAATAAATAAATAAATCAGAAAATATCTTAAAAAAATAAAGCTCTTCCTTCTTTACAGAGTTAAAAGTTTTTGTGTTTTTTGTTTTGTTTTGTTTTTTAGTTTTCTAGTCTTTTTAACAAGTTTAATAGTAAATTTAAACTCCTGTTGACAATTTATATCAAAATTATTATTTTGGCTGGAACATTTTCAATTTATGATGCCATATACCCAAAATGCAAAAAAAAAAAAAAAAAAAAAAAACAAAAAAACATACTAAGTATTATAAAAATAAAACTAATTCTTAGCTAAATTTCCATGCCTTTTTTTTTTTTTTTTTTTTTTTAAAGTCAAGCTATCTTAGTGGATTTACTTTGAGAATACTTAGAATATTAATATTTATTAAAAGAGAGAAAGTACAAACAAATTACAAATAAATATTGCATAAAGGTTATGCTGAAATTAAATGTTTTTCATTATAGGCTACCTTTCATAGCTTCACCGTGTTATTTGTTTGCTTCATAGTGACATCACTGAAATAGATACACTCTTTTACTCATTTATGAGATTGTGTTTCCTCAAAAAGGAAAGTTCCAAACTCCTCACACAGTTGAGAAGTTACCTTACCTTCAGTTGCAGAGTATGCATGCAAGCAATGAGAAGTAAAATTTGAATTTCTTCATCCTATTAATTATTAAAAATTGTAACTATATGTACAACCTATTATTTTACTGCTTTATAGATCCAGTTAGATTTATGGCTATGATCCTTGTGGCCATTCTATATACAAATACATAAAAACTCTCAGTAGAAGCCATATAATTATCAACATGGTTGAAGTTTGTCACAGCACAAATATTTGCTAGGTCAGTGCTTATATTACACTTGTGTTATGAGCCAGTCCTTTGTCTCACAAGGAGATACTAATTTCTCTTATCTAGGATTACAACTTCAATTCAACAAAATAAGACATATAACCTGGCCACTGTAAAAAAATTATTTCCTTTACTCGGCCTGGTGAGAGGTTACAATTCAGGGTGGTCATAAATAAAATAGTTATATCTGGTTTTGACAAGTCAAATAGATTGGCCAAAAATGAAAATAGCACAGCTTGTGTTAATGAGAAAATTAAATAGTGCTGGTTCAGATAACTCACGATGCTGATTTAAAATCTTTATGGTTTCTCAATTGCCAGGAAAATATCATGCTACCTTAAATTTAAGTTTATCATCTTTACATAAAAACACTTATCCTAGGCACAGACTTAAATCTCAGTATTTTCATGAAGTATCTTCCAGAAAAAATAAACTGTCCATAATTTATCCTTGTAAAAGCTTCCAACATTTCTAAGTAAAAAAAAAAAAAAAAGCTTATTAATAATGAATGCTGTTATTTTGACAAACTAATCTACTGATTAAACAACAACAAAAGGATGTTTTATAGCTTATATCACTTTTCAGAAGATTTGGCTGGTCATTAAAGATATGGTTTATGATTTATGATTGCAGCTGATTCTGCTGCAGAAACCAGCTCTTTCACCATTAGTATAGCACTTACTGTTTCATAAATGATTTCTAATAACACATTTTTTTTTCCCAAACAAGCTAAAGTTTTATCTTTTGAAGCATCTACCTGATCCCTGTATCTTAAACTCATAAAACACATAAATTATTAAGGTAAATAAATACAACTTTTATTTGTCTTTCTTATCTTGACTCCCATTGGCACTACTAGCTGTCTATTAAATAGACATTACATAGTTTTATCAACTGTATACTCGGTTTTAGGGAGGGGGATTATGCAAGAGGAATCCAGTTGCTGTCATTAGAATGAGTTCTGCATCAGAAATTAACAATTCTCACTGCTAACGGAGTTAAAATAAGTATATCTATAACTTTTTCTATCTATCTATATAAAGGAAAGGTGCATGTCAAATTCAAGATTAATACTATTCCTGTGGTTGTTTATGTGTGTTTACGTTTACATTTATACCAGATTCTATTCCCACCAGGTTCTATTCACACCTGTCCTGTTTTCCACACTTATAAATTAGTCTCAAAGCCTAAAGAAGGGAGAAAATCATTGGTTTACTAGTTCTAAAAGAGCAGAACTATTAAGTGGCTGAGATACCAAACAAAATGTTAATTCTTAAACTCTATACCTGTGTATCCTTACTACATTGTTACATAATTACATTATTAGTATGATGCTTCCTTGTGACTTACATATTCATAGGCAAATTGTACAATTCTCAGGGCATATCACAGACTTAGATATGCATTAATGTTAATTTCTAAAACTACAAAATCAGAGTATGTGCAGTCAAAAAAAAAAAATCCCACGTAAAGGAATTGTAAAAATTATAAAAATTTATATGAAAATCTGTTTTTCCTTTGGATACCTTATTTCTTTGAAACTTATGAATTATTTAGCTTTTAATTTAGTTAATTTAATACATTTTTAATATTTCTCAAAATGCCAGTTACAATATATTTTATAGAATATTTTGAAGGACAGAACATGCAGTGACAATTTGGAAAGCTCTCATTACTGTAATCTCTTTTGCAGCATAGTATGACTGGACCAAAATTTAGAATTATGGAATATTTTTTTCTTCCAATTTTATGTCTCTTTGTTCCTGGCTGCTGCTAAGACTCTCTTTCTGTTTCTGCAATATAACGTTGTAGCAAGAATTGTACTGCATATTTTTTTTCATCTGGACTGACCTTTGGCAGGCTTCCTCTAGCACCAATATATATGTATATGGGCTATCTTGGACTGGAGGAAATAATTTCCTAAAGGAGAGTTGTAGAATTGAGATGTTGTCTTCCAGAAACATTTGAAAATATACATACTTTGGCCTGTATTTGGCTTTCTCTCACTCCTATGAGCCTGTCCAATACTGCACTATATTTTACAAATTCTGATGTAAATTCTTTCCATTCAACAGGAAGCCATAGCTTTCTGCTTCATCCAGCTGTTGCTTCACTTGGTTACATGTTATCCCAAGAATGTTATTGTGGTCTCATTTTCCAACACAGAAGAAAACTTGTTCTATTTGTTTTGGTATACATGATAACATTAAAAATGAAAAACTTTTCTAAATATTTTTAGGAGAGATGTGGAACAAGATGTGATTACTTTAGTAGTAATATATCTGAAGAGAAGAAGTACTGAGGAAAGGTTTCCAGTTCATGAAGGACATTCAGCAGGGAATATATAGCAATGGGAATGTGCTGTCTTTTCATGATATGAAACTAAAGGAGTCTGTGAAATTTGGAACATTTTTTTCTCAAAAACAGTGGATACCAGAATTGTCTCTGATAAAACTTTTACTGCATTAGAGTTTTCTAGCAGATATTTGTCAGGTTTCCTAAATTTTACTTGTGTCCCTGTATTTTATGTCTGTACCATTGGCTTGCCAGCCACCAAGGTAACAGTAATCCATGCGGTACATTTACAGCAGCCAAAGAGACAAGTGGAGTCAGAGATTTCAAGGCTTCCTTGTATGTTAGCTCAGCAGCAAATCTGGCTCAAAGGTTTCTAAGGAAACACAGTTTGAATGGAAAATGACAGTTCATCAAACCTGAATACTGTTTAGAAAAAATAATGTGATTCTGTGAACCACAGACAGCTGACCTTACAGTCTACTGGAAATGCCATACTTCTGGGTTGGTGACTCACACAATGGTCTGGAGATCATCTGGTCCAAACCCCCTGCTCAAGCAGGGCTGTCAGTTGCCCAGAATCATGTCCAGACAGCCTTTGAATAACTCCAAGGAGAGAGACACCACAACCTCTCTGGGCAACCTGTTCCAGTGCTCAGTCCCAGTCATGGTAGAGAAGTTCTTCCTGCGACTCAGTCAGTGCATACTGTTTCTTGTCCTGTCACTAAACACCACTGAAAAGAGCCTGGCTCCATCTTCCTTATACCCTGCCTTTGAGTATTTAAATAAGATCCCCCCAGAGCATTGTCTTCGCTAGGCTAAATAGTCCCAGCTCTCTCAGCCTTTCCTCATATGAGAGATGCCCTTACTCATCTTAGTGACCCTTTGCTGGACTCTCCAGCATGTCCATGTCTCTCTTCTACTGGAGAGTGCAGCAATCAACACATTACTCCAGATGCTGTGTAGAGGGGAAGTATCACCTTCCTTGACCTCATTTTTCCTCCTTCTAATACAGCCAGATGGTCAGCCCCCAGAGAGTACTGGTGCATGTTTTAGTCTCTCCCCAGGTGCAGGGAGAATCTTTGCACTTCTCATTGTTGAAATACAAGAGGTTCTTGCAAGCCCTTTTCACCATCCTGTCATGGTCCCTCTTGATGGCAGCACATCCCTCCGGTGTATCAGCTACTCCTTCCATTATTTTTTTCCTTCCCCCACTGCACTGTCATCCTGGTGTTTGATTACCCTCCTTGCTAGTGCTTGATTAAGTCTGGGTATCAATTGCATGTACTAGACTCATACATGTTCTTGTATAATGTACAGTTTGTCCTTGATATTTTCATTGCATAAAGAAACCAACTGCCAACTGATTCTTCTTGCAAACAGTTGCAAACTGCAACCTGTGTCTTCCTCAGAGTAGGAATTGTTAAAAGGACAATTGAGAAGCCTATGACTAAGAAATTAGTCCACATATCAAGGTACCATCTGTAGAAGCTTGACTGAGGCAAGAGATAATTCCACAGGAAAAGATTATCTGTATCAGGACATTAACCTTCGGTTCACAGAAATTTGCAATGAAGAAGCAGAGCAGGTTTAATCTGAATGGAGTCTCTCTAAGAGACTTGTGAATAAAATTATCATTTGTCCAAACCTTTATCTTCTTTTATGAGGACAAGTTTAAATTGTCCAAAAGGTTAGAAAGTATTGCTCCATTAAATCTAGTCAGACAGTTTGAAAGGTGGTTAATGTCAAGTATCTGTATGGAAGAGATCCTTCTGGTAATAAGGAGAGGCTTTCTTGCACGTAACAAGACAGTGGCAGCAACACATTAGGTCTAATGGTCTTCAGGGAGGTTTGCAACAGCTAATGAGAACCAGCCAGCTCTAAGTACTGGATGCGTATGCAGAGGTGAAATTTCCAACAAAAGGAATCAATTAGTAGAGATAAGGAATTTCTTAAAACAAAAAACAAAAAAACAAAAAACAAAAAACAAAACAAAACAAAACAAAACAAAACAAAACAATAACAATGAAAATAAACAAAAACAAACCGCCAAGCTTCTATGTCAGTCTATAATATGTGGATAACACAACTAATAGCTCCAAAGATATAATTAGATAACAAAATACTTCTGTACAATGTAAGTCACTGGGTGATACTTGTAAATATATCTTTATGCCTACCTTTGCAAATCAGAACTGTTGAGGATAATGCTATCATAATGTCACTAAGACAGCAAACATATAAGAACTTATACAATAAAGTATAACATGTTTTCATGATTGTAACCAAGAAGTTACCATAAAAGACAACATGCATTCTTGATTTGAATTTGGCATACAAAGGCATTATATTAAAAAATAATAAAATAAAAATCCTGAGGAACAGTCCTTCAGTGCTTTATAAATAGAATATTTATAATAAAGTTACTGAAACTGTATGTTATATGTCTGGAAATAAGATATATTTTTAAATGCATCAGCAGACCCAAATCATCCATCCAAATACATAGACCCTCTAAAGAGGATTCTGACTTCTTCTACTTAAGACATTTCGGAGGGTTAGTAAAACTAAGAGATGAAAGCTTGAGCTGATATCATCACAAATCTGGTAGATAAGTTTATATTTTCTCTTTAGTACTGGGCTAGGCTGAAAAATCCTAAAGATAGCAGACAATCTGTTCAGAGTTCTGCAGGAATCAGATGCTTGAACAACAAAATGTGAATATTTGATGAAAAAATGACACCCAATTAGATCTAGTCCATCTGAATAGATAACTAGAATTTACGGTGGGAAGAAATTCAGAAGAAAAGCTTAAAGCCAGCCTTAGTCAAAGTGCTTTTGCTACCAGTAAAAGGGAGTCATGTTCCTCTCCACCCTGCCCTGGGTCATATTACCTACATTCAGCACAGGAATGTTAAGCACATTGCCCTGGAGTAACCAATTGCACAATATTTGTATTCCACCAAAAGCTGAATAGAAAGCAGAATTATTCTGAATTCTTTTACAACTCTGAAAATGGAAACTTGGTTTTATATTTACAATGGTTATTACTTTACAAACACAAGCCAACTCATTTCACAGAGGTTGTTTGCATACTGGCTTCTGTATGAGGTACCTGTGCTATCTTTTAGATGACCACCTGGAGTTTGGCTAGCAGCATCACTATTGTAGCACAGCAACATAAAGCTGTGACCAAGCTAGCTTACTTTTGACCACATTTTGAAGACCTCATGGGATTCAAACACATTGACTAATTCATCTTGACATTGGTGGAAACTTAGAGAAAAACTAGCAAATATCTACTGTAAGACTAAAGTTTATTTTGAAAAGCACTGTAGGTCATTGTTGTTGGTGTTCATCCAGCTCTATAAAACTTGGTGCCAGAGACAATGATTCCAAACCGTTTGTGCAACAAATGTTAATCTGTGAGTTTACAGAGATTAGCTCAAATAGTTTAAATTGAAATATGTAATACAGTTTAATATAATCTATACCTCTTTTTGTTGCCACCTGTAGTAGAGTAACTATGTCAACTCTTTTAATACACCAGTAAAATTCAAGAAATCAGAAAGAATCTAAGCTTTGCTAGCAACATTGTGGAGTCTCTTTTAGGTAAAACTTCTTGCATAGTTAGCAAAGAAAGGAGATACATGTATGAATAACAGTAATGTAACAACTTTCAGTTTGTTAGGCATTGTAAGGACAATAAACTAAAAAAAAAAAAGTCCTCCCTTGTTAAGATCAAAATATATTCACACTTTAAGACTCACTACAAATCAATTTGAATAAATTCGAGGAAGGAGTCCATTAGTAAGAAACCCCAATGTAATCAAAGAAAAAACATTTATAATACACTTAAAGAAATGGGAGTAATAGGTCCAGTTGGAGTATGTTGGGGGCTACATACCAAAAGAACAGGAAACAGTGGAAAGATGAGGAACTATGATGAAGTTTCAGAAAATGCCTTTAATTGTAGCCGAAGTGAGGGATTTTGAGAATTATCAGCTAATCTGGATGCATGTGACCACCCATCTCTTTCCCAACTTGTTGCAAGGGCCTGGAGAGCAGCACCAGGCCCTATTGTTCCTGCATGGCCCTGCTGGGACTGTGGGATGGGACAGGCTGCCAGGCTCTGCACTGCCACCCCATTGAGGGGTCCCCAGCTGATGCAGTGCCCTTGCACTAAGCAGGGAGTGCAGGCTCAGGGCCAGGGCTGACCATGGCTCCTCTGCCATGGACTGGTGTATGGGGTGAGGCAGGCCAGGGTCATTAAGACCTATTAGGACCCTGATACCTTCCTGGATGAAAAGCTCTTAAAGCAAATGAAAAAGCCACAAACAATTAAATCCCAGCTTGCCACTTTTAAGCTAATTTAAGTACTTCTATACTATGCTGCAAAACACAAATTAGCCAGATAGAAAGATTCCTTAAGTTAGTTCAGAAATATCAGTTTAACCTGATGCACAGTTTAACATCTTACATTTTCTAAAAGGGATAAAAATAGTTTAAAAAATATTGATGTTATTGGCAACTCTGGTGAATGTGAACATGTAGTTTAGGAGTAAAGCTTCATTTATTTTCATTTTCAGGAAGTTATACATAGAGTGGATTATAACTGTGATTGTACATTTTGAAATTGAAAAAAAAAAAAAAAGAAAAAAAAAAGAAACAAAACTCCTGTCCTTGCTAGCTACAACTTCCAAGAGCCTAAGCAGAGACTCCTGTACCATTAGATATGTTTATTCTTTTAGAATACCACTGCTGCTATTGCTTTTCTCTTAACCATCTGTACCATAGCTGGGCATCCAAAAATCATTACTATTTCACCCTTTAAAATTATTATCATTAAGGTGTTATTTCCCACATTGGTATATACTAATCACATAGAAAATCACAGATGGGAAACCTGAATGTAATTTGCAAAATATATCAAGAACGTGTGTCTTATTAAAGATCCTTTATAAACTCCAGTGACCACAGAGAGAGGGATTAAAGGTAAAAACTTTCTAGTCGGTTTCATTTTGGTGGTATTTGCTTATACACCTTTCAGTCTCATGGTTTCTGATCAGATGTTCATGCCTACTACAGCTACAATATGCTTGTAATAGATGCTGAAAATTACTTAATAATTCAGGATTTTTCCAGGATTTGAGGCTGACTGCGGTTGTTTTGGTTTCAGGACATCAGTTGAATCACCTCCAACGGGCTGGATTCATGCCCAGTGAAAGTCTTTCAAGTTGGTACCAAAGAAATGCAAGCATCTAAAATCATTAAAATGTTTTTGAAAGTAATTGCTTATGCCTACATGCAGAATAAACAAAGCAATAAAAGTAATCAAAATCTTACTGAACTATTTTAACACACACAGTCTAAGGTCTTTGAGCAATAAGGCAAAAAATAGCCCACAGTATTTTGAAGGGCATTACCAAATCTAAAGAATGGAGAACAAAAACATATATGTTTCAGAACTATGCATGACAGTGAAAACCTAGTATCTACAATATGGTCTATGTTTGTGCACTACCTTCACAACAAGCATTTGTTTCAAAGGAGAAGAGACTAGTTTGAGGTAAATTGTTGTTTGTTTTAACTTCTTAGTGTTACTCACCTCCGTGTTTCCTTGTAGAAAATAGTACCATTCTCTTGTTTTCTTGTAGAGAGTGGTAGCATTATAAACATATTTGAGTAGATATTCAGAATGTATCAATAATTAGAAGCACCTCTGTGGTTTTGTTGCACATGGTTTGCGAGGAATGAAGAAATGGGTGGATATCATATCAGAACAGCATAATTTTTCTTCACGATTCTGTGAAGATGCTTTGCAACAAATACTGTGCATATGCATATAGTGTTCTTCAAATGCAACTAGTAAACATACTACAACATTCGTTTTAGTCACAGTTTGACAGAAACTAAGCAGATTGTTTATGAATTTTGAATCATCATTTGATGAATGTAATGATCTTCAATGAAATACAATAGAAAGTAGTTCAATTTAAAGACCTACTGAAGAGACGAAGAAACAATTGTTTATAGCTTCCAATCAGTAACAACTAAAAGCATTTGGCACAAGGGACACACCACTTCAGAAGCCTCTATCCACAGAAATGTGCAGAAAAGCTTCCTGGTAATTCAGCCTGGTCACTTGAGATTAGGACCACAATTTATTTAGCTGTTTGATAGCCAGCTGTGGATGATTTCAATTACACATGACAAAAGTTCAGGGTCTGTATCTGAAAAAGGATTTTGGCATCTAAAATCTGCGTCCAAAAATGTAGTCTAAAATACCATACTGACTGAGCATCTAGACACTTTTATCCCACTTGAGCCTGTCTGGGACACAGCAAGTAGGTGGAGTGTTGTATGTTTCTGGGGATGCCTGATCTGGTTCCAATGAAAATGTAGTTGTGCATTCTTTACGGTACAAATTGATGACAGAAGGAAATTTAAGTTAACAGTGTAATGGTGAGAGCACTTGCCCAGACAAGAAGAAACTAGCACCAAGACATCTTACCACCTCAGTACCCCCAGTCACTGGATTTCATAACCATTTCTCCTTCAACATTTTTCTTTACTGGTAGAATGTATATTTTATTGTTGTTGTTATACACTTCAGAATGAGAGGAAGAGCAGTTATTGGTAATATATATAATGGTAAGTATAATGGTAATTTTGTATTACACTTTACTCAGGTTGATCTCAGAATGCAGAGAGAGATTAATTTCCTTCCTTGTGTGTATATGATCCTTGTAAGATGAGGATGTTTCTCAGAAATACAGGGAATCTTATGGTTGCCTGATAATCAGCTGTAAGTACTAAAATTCAGAATCAATGGAGCATCACTACTGCATGTAGAGAACCTCTGGAGAAGTCTTGGATCAGAGTAACTGTTTGATTTCTATTAAATTATTGTATTGGAAGGGTGCTATTGAACACCACTAGCACTTAATAAATGGCCTGACCATATAATTGGCACAGTATTGTTCATCTTTAGGCTGTCCATATCATCATGTTAAATGATAAAGGCTAGTGTACTGACATAAATCCTATGTTGAATATGAACAATTATTTTCTTTTGATGATAACGTACAAACAACTACTCCTGGCAGTTTTTCATGTACAAATTGTAAAATGGTCTTATTTTAACTTTTATATGACACCAAGTACATTTTTCCAGCAAATAAAATCCATTAGGCTAATAACCATGCTGTGAAATACTAACAATGTAGCATCTGGGACTTTGCACTGTATCACTTTATAAATATTTGTTATGTGAAATTTAGTTCATTCCTTGTAAACTGCCCTGACTTGGGGAGCACTGAAAGCATCAGCTGCATAAGTTTAATGTTAATGTCAGTCTTTGACCTCTAAAATATCTGTCACTGTTGGCAATAAATTAGTGAATTTTACCATAATAATTTTGCCATATTATAAATTTCTTCAGTGACATGGAACCACTGTTGTTTAACAGAAAGGGAAATACACATTTAGGTCAGGAAGAGAGCAGACTATGCGAATTAGGTTGCAGAGTCTAAGTTCTCTGTTGTAGGCTTTGCCCCAAAACATGATGTGGGAGCTATCAGCATAACATATGCTACATTTCTTTCTTTACTGAAAAATTGAAGAGCTTTAATCAACTTGTAAAGATTTTCAGACTACTCTGACGGGCTGTACATGCAGAAACTGTACATTTTTGAAAGCAGCCAACCCTCCCCTCCCATTAAAAGATCTTAATTTAAGTTGCTTACAGACTGAGATAAAGATATGAGTTGGATGAAAAATAGTTGCTTAAAGAATGTGGCAAATGAAACAGTGGCAAAGAGAAATATATTTGACAAGGAATCAGTGTAGGAATTTGAGGCTAGCTAGCCAAATTGAACATAGCAAGGAGGTAAGAAAATGGGGGCACAAATTGAAGAATAAGATCAAGCACATACATGTGACTAAGAGGCAGTATTGACTGTTAAAATAGAAATTAGAGGAACAGCTGAGATAGAAAGATTGAATGCGTTGACTGTAGAAAACAGCCTGAGATATTAAACTGGCAACAGAAAGGGAACATTATTTTTTATTGTAATGGGAAACTGAAGGATTATACATTCCTCAAATGACTAATAATATTTATGAAACTCAGGCTAGCAAATACAATTTCCTAGCTATAAACATACATCTAGAATTAGAATAGAAGCATATGTCTAGAATTAAATAGAATAGAATAGAACAGAACAGAACAGAACAGAACAGTTGGAAGAGGTCTACAAAGACCATTGAGTTCAACTGTCAAGCTACTTTGGGGCTGATCCAAAGTTAAAACATATCATTAAGAGCATCACCCAAATGCCTATTAAGCATGGGGCATAAGACACCTCTGAAGGAAGCCTGTTCTAGTGTTTGTCTGCCCTTACAGTAAAGTTTTTCCTAGTACCTAATCTGAACCTCCCATGATGGATCTTTGAGCCATTCCCACACATCCTGACACAAGATACCAAGGAGAAAAGATGAACACCTCCTCCTCCATTTCTTCACCTTAGGAAGCTGTAGAGAGCAATGAGGTCATCCCTCAATCTCCTTTTCTCCAAGCTTAACAAACTTGTCCTCAGCCTTACCTCATAGGACATGCTTTCCAGCCTTTTAACCTGATTTATTGCCTTCCTCAAGTATCTTAATATCCCTTTTAAATTGTGGAGCCCAGAACTGCACATAATTCTCCAGGTGAGACTACATCAATGCTAAATACATTGCAAGAATCTCCTCTTTTGACTGGCTGGCTATCCTGTGTTTAATGTACCCAAAAATGCCGTTTCCCCTCTTGACGGCCAAGGCACATTGATGGGTCATGTTGAGCCTATTGTCAACCAGAACCCCCAGATCCTTCTCTGCAGGGTTATTCTCCAGCCAGTCATCTCACAGTCTGTAATACAGCATTAATTTGTCCCAAGTACAGAATCTGGCATTTGTTCTTGTTAAATTTCATGCTGTTGCTGATGGCCCAGTGTTTCAATCTATCTAGATCTGCCTGCAAAGTCTCTTGTCCCTCAAGAAAGTCCACAGCACCTCCCAGTTTAGTAATGTCAGCAAATTTACCAAGGATGCATTCAACTCCTACATTCAGATCGTTGATAAAAATATTGAACTGAACTGGCCCTAAGATTGAGCCCTGGAGAACACCGCTAACACCTCACTGCCAGCCAGAAGTAGCCACACTCACTACAACCCTTTAAACCCTACTGTTCAGCCAGATCTTTGCCCCGAATACCATGTGTCTGTTCAATTCACAATTGCACAGTCTAGATATCTGTCAATAACTTAGCACTATTTTCTGTTCTCTCTACAGTGCTGGAACTCTTGTGGTATGAAATTAATGGTTCCCAATTAACTGTACTAGATAATGGAATTCTTATTCTTGCCATATTTCCAAAGAAAACTAAGGTTATACCGTTGCCTTTTCTAATACCTTTTTTAGTCAACTGGACATTGTCCACCAAATTTTTCAGATAGGAAGTGGTCTTGTTTTGCAACATATTTTGTGAAGTACAACAGCTGACTGAGAATACAGAACCCATCAGTGATCTTCTGGAGAAAAAAGAGAAAACAAGGAGCCTTGCTGGTGGTATTGTGCTTGCCTAAGTAGCTCCTCCTAATCAGTATACATGCAGATTTGTACTGTTGAGTGTGTTGTTTTCCTGTTTACTGGTCAACTTAAAAAATAATACTAGAATTAGGTAGAGCTACTGGAATTTCATAAGAGTAACTATAGAGAATTAGGGTATCGCAAGGAAGTAGCAAAAGGCTGGAGATACTGGAGGACCTGAAGGCAGGAATAGGAGCTACAGGACACTAAAGATAATGGAAACTAATGATAAGATGATCATCTTACCCTGATGAGCAACAGCATCCAGTACATTGTTCCCTCCAGCCCACAAATTCTGATGCCAAGCTTCATTGAATTCCTGTATAACTGAAAGCTAGAACAATTTTTTTTCTAACTCCCAGGAAATGGCTCACATTCACACTCAAAATTGTACAGTGAAGGAATGTGAAGTTAGAAATTATTAAAACTAGTCTCCCAACCTCAGTTTGTCCCTTGGTGCATCAGGCAGTGGTGTCCAGTAGCATTTCCAAAGTATATATACCTAAAGACCTTTGAGATTCAGTTTCTGTTTTTCTAAACATTGTTGAGTTTATTTTCAAAATTCTGTACTCTGTAGATGAGCAACAAAATAACAACAATAATAAAAACCATTAAAAGGTTCTCTGCATGAAAATGGATAGTACTCATGTTATACTTAAGTGCATTCCTTACCTGTATAGTGATTAAAATGTTTCAATATTGTTATTTAAATACTTTGCAGACTTCCATTATAGAACCTGCTAGTTAGGCTTTAACCAGATTGCTGTGGGAAACCAAATTATTTCTTGGCAGCGAACTAATAATTCTTTACCTAATTTCCTTAGAAGACAGCCAGTGCAATAATTTGCCTCCTTTCATGTGGTTTACAAAGGCATAAAATATAATAATAAAAGTAAGGCAGAAGTACGCAAGCTGGTTAAGTGGATGTAGTCAAATGGTTGCCTGCTTTTTTCCTTCATTTTTCACAAAATATTCACTTCATACTTAATAAACTGGTTTTCTACTTCTTAAACTTTGTTTATTTCTTGGATCTCTCTTAGACTAGGATTACAGGGAATGGGTTGCTTGGCAGAAGTTTTCTCCTGTTCCAGTTTATCTTTCAATTCTAGTAACACTTGGTTCTTGGCTAACTGAAAATATGTTTCCCTACAGTTGAGAAAAGCATTATGCAAGTTATAGAAAAATCAGCTCTGTGCTCTCCTGCTGTCTTGAAGATCTGTTTGGTATTCCCAGGAGCATGAAGTGATTTGTATCGAATTTATTCACTTCTGACCACCACAGAGTGTAATAAATGTTTTTCAACACAGTAATACTATCATTTTGTAGTCCCCTGTGTAAACAACAATTGATTTGTACAAGTATTACTTTGCATTGACTGTGCAGTTGTCACATTAAACATCTTTCCTTGCAAATTATATAACTCACATCTGGTCTCTTAACCTTGGGATCTCTGCCATGTACTGCTATATCTATGATTACTCTTTTGGCAGAAACTTTTTCTTCTACCAGCTTTCAAACTTCAATGCATACTTTATACATATTGTGATAAATACACACTCTAATTCCTGACTTGTGCCAAGGTCAGAGACAAATAGTTAACTTTTGCTCTGGCTTTGACAACTCATTAAAGACAATACAATTCATACAATACAATTAATCCAATTCAGCACCACCAGCATTTCTGAAGGTTTTTTTTACTTTGCATGGCATCCATGAAAAATTTTGGAAAATAATAAAAATAATTTGAACATTATTTTTGCAAGTTAGGAACATTAATTAATATAGCAAATTGTACAAACAATACTTTTAACTCAAGAGATGTGTTTCAATTTCTTAATAGGCTTATGGTGAATATTTACTATGTGATTTTTAAGGACAAAATAAGTATAGAGCTGGTCCAATAACAGCGGATCAGATTCTCTCCCACTCTGCATAATTTGTAATCATTTTACTTTGTCTGAACTGAATGCAAAGCATTGCTACTTTGTTTATGTTTACCTCTAAAAATGTAAACAGCTGTGTATGGCACCAGAGAATATTACCTACTCTTTTGTTCCAAATTATCATCATTTAATTGTTTCATATTTTTTTTCTGCTAAAATATGTCAAAATATACATTTCTAAATTTTTTACACTTTTTTTTTTAATTAAGTGCTCATTTAGACCTCAATTAAGTTCAATTGCTCTCACCAACCTACAGCACTTATTTTTCTGTATTTTTTCACTTATTTTTCTGTATCAGAATCTTGATAATAGTGAACATGTCAAGCAGGTAACATTGGAAATTGATAGAGGTGACTTTCAGTCAAAAACTTCAGAAGATCAATGACAGTTTTCAAAAGATGCTAAGACTTTTTTCACTGTAAAGTTTGTACCAGTATTGTGAGCCTGTGATCACTACGGTTTTGCTCTGATAAACTGTAAATAACAGAATTCGGGTCTGAAATCCAAATGCTATTATTCTGAAATGTTTTCTTTTTAGGGTTTAAAAAAAAAAAAAGGTTTTGCCAGTGGAAACATTAGAGAAATTTCAGAGTTTAATTTTGGAACTGTCATAATGAGCTATTTAGAACTGAAAAGCTTCCTTTTGACCAATCCAGCAAAATATTCAAAATACTCAATTGCATTGTTTTGACCAGCTGTAATATCCTGTGCCCCCTACAACTTTCCTATTTATGAGAATCAGGTTATGTCAAGTTACCTGATGTAGCTTGAGCAGGCAATGAAATACTTCATTTAATTTCTGAACAGGAAATATATTTTTTTTTTTAGGAAACAGGCACTTAACTAAGCAAAAAAATGAAATAAAAAATTAAAAGAGACGGTAAAATAGGAACTAAGTCCATTATTAGCAATCTTTCCTGTTGCGTATGTTACATAACACTGAAGTTTTTATATTAAAATTATAAGTTTACCCTAACTTAGAAAATATCTTGATATTTCAATCAAAGTAAAAAAAACTTTGATAGTGTTATTAAACCCATTATTTTATCATCTCTAACAGTATCCATATACTGCCAAAATACTCAGAACAACTATAACTTGCAACAACAAACTTCCTTGAGAAGAACAGAAGCTTCCATAATCTTTACTCAGAGAAATAAACAGACCAATAGGTTTCTTAGAACTCCAGGTTATAAAAAATAATCTTTTTTTTTCTCTTTTCTTAAAAAATGGTAAAATAGATATTGTAGCAGTACTTATTAATTAAACAAAAAATGCTCTGTTGCAATGATATGTTGTTTAATTTATGTTTGGTGCTTCAAGTTTAAAATATTAACAGGGTTGTTTGTTTATTTGTTTTCCATTTGGAATACATCAACCATGTTTCCCCACCTGTCCTGTCTTGAATTGAGAGCAAACTGTACTGAAATAAGAAATACAGTTTGACAAATGAACCCAAATGAGTTTTGAGGTTTTGGGACTTCATCCTGAGAAGTTTAGAATACTACAATATTTTTAGTGAACAAAGATTAAAAGGCAAAAGTCTTACAAAAAGAAAGGAAATAGAAGAAAACACTAAATACGTTTTTGTTTGTTTGTTTTAAGTCTTGGGATTGGGTTAATGATCAGGTAGAGTGAAACAGTCCAAACTGTTGGAAAAAAATAGTTGTCTTACATTTAAAACAGTAAGGAAAGAGATATATAGAGCAGTAAAATGAACAAAGTAGAAAGGCCCATTATTTCTGCAAAGGGAAAAATAATCCTATTCTATCCAGTAGAATTGTTTTAGTGTAAGTTGCTTGCTTACAAGTTGCTGGCTTGCTTTTAAAAAACACGCTAAAGAACATATATCCAGTCCATTAAAAACCTAGAAAGGAAAATAGTACCAGGAAAAAAATCTTGATAGTCATCACAAAACACAAAATGAAATCCTTTTAATTATTGTCAAAGTGCGTTCATTCATCATTCATCCAGAGAAGCAAACACACCAACAAAAAACACACGATATCTGCTAAGTGCCGAATAAGCTAAGTGCTGAACTTAGGTATTTCCCCATAGTGAGCTGATATCTGACAGATATCATCACTCAAGTAAAATTGTGATGTCTGAGACAAGAATGTGTATTAGGGGATTGGAATCTGGAAAACTCTTTTTTTTTTTTTTTTTTTCTAAACAATTTGCTTACCAGTTTATTAAGAGAATACAGTAGCTATGCCAAAGCAAAGAAGAAAGCACTTCTCAGAAAATGTTTTACTATTACAACATAGAATAGTCTATTTTTGGAAATCCAGAAAGCATATTTATATTTTTAGAATTACTTCCAATGTGTTTTTTATTTTTTTTTAAACTAGAACTGTATTCGTGGTACAGTCCGAGTAGCTATCAACAGATCTTTGAGCCACAATAAAAATGAAATGTATTATTTTCTACATATCAACATTGCAGACAAATGTTGACTTAGTCCAGAAATTCATGTGCAAATTACAGTGCAAAGTAGATGTAGGAGCCTTTGATATGTATTATCTACCTCTGAGCATATTTAGTGTATGTAATTTTGCAAAATAAACTGAAAATTTGAAAGGTTTCTGAACGCAAGATATCTGCTTGCTATATTTATTTTTTATTTAGCTGCTTACATACATTTAGCTAGACTTTTTAATTTGTGAAGCAAATTAAAATATATTGCCATCAGACCTTCCTTTAGAAACAATGCAATCTAGTTATATAGAATGTATCAGTTTGTTTTTGTTTGAGAGAGCATGCATCATTTCTTATTCACCAATTTCTCATGATTATCACGTCATTATTTATTTATTTATTGTAATTACTGTAGCAAGTTACAGTTTTAAACTCTATGGAGTTATTATAACTTACTTAATTCCTAGTTTTTAGCAGGCAGAATAAAGATAATGACATGTATTTTATTTTCATTTAGCAAAAAACTAATGGGCTGTGAATATTGCAAAAGGACAGGAAAAACTGTCAGGTGATTTTGCTTTTTTAATAATTATTACAAAGTAAAAGTTTGGAAGCAAATTTATTTCACATTCACCTTTCAAAAAAAAAAAAAAAAAAAAAAGGAAAGAAAAAGAATCCTAATCCCTTTTTTACATAAAGTGTTTCTAAATTTTTGAGTTTCAGTATAAAAAGACTGTTCTCTGTGCAACTTCATAGGTACTGATGTGTTTATTTCAAGCTATGCCTCAAGCATTTCTCAAGGAATACATACAGCTCTCTTGAGAAAATGTCTTAAATAAAATAAGAACAAACATCAAGAATTCCAAATAGTTTCTGCATACTGCTGATGGATGTCTTTCTAAGTTACTAGTTACAGCTTTTACCTCCTGTCTTCTAGATTATCAAAGTACTCCCTCCAAAGGCAGCTAGTTCAGAAAAAAAAATATAAAAATCTCACAGTTAAAATTTGATTAATCTGTTCCTACATTCTAGGCTGAAACCCTGCCCTCCCTGGGAAAAACAAACAAACAAACAAACTAAAACAATCAAACAAAAACCAGTAACTGTCCTGACTCAATAAATTTAAAAATTCCTGTGAAAAAAAAAATAAAAAAATTCCTAAGAAGGTGTGATAAAAGCATTAAGATTTCTACAAATAACTCTTTATTGCCCTCATTATTTTTTTTTTTTTTGACTGTTTGCAAAAAACAGTAAATGTAGCACTTTATTCAACTATCTCAACATAAAGCAGCCCATAATTTGGGTACTTAGTGATTGCACAATACCTATTTCAGTTCAGTGACACCGTTTCCACCTAATTTCATTTTGTGTCAGCCTACAACTGAGACTCAGAGTCATGAAGTCACTTACTGAAAATGATTACAAAAATGCATGATGGATATTATTATTACCAGGTAGGCTAGGTTTTCCATCAAGCAAAGGCACAAAGTCATTATTTGAAAGAAAATCCTTGGATGTAAGCTCAGGATCCGGAGGGAATAGCTAGCCTTTAATGTTCCTGTTTGGCCTCTTCCAGGGCCTCCTCCCACCCTGCCCACAGGGTATGTTTGGGGACAGTAAATGGCTGTATGTGTTTAAGAAGCCTCATAAAAATCAGTCTTGTAATTGAAGCTATTGTAACTACAAGTGATCATTTCACCAGAAATTTGCAAACACGGTGCTGAAAGGATCTAACCAAATTTATTTCAGATCCTCATTTGTTATTACACAAGACTATTAGATGTTTGTAGATAACAAGCAAGAATAAAGTGCATATGTGAAAATCATCAATTTTAATTATTTCTAGGTAAGAGCGTCTAAAACCTGCACTGTTATGGCCCTCTTTGAACAACCTGAAGAGAAGTTTTATACCAGATTAAAAAAATACATACTCAATAAACATACAAAGTAGTTGTAAAAAATATTAGTAGAAAAGAAGAAAATAACCATTATTCTGGAACTTCAAAACTTTCCTAAGGTGCTTACACCACCTCCAGGCTCCAAAAATTAAAAGAAAAGGCACTCCATATTTTCCTCTGTGTTCAAAATTACTTCATATTGCATTTTCCCTTTTATTATTATTTATTTATTTATTTATAGCTTTCCCTTTCTATTTATAGCTTTCTTCTTCTAAGTAAGCTTATAATTGTTACAAGGAACCCCTTCATCTTTACATATTGTTTTTCACTCTACTTCCCTATATTGTAAAAAAGTTGAATTTAAGATAAAATAATATAGCAGATACTGCAGAATATTCTGATATTACTTATATAACCTCTTTAAACTAAAGTTACCTCAACACTCATCGTAGGAAAAGCAAAAATCACATTTCAACAATTTACTTGATTGAGATTTATTTCTTATGTTTATCTTGATTTCCATTACAATATTGCTGGATTTTGTTGAAAACCTATGTGATTTCTGGACAACTCTTTTGGCTCTGCATTTCAGTATGGCCAGAAATACATATCAAAACAATCTATTTGTTATACGAAAGCCACTGAACTCCTGTCACTGAAAATTGAATTTATTTTCCTTTCTAATTTATTTTGACGTTCTATGAGAACGTCATTAGACAGCCACAAACGTCTTCTTCTGAATAGACCATTTATGTTTGTATAACAAAAAGCATCCATGTAGCACATGTAGATACGTAGGTAAATTACACGCACTGAGAATGCCCTGTCCCTAACTTTCTGAAAGCCTCATTTTTCAGTAGACATGATATCCTCATTAATTCCAGCTGCTGGAGAAATAGAGATAGTCTCTAAAACAGCTAGACTCCATGGACAAGTTAATTCCAGGTAGGTGATACTGCGGGGTGTATGTGGGGTTAGGGATATGACAAAGAGACTTGTGGAAAGAAAATGACAAGAAAAATCTAAGACAATAGGACTCAGAAATTTACTGTGTACTGAATAAGCTAAAATTTCCACCTTACTGCAGGAAAAGTACATTGTATAAACACAAAAGCAATGTAATAAACTGTTCTACCTTGAAAGTCACACAAAAAGATAGTAGTACTCGCAGCAAACAGTTATTTAAAATAGTGCTAGGAGTACCAAAGATAAGATAATTCAGGACTTAGTCTGCTCCTGACATCTAACTACCAATCCAAAGCTCCTCAGCTTTTTAGTGCAAACCCTAGACCCCTCTGCCACTCCTGGTAAAGAGATGTGATGAAACAACATTTGTAAAAAGCAGAAGTGTCTCTCAAGGGCACAAAGAAGTGTAGTAGGACTGCTGGTGCAGACTTCATCGGTTATTTGTCAAAAGTAGGGTAATTTGTTAAGGTACTTTGTAACTATAATTATTAAGTTATGAAATGTTTATGGGTAGTGCATCTCAATGGGAAAATATTATTTAAAATGTTTATACAGAATAATAGCCAACAGATTGGTAAATAAAGATTTCCTGTCATACTATTTCAGGACATCTGAAGTCTCATGCATGAAGCAAAACAGTATTTCATAAACCATTTATCTGGGCATGTCTGGAGAGTGTATGACATTGGGTTTCCCACATCTATTTACAGAGCTAATTTTCTTTGGGTTTGGAGTTCTTCCAGAGTTCATGTTTGTTTTTTTTTTTTGCAAAAAGTAGCTATGGTACTGGCCCATTCAGCCTCATTTCTGTTACCCTGATTTCAGAGACATCTGTAGCTAGCAAAGTGATTCAAACGGTGCCATTCAATTCCAGAAGCTGGAAGTCCATATCAGTTGATAATAAATGTTGTTTTGTAAGCTAAATATTATTCATATGTATTTTTTGAAGCCATTGTTTAATTTTGACAGCCTGTAAGTAAGCTTACCACAGGCTAGAAATGAGCATTTACCTTGGAATCAATAAAATTACTTTTGAAAACTCACAAATAACTTCTGTTGCAAATTCACAGATATTCAGTCCCCTTAGAGGTAAATGAACATGGTCTGAATTTTTTATATACCTGATGAATAACCATTGGGCTACACCTGGATCCAAACTGTCTCTATCTGCTTTGTGCATAGATTACTTTCATTATATTACATGAAGTCTGCTGCAACTTATTCAGTAAATATCTTATTCAGTAAATGAATAAGATTCTCATTCATATGCAAATTATTCCACATTCCATAGGATTTGGTATTGCAACATAATCACGTAATTCAGAAGCCTGTTTAATTCCATCTATATTTGCCAGGAACTGATGTTACATTATTTTTCTGTGTTACTATTTTCCATTTTCAAAAGTATATGAGCATGGTTTTAGGCGATGTCCACAATAATACTACCTTCCACATGCAAAGTGCTCCATGAATTTTTGAATAGAAAAAAAAAAAACAAAAAAAAACACACCACAAAAAGATTTCTGCATAGAAATGCAACTGACTACATATAATCATTAACCTGTTTAAAATGGGCTGAAAATAACATGAAATATCCCAACCCTGGTGGATTTGGAATTTATTTTTTTAAGTGTAGTAGGACATCATAGTTTTCATGACTTCATAAGCTAAAGTTAGAGTAGTAGCCACTTTAAAAATACAAGCTGCAGTTTAAACATTTTGGATGAAAGCAGACATGAAATATTTCTTACTTCAGCTTCATACAGTTAAGGAATTATCACAGTTCTAGATATATCTTTCCATAAATTCATTGAAAAAAAAATAAGGATTATTCTTTGTATCAGGGAGCAGAGATGGATAGTAGTCTTTCTTTCTCTGGGGCATATCCTTCCTACTTGAACCAACTTGAATGGTCTTTCCCTGTTGGGAACATGAAATACTAACTAAGCATTTGTTGCTTTTTGCAGCAGCAGCAACAGATTCAAAGATATTGTTGCTACTAGTTTTTGGCAAAAAGCCATTACAACACATTCCAATATTGCCTTTATTTTGTGAGGGAGCTCTGCTGTAATGGAGAGACATAAACCAAATATCTTCTTTGGTTTTTCTTTCTTTTCTTTCTTTTTTTTTTCTCTTCGTACAGAAAAATTATCCCCATATTAAGGGCTTTTCTATTTCATAGCAATTGCTCTACCATTCCAGTTAGGAGGTTGATTTGGAGCCTTAAAACTATGTTGTGCAACCTGTAAGGCATAATGTATGTTTCCCATTCACGCAGTTCAGAAAACAGTATTTAGTCATTAATATCCAGGTCTGCTTCAATGATAAATTCCAATCAGAAGTCAAGGAGATGGCATACATTTCTGATACTCATCTGCTATTATTGCAGAATCTTGCTTAACTTACGCTAAAGCTAAGACGTCTGTCTAAAACTCACTATTTGCTTACACACTGAAATGAACTTGGGAGATTTTGTGTCATATTGCCCCCTGGTGAAACTTTTTGTACAATTTCTATTTCAAAACTTCACTTTTATTTTTATCACTGTTATTGCCATATTAATGTATTCTTGATGACTAAATGTAATTCTTTTAATATTAATAAACTTGTACTCATTTAAAGACAAAATCCTCATACTCTGTTAAACAGGAAAAGCTAGAATATTCTTAAGTTATTTTTTCTTAATCTCATCACTGAGATTTTCAGGCTAGACTTGCAATAGGCCTGGGTTCCAAACTCACAGTCACTTTCATACTTAAGGTCATATCCGTAATAAATTTCAAACTTACCGATATTTTTATATAATACTATCGCACATAGCATAACATTTAGTACCTCATTTACCAGACTACAATAAAATAGAAAGAATAAACAATTCTATTGAAGAAAACACAATTAAAGAGAACACTGTGTAAAGTATAAACTGAACTTTGGCAGGACATAAAACACTGAAGCTGTAATTCTGCATCCAAAATTAAGGTCATGCTAACTGCTTAGAGGAGGATTATGCGCTGCAGTAGGGATTACCTTGAATTCTACTCACTGCCTATAAAAGACTACTGCTAGGCTTTTAGTGACATTGACTCCATCAGAAATATTAAGGACAGATATTTCAGAAGTGCTTGGAATTCAGTACCTCTTATTTGGTCACCTGTGACAAATTCTTGAAGACTTCTTAAAGATGAGCAACTGCAATCACCTGTCACAAAAGGAAACAAGTAATTTTATGTATATATTTATATATAAATATGTAATATATATATACATAAAGCCATATAATTACACCAAGTTTACTTGAAAAGTAAAATAACTTTGTCATTTGACTAAATTCATTTTTTCCTCTATCTTAGATATTATTTTGATTTCCACCTAAAAATAGAAGCCACTGTGAAAAGTCATTTGGCACCAAGGTGGCAGTACTGTCATAGAAGAGGCAGAGTCTACTTCCTGAAGACCTTGCTTTAGACTCAGCTGCTGAGTGGGCAACTTGCCAGTCTAACAGATGGGCATCAGTAATGGCAGTAATGTGCCCTTGCCCGTGTCTGTGCAACTACTGCATTTGCCTAGGGAAAGGCTTTCATCCAAGATTGTCCAAACAGCTGTTCATTCTGAGTTCCTATCCACATTGTTAAGAAGAGATGTCAACACTAATCCGTTTTCAAGCTATAATAATTATTTTTTAAAAGAAAATAAATGCAGCTTTATAGCTGGTAGAGTATGCACAGTGAAAAGTCAGTATGTTTACACAAGTACACCATCTTCATAAGGCTCTCAGCTCCATCTTTCAAATGAAAAAAAGAAAAAGAAAAGGCATGATTATGCATGATAAAACAAGGCAGCAAAGCTATTTCATCATGAACACATCCAAATACAAATAAGACCTGGTTTAGTGTGATACTATAGCTGGATCCCAGGATTTTTGTTTCTATGACCAAGTTTTATGGAACTCTGTTCCATACAACAGTTCTTAGAGGGATCATGCTCCTCTTTGAGTTTTCTCTTTCTGATAGCCTTTTCATAAAAATGCCACAGTTTTAGTGCAAAGGAGGCAAAAGAGGACACAATAATGAGACAGTGACAAACCATTAAGTGCCTCGTACTGCTGTACCAAGCCTAATCCTACCTCCACTGCAGTGATGGCAAGTCTCAAAATCTGCTTTCTATGGTCTTCCACTTTGCTATTAAATCAGTACCTAAAATCCCACATCATAAGATCAAAAGGCCAAAGCTTTTCCTATTGACTGTTTTTTTAACTGATGTGACACAGATGACTATAGATGATATAGATGTGACATCTATGACTAACATCATACAGATGACATGTTGGGCTGTGAACTTTCCAGATCTTGGTGCTTTCAGACAATCCATTCATACAGTTAGACAGCTGACTAATGACAGCTCTGAAGTTCCTGTCCCTGGTATCACCACTCTCTTGGCAACAGAAGCTGTCAGGCTTGCTGAATGGACTCCAACAGGGTCAGCTGAATGTGTGGATACATTCAAGCACTGTGTTATCCAGTAGTTGCTACATTATCTTTCCCATGTTCAGGTTCTGGTTTAGGTTGGAAATTAGGAGACGTTTCTTCTCAGAAAGAGCAGTCAGACATTGGAACGGGTTGCCCAGGGAGGTGGTAGAATCACCATCCCTGGGGTTGTTAATGGAAAGGTTGGACCTGTTGCTTGGGGACATGGTTTAGTGGGTGACATTGGTAGTAGGGTGATGGCTGGACCAGATGATCTTGGAGGTCTTTTTCAACCTTTATGATTTTATGATTCTATCTTTGGGTTGACAACAAAATGTAGGCTCTAGGGACTGACTTAGGACACTTAGCATGTGGAGTTGATATAAAAATGTTGATTTCTGAAAATTGGTGGGTTTCTCCTTTGGATTGCAGGACCTGTATAAAAACCCTTTCTAATTATGTGGACCTCATTTGCAATTATGTATCTCTACTACTTCTATCTTTTATACATTTTTATATATAACATTTTTCTTAGATGCTTGAAAAGGTGAAAATATCACTGAGTTAAGGACTAGAAATATATTGTAGACATTTTTCTGTACCTCAGTAATATTTTTTCTCCTAATTTGTACATATATCCTTCCAGTAGTATTTATTCCCTCTGTTGAACCTGTGTTCTTTTTCATTTGCAAACCATATCTGATATGCAAAAAAGGTCCCATAGAGTTATTTTTCAAAGACGTATTGAAAAAAATAGCATGTTACAGTATGCTATGCTTCCAGATATGCTTCTAGCCCAGGTTCCAATCTAACCCTTCCTTCCTTCTAACGCTAATCTTCTAGGGGATAGTATATAATCTACCCTAAGAAGCAAAACAAAAAGAAGCATAAAAGTGACAGTATTTTCTGTGGTGTACTAGTGACAGTACATTTGCTACCAGTTGGATGATATGGGTTCCAATCTGCCCCAGTGCAATATAAATTATATTTCTTATAGTTTAATAGCCTACCAATAGCTTTTATGATGAGTATTTAAACAAAACAAAACAAAAAATCCTCTTCCAAAACCACATTACTAAATAAACTCACGCTAATAGGCAGGAACATTTCAGGTAAAAGAAAGAGGGACATACTTACAAGTTCCCTTTGTATCGATGTTAAATTGTTTGTTTCGTCAAACATTTGAATCCCAATGTATGATATAATCACATCATAAATTTTGATGTAATTAAACAGTGACCTTCCCTGGGAAACTAATGGACTTCTGGAAAACATCCCTCAATAAGATAAAAGATATGCTCCTTTCCCATTGAATTAATTCACATGGCCTTCATGGAATTTTCATACGATCACATTCCAGTTTGGACTGAAAACAAAAAAAAAAAAAGGGTTTTCATATGATATTACTACTTTAAAAAATCTTTAATGTGTGTAGAAAAGACCCAGGCAGATATCTGGAACACAATTCAGAAAATGATCATACTCCTTTCTGCACGATGTCAAAACAGTCTTTGCCACCTATCATTTTTAATGTTCCTTGAAAACTTATTAAAGCATTTACAAATAAACTTTCCACATCAAAACCCAGGGTATCCTTTTAGTGTTTTGTTCTATTGTGAAAGCCACAGCGATTACAGATTAGTCTGGTAGATCTTTGGCTCCTGCCTCCCCAGTTTTCTAAAGGCAACACTTTCTATTGTAACTCATTATTGTTTGTTTCCTTGACAATCTTTCTCATCTAGCCTTCATGGCACAAATGACTACAGACCTGGCAGCATTAGCAGATTTCTCATCAAAAAAAATCCACAGAACGTCTTGTTAATTCTAGCTATGTTGGTGTCAACACAAGCAGCAGAAAAAGAAGAATAAAAAAAAAAGTGGCAGGAAGAACTTTTTACTCTTCTGCTGCTTGAGGAAACGAAGTGCATAAGTATCTATATACACACCTGTAAATATTCCTCTATGGGTACATACCATGAAATATTCTGTGTTGTTCTTGGGGCAGCATAGTGCTAGGACTTTGCTCCACAAATCTCTGCTCCTTCATTCCTCCTAGCATGGCAGCGAGATTTTTTCACTGCTGAAATTGCTTCCTGTATTGAAATGCTGTTACTTCTAGGAAGGCAGAGTAATGTCTGATCCTCTAAATTTTATTCAGCTTGACTTAAAGGTGACTGAATAAAAACAATTAGACTAATTCAAAGTCTTCAAAGTGTCTTTTATGCCAAGTGAATCTTGTGACTGTACGTATAGTATTGTATCTTACAGTTTTGTGCATGCACAAGCAGAATCAAATATGTTTATACAGACAGTTTCACATATAGATTATTCTACACTCACACTACACAATTTTATTTTAGTTCCCAAAATGAAACCATGATGATCAGGAATTCTTGGGGGGTGGGGTGGGGGTGGGGGGAGGAGAAGGGATGATGGGTAATCTTTCAGGCATAAGAAAGGGCAAACAAAGAACTGTCATACATTGATTGATTTTATCCCAATATACCAATATAATCACTACTCCTTACTTTCATGTCTAAGAAAGAGAAAAGCTTCCTGCTTTTCATGAGCAGCCTGTTTTCAATCATTGAATCATAGAATGGCTTAGGTTGGAAGGGACCTTAAAGATTATCTAGCTCCAACCCCCCTGGCATGGGCAGGGATGCCACCCACTAGATCAGGTCAATGCCAAACTCTTGGCTTGTTGATGTTAAGTGCTGAGTGCTGTGGCTATTGTTGAGAAGGTGGCCAATTCCCAATAATAACAGTACTTGATACCATTTTCAGGAGCCACAGGAAGCCTAATTCACTGCACTCCACTCTTCACTACTCTGCCTTTGCTCCATTTTTTTTTCTACCCTTCTGAGACAAGTTGATTGTTCCGCATTGATTGTTCCTGCTCACTGTCAGAAGATGCTTCTGAGAAGGTATAAGCCAGCTCTGCTTGACAATGCAAGCTTGGATTCTAGGCACTGTGAAAGCACACACAGAAAGACAGACCTGTTTCTAAAATATACCATAAGGGAATACACAAAAACAAAGCATAAGAGAAAAGACATATTATGTATGGTTTGCAAGGGAAGAACTGAAGCACACTGCGATTTACTTGCTACAGGCAAAAGCAAATAATCACACCCTAGATTTCTTGAATCACTTTTGCCACAAGACCATTGTCTCTTAATGCCATTTGCTGCCATATGTTAAAAAGACTTACAGATATACAGGGGGTCTTCTGTAACAGCATCACTCTGACACTGCTGCAGGATTTTTGGTGAAGATGAACTTTACCTGGGTCTGTTCTACAGAGTAAGAATAGGGACTGAAGAAGGTAAGGAAAAAGGAAGGGGACAAGTGGAAAAGGGTTACAGATTACACATTTCTCTTAACCCCTACACACTGTGGGAGAAGCTAAAGTCCCTGTAGTGCATGTGGGGAAGTGGATGGGGAAGGCAGTGTGGGTTGCCCCTGCCATGGGAAAAGGCAAACCCACTCGTGGGATTGTCTTTGCCCAAGGACCAGGGTATACCTGGTGGGTAATGCAGAAAGATGGGGATATCAAGTGTGTGCCTCAAGGAGATTTAACACTGGGAGAAAATTAATCTGTTATCCAAGTTATGTGTCGTAGGAGGACACTGCAGAACCAATGACAGGTCAACTTTGCAAGGAACCGGGCAAGTGCAACAGTGATGTGAGCTAAGCTGGTGCTGGTGTCAAGAAAACCAACTTCGCCTGCCCTGAGTGACCACTTTGACAGATGAAGCTGAAACCATCAACAGTTTTTATGAGCATTTTGGGAAAAGACCTATAGAATAAAGAGAAGTACAGACATAAAAATGCTTCAATGGACAGAAAACAATGGTGATGAGAACATCTATATACTAAACTGTACCCGATTGTGACACAAATGTTATGGAATAAGGGGTGGAAGTTGTGTTGGGTCTGTCTGAGCTGGAGTCACCTTTTCCCTGCAGCAGCCCGCACAGTATTTGGAGCATGTATTTGGAACATGCTCCAGCCTAGGCCTCATGTTTTGAAAAGGCAAATAATATCAGGCGTTTGATTTTGACCTAAAAACAATACACAAATAACATGCTACTATTTCTCTTGCTAGGCACTCAGAAAAATGAAGAGCAGAGATGCATAAGAAAAGTTACAAATTAGAGAATAAAGCACTTTTTTACTTCACTGTTTTACTTTTGCTAAAAGGATATTAGCAAAACATGAAATACAAGGTATTTTTTCAACTGAGTAATTTCAATAATATGTGTTTCACAACAAACACTTGTCATGGGACCTTTGTTTAAAAGTCAGCTGCATGTTAGTTTAGGGGTGTTGGTAAGAAGGCAACTTTATACTCCATCTAGATAATGACATAACAGAGAAAAGATATTACTCTCATTTTCCAATTTCAATTTGGTGTTTATTAAGATGGATTTTAAAAAAGTAGATCTATTTCATTTCTTCTTTGTCTTTCATTGGAAGTAAAAATGTTTTTAATTGATCTGAACTGCATTCCAACACCTATTCAGATAGAACATTAAGTGTTGTAAACATTTAATTTACATCATACATTTTCTTTGAGTTCCCTTTCCAGTTGTGTATACAATTAA
The DNA here is from genome assembly GCF_965140915.1 of Aythya marila. Classification (NCBI taxonomy): domain Eukaryota; kingdom Metazoa; phylum Chordata; class Aves; order Anseriformes; family Anatidae; genus Aythya; species Aythya marila. The sequence goes on along the minus strand of NC_139045.1, from coordinate 23,391,723 downwards.
ATATTATGTTTTGAATGGCACAGAAAACAGGTGTAATATAGCATTCACATGTTACTTTTATGAAATAGTAATTCTGAAAACTTAATTGAAATTCTAACTACAACAGGCAGATGGTAACTTAAATCCATTTCACCTATTGTTTTGAAAAATGTTTTACTTGGGGGCTAATGAAGATATAAGTTCACTACTGACTGCAAAAGTTTTCATATGGTGCAATTAAAAATGTAATCCAAAATTCTTTAACAGTGTTTTAGATCAATCAGACTGTCTACTGGAATATGGAAAACCTGAAACTTAAATTTTTGTTTAGAATCATTATAGTAAAGCACATCTGGACTCTTGTACCCATTTTGCTAGGGGATCTCTCTTTTTGACAAAAAATCACAGACTCTGATTTTTCAATAACACGCAAAGCATTGTTGAGACTAACTTTTTTTGAGACAACTGTTTGTTGGCTTTTACAAGATGCTGTTTTCAAAATAAAGAATGTTCCACTCAGCTCTAGTTTCTAGTATTCTTTTTAACTCCTCTGCTTCTTTAACGACGTTTTTGATAGTAACTTATGGAATGATACTACTTGAGGTGTTTTTTTCTTTTTCTCTTTTATTTTTTTGATATGGTTTAAAAAGCAGTTATTTATGTTGCTCAGACCTTGAAATAGTTTTTTTTTTTATGTTTATGCTAATGAAAAGATAGAATCTTCTATTAAAGTATCTACTACCTGCAATTTATACAGCACTGTAAGCCCTACAACATATTATCCCTGGAAGTTTATAAATCAGAATCCCCACTGAAATGCAAAATTCTTCTTAAAAATCAACAGCAAATTATAAATGAACAAGACAATGGTCTACTATGATGCTCGTGATGCAGCAGGCAGGTATTCAAACTCTCTTAAACCTATTGTCCAATCTAAACAAGAAATTCTATCAAAACCGGGGAGGAGTTTGACTTTGGATCAGTTTTAGACTTCTCATCTGAGTCCAATCTCTGTTGTCAAACTTAAAGAAAAAAATAAAATAAAATAAGCTGTTCCTGAAACAATGACCAAATTAATTCTTTGCTATTTATTTCACAAATTGTTCCTTTCAGTGAATCAGAGAATTTCATTCACTAGCATTCAAACCTAGATATGTCCTTCATCCCAGGTCTCTAGCTAAACCCCAAAATCCATGTAAGGTTTAAATGACTCATCTTTTGCAATGGTGTTCAAATCTAGCCATTTTTGTCTGGAGCAACAAGCAAGATCTTTCTTCAGAACTTACTTTGATAACTAAAAACTTCTCCTGATGCTTTTAGGCAGTATATTACATGTAGGAATTTATTCTAGGATAGTGTCTCATAGAAACATCTCATATGTGCTCTGCGAAGTAAAAATACAGTAACAACACAAACACTAGGCTTTCCTTACATTCCTTGATTTTTTAAAACACTCTGCATTCCTTATTACTTGTTTTTTCAACTAATTTTCAGGTTTATTTTATGGCACACTTATCATGTATGCTTGTGTGTGTGTGTATGTGCACAACCACATCTATACATCTGTACATATACAGCACAATATATACAAGGTACAATAGTATCTTGTTCAACAGAACTAATAAAGAAATTTAGGATTAAATTACATAAACTATAAGTGTAACATCTGACAAAAGCATTCACCCTCAAGCTTTTAAGACACGTTATTTATATAAAGGAGACTTTTGGACATAATAATGTTAATTTGTGAGTCCATAACATTCAGTGCTGGGTTTCTTAACATTATCCTGATGACACTCAACAACTGTGTTGATAAGAGTCAGCATGTAGCAGGAAAGGAACAAACTACTATTACCAAGGACTAGATCTGCAAGATTTGGATATTGGCTCACATTACAGTTTTCAAAGGTCATGGATTTAACACAGGATGAGTACACGGTATTACAGGTAGGTAGGAAATTAACAGATAAATTTTCCTGTAATTAAACAAATTAAATGTAACATATGTACATATGTACGTAAATGAGCTTATCCTTTGCCCAAAAACAATGTTCAGAAAAAATGATGTTCAGAAGAAAAAAAATTGACATCTTACTCCTTTTTAAATTATAAGAGGTAGCATTTTCCCTTCGTTCTCATTGTTAATGCCTCAGCTTCATTTAACAAACTGGGCAAATTCAGCTTCCTTCACTTCAGCTTCCATATCCGAGACACAGATGATTTTTATCCCCAAGAGCTGACACTGAGGACTATGAGGTAATGACAATAATAGCTAACACCTTTTATCTTTATGAGGATTATAATCATATCCTCTACTTGTTTTGGAAAGTTTGCTTTTCACAAGAGAATTCTGAACCAAAACTGCTTCTCAACTCCTGGAAGAAGACTTGTAAATGCTTTCTCCTCTACACTCCCCCGAGACATAAGTGTATTCTGCTTTCCCTAAAAAAAATAGGCCATGTGGATTCTAAAGATGTTACAGGGTGTTCCAGTCAGGCACCTGGTGCAGCAAATGAGAAGAGGACTACTGCAGTTTGCAAGTGCCTGGCACATTAGGCACAGTCAGCAAGGACTCCGCCAGAACAACTCAAAGTGCCTGGATACATACTGTGAGGTTGTCAACAGCCTGCCCAGGGTGTCCAAACAAAAATGATCTAAAGCAAAAGCATGTGCTTAACAGCTTTACCAGGGCTGTGATTCTTTTCAGGCAGATTATTCCTAACTTTCCAATAATTCTTTCCTCATTCATCTACACAAATCAATCAATCAATAAATAAATAAATAAATATTCATTTCCAAAATGTTTTCTGCTTAGACCCATATGGTCTCTGAAAATAAACAGCAATTTCTTATTAATTTTCATTACATAGCCATGTAGTGAAGGCAGCTAGAAAATGGAGTATGTGTAGCTTTAGATTACAACGCAAATACTTATTTATCAAACACTATTTGGAAGAGATCACTACAAAGATATGGATAGGCTACTTGGATAATCTGGGTTTTAACCAGAACTGCTTTGTATGCACTACCTGTGTGCTTAATATGGCTCCATGGATTTCCCTTACTTCAAAGAGCGCTTAAAGTTGTGAAAATAAAGTCTGCAATTAAGAAAACAGGAAACTTTTTTCTTTCTTTCCTGTATCCTTTTTCTTTGTTCCCGTATCCTTTTTCTTCTTTTTTTTTTTTTCTTTTAGGAAGGTATGCTCTTTGCATAGCTTCTAAGATGATGTACATAGTCTTTTCTAATAAGGGCTGTAAATTCTACCTAAAGCTCTACTGCAGTATCCCTTAGAAACTGAGTTTAAATGAGGGTTTCATCATGCTTGTGTAGTCATTTAGTCTTCAACTGAACACATTATTCTGGTTGTCCTCAATTAGTTTTCACACTCTAGAGTTCTGACCTTAAAAAGTTGTCTTTCTCTTCTAGTTATGAATACTAATGATGTAGCAAATATTTGGCCCTTCTATTTTCAAGAAAATGTTTCTAATGCTGAATTTTACATCCATAGTCTATAGCTTACTGCACATTATGCCCAACCAGATGGCCAGTGATTTTCTAATGATAACAACAGTTTCATACCTAGTTGAGATGCCTTGTGCTTTACTAGGCCCTGCCAACCGCATTGCCTCTGCCAAGAAATTTCAGAAAGGTCTCCAAGGCTTTTCAGCTCCAGCAGTTCATAAAGCCAATGTGAAAAATTAGTTTTGAGGACTAATGACCACATGTCCAAAAGATCAATCCTTCTCTTCTATTTCTTGTTACATGCATGTGATTTTATTTATATTGCATTATGAGAAACCACTACTGCTGGAATTTGGAGGGCAGTTGAAATCTATACATTTGACTTGCTCTTCAAAAAAAAACAACAAGTTTGGATTTCCCCAGACACATTCTCTTTTCCATAATCTCACCCGAGAAAAACATGGAAAAGTGGACATTTACCCTGGATTTCCAAATGTCCAACAGTTCAGATGGTATAACATTTGCATATCAAGAAACACCAGAGAAGTTTTCCATGCATTTGAGTGGCTCATGTGTTGACCTTTTGCATTTCGGATTTCAACCCGACATATTATGTGGCAATAGGTTGTTCACACTCAATACATCTTGGTATAAGGTACTGAAAATGCCCAGATTACTTGAATAGTACATGTATCAGACATCTAAAACACAAAGGTTTTGTAGAACCTTTGCTGAGCCCATAGTTTGCACATATTAGTAAACTTCTGACTTGAGACAAATCAGATTCACTGCAGTTTTTTTTTTGTTTTTTTTTTTTTTCTCCTTGAAGCAAAGGCATCTACAGCACAGAAGACACCTGTACTCATCAATCAGAAATAGGTGCGAGTCACCTAGACAAATAGAGATACGAACTTAGGGTTATGGGAAGTGGACTGTGATTCTGTTGACTAAAAGCCCTTGACTGTGTAAAGAGCTTCACACGACAGGCTGAGATGTGGAGATATAAATGCTAGGGGAAATTAACCTCATTTTCTCAATTTGTGTGACACAGAACACACAAACATATTTATGTCCAGGAACTCACAGAAAGACATATAGATGCTCTAAGCTAACTTCTGGTAAACTCTGTTCAACCCATTTATCATTTGCCCTCGAACCCTGTAATTAACATGGATGAGCTGGGAATCAGTTCTCAACGGCCTCTGCATTAAATAACACATCCAACAGCATGAAATACACCTTGTTCATACTTTTGATAGCATGCATTAAAATTATGATGTAGAATATGTAGATTTATATCTAAATTCTTCTCTGATTATACAGTCAGTGAAATGCAGCTTTAAGTTCCCAAAGCATATGGTATATGTACTTTGAGTAACTGCCTTCTTAATAATGAACTTCTGCATGCTTGCACTTACAGCTTTATTTTTTGTGTGTGAGCTTAGAATGTGTAACAGCATAATGTGATAAAGATAACACAGTTAACGAAAACTTGCAAATTAGAATTATCTCATGCTTAATATAAAAAATACATGTGAATGTGAAGTATACTGGTGCTTATTTTGCCAAGGTTAAGTCAGCTTGAAAATCTAGAACATTTAGACTTAGGTATCTAGAGATATGATAATTGCATATCTCGATATAATATATATATATATTATATAATTTTATATTATATATATATAGAGAGAGAGAGAGCATGCTATTATTATATATAGCATGCAATACAATGTAACTTATTTACCTGATATCATGTGAGGAAAAACATTCAATGCACCATAAATGCTCTTTTCCACATGCAGCTTTTTTCAGTTCAATTTCCAAATTTACTTTTGGTTCTGATATTTTCCTCAGCATTCCGGATAGTTTCTTTGTAGGAAACTGTCCTCAGAATTCACAGATGCATGTAGGTATTCAATTTAATCACTTCTCCATTTTTTAGACCTATTTCTTCTGTGTATAAATAAAGCTTTTACAACTCAGAAGGCATTATTTTTAATCCTAATATATCGACTAAATTGATCCAAACAATTAAAAAAAAAGAAAAAAAGGAAATGTAAATTGTAAATCAGAGCAAAGTCATAGTGATTTATCTAGACTAGTTAATCTAGAATGTTTGTTCATTATTTACTTTCATTGTACTTGCTTGTACTGACAATTTTTGCAATGGAATATTTGTATTTACCATGTTGGTTTATTTATGTATAAATAAAGAAAATCATATATTTTCACACAGAAAAGCATTAAATATGCAGCTGTTGTCTATAAGAAGTTTAATAAAGAAATGTTGACTGTTTTTGGAAGTAGAGCTTGCAACATATGTATAAAAAGTTAATTTTCTTTCTTAATCAGCCTCTATTGATGCTGGTTTGATTACCCATGATAGATTTTAATTAATATTTCTAGTATTAAAATTCTGCACTTTCCTATCTTACTCTGATGGGAGTTCAATAACGACAACAATTAAAAAAAAATAAAATCAAACTAATTATGTTCATGGAAGATTAATATAGGTACCAAGTTAGGGACAGTAAAGAGCTTAGAAATTATACTGCAGGAGTTAAAGCCATATGAAATGGGTTTTTGGTTCTTGGACCAATTTTCATTTTCATTAAGTAGAAATCACATCATTTTCCAAGTTGCTGAAAATGAAGTATGTAAGGAAATTGATTTGACATCAGTTATATCTGGTTTGCATTTAGAATATTTACATAACATTAGAAGAAAATAATACTTTGAAAAATTATTTTTGGTATTAATTAAATTTGTCCAGCAATAATATTCTGCTCCAGTTCATGTTATAGGGCTCTACTTAGCTGTGAATACTGACTTTGGTAGCTGTAAATCACCTTTTCTTTCTCTTAACAGAGTGCTATTCTATTAGCGATTTTTTAAAGGTCTGTTGGAATAACAAAACACCAAAATATTGGAATATCATTCCCTCAAAACGTTTAGGGATATAAAGGCTAGAGAAGAGAGGTTGTTTTGATAATCTGACATGACATAAAATCATACATATATATATATGTATATATATATATATATGTATGTATGTATGTACATATATATATATGTTCTTTGTGCAGAAAATACTGCAGGCTAAAAAATGTACTAAGCACACCTGAAATGCATACATTAACTTATGCCACCATTTCTAAGACACCACTTTAAATTATTTAATCACCTATTCAGTCTTAACTTTGTTGCACAATATAATATTATGTTACACAATATAGCCTCTGAAATGCAAAAAAAGCACAAAGATTTGATTAACTGATGAAAACCATGAATAAACAAAGTAGTCTGGGCTACATAAACAATCCTGTGCTAATATTCAGGCAGTTCTGCATATCTTATGTTTTTTAGTCATTCAGACTCATTACAAAATACCAGCTGCGACTTTATAAAGGGCTTTTTTGGCACACTAGATTTCTTTAACCACATTCTGGAAATATTTGATTGGCTCTGACCTTGCCTTCTTATACTTCCACTTTTGCATAATTTGGACACAAGAATGTAGAAAAACTGTGCCAGGTAGGATTCAAGGCAAAAGATAGCTGTGAGATTTACCTTCAGTAGATGCTTGTTAGAGCAAACCCAAAGTTGTTCTAACCTGGAACAAGAAATCAGAGCTCTAACTACATCCTGGATAAGTTCTCACGCTGCTGTAACCAGTGGGAAAAAAAAAAAAAAAAAAAAAAAAAAAAAAAAGGTCTATTAACCCAAACAGACCACAATGACTTATTTTGAGTATTAAATACAATTAATACAATGAGTATTAAAAAGGGTAACTAGATACTGTTGTGACTGATGTATGATAAACCGTAAAAGAGACAGCACGGTGTTACTGGAGCACATTTGCAACAAATTAAATAATCATCTGCAGCATTGCCAGTAGAACAAAGAAACAGAATTGCCTAAAACACAAGGAACAGATACAGATAATGATAAACGGGAATAAAGAGAGAGAGAGATAATTCATAGGGATCTTCATGACTGAATTAAGCTGCTTGAAATACAGTGCCAGCAATCTTGAAGTGAACAGGATGAGTACATTTTTTGTTAGTGATTTGGTTTTCATATATTAGCCAGCCAACCCACACTTGCTGTCATTTCAGAATAAATGAAAGTAGGCAGCCAGATCTATCACTCACACTTGCTCTAACTCTGAAACAAATGACAGGTTTCATTAGGCTACAAAGAAAATTGCAATCAAAATGTTGGAATATTTTTTACTGAATAAATATAAATTGCTGGAGCATGTGTGCAAAAATATGAACTTATGGCATACATCATAAGAATTTCAAAGTATTCACGCACCATGTTCATGGAACAGGAAGAGATTTGCTTGTCACTGTTCTGCAGTGGAAGACTTACTATTCTGCAACACTCACTGCTTCTGTCTGCCCACTGCCATACACTGCAGTGATGATATTGCCAGTCATCATCTTCGTATGTTGATTAATCCTTAATCAAAGCCAATATGTGCATCTTCAATGCAATCCTCATACCATCACCACCATGACTCAGAACCAAATAACTGATTATTAAAAATAATTTTTGAATATTACTTATACAAATTACATCTACATGTATTTATTACACCTATATGTATTTAAATAAAATAATACAGTTTATAATTTATAAATCATTTTAATAAAATAATAAAAATAAATAATAATGTATATGAAAAAATAAATAAGAAAATTTTCTAACACAAAGTTTTGTATTTCCATCATTTTAAGTAGCTGTTTTGAAATACACTGTAGAGGTCCAGTATTTCATGGCTTGAACTGGAATAACAAGCATGTAAAGTAACATTTGTTCAAGATATGCCAAAAGGAATTTTTTAAAATGTACTTCTGTATCTAAGCAAAATAACACACCACTTTTAGAAGAGGACAAATAGATTTTACAAAGCTGCTTCTGATCATGATGTGTTTCATGTTCTGCCAAATGACTGCCATACACATGTGAAAGAATGAAAAAAAAAATCCTTCTTCAGCAAAAGAATTCAAAAAATCTCACTCTCTAGAAAACGATCAATGTCATTATAAAATGTCATTTTAAGGTGAGGAGAAGGTTAACTCTATACTCTGCTTAACACAGCTGAGGTTTTCACAACCTTTTTTAGTGTTTCATACCTCTTAAATCACCAACTACCACTGAGTACAAAATTCTCACTATCTGCAATTTTTCTTTGTATCCAGAAGAAACAGTAAAAATTCACTGAAATAAATATGATAGTTAAGTTAGTGCATTATTATACACTGCATGGAATAACTTATTTGTGGCTACTTCTAATCTCCTAATATTTGGTATTCAGTTACAGTGATATAAAATTCTCATCAAAATTTTGCCAATATATCTAGACACAATTTCTCCTGAATTTTAAGGACATCCATATCAAATCCATTCAAATCTAAATCTGAAACATCGATCTGTTTCTAATTACAAATATATAACTGTTTACATTTTTATGGATAAATAATGAATAAATACATATTTTTTCTGGATAAATAAATAAATAATGGCTCATCTTGAAAGGATATTACATGTTGGAGAATTAAGTTTTAATTAAACAGAAGGAAGGATCTCCTGCTTGTTTTATGCATAATATCCATTATACACGTATTATAGAGACCTTGACTGGAAATAAAGATATTATCATAAAATGCAAAAAGCACCGTAAATCCTTTTCTTCTGACTTAGACATTCTCCTGAAATATTCTACTGAAGAATCATAACAGGAAGACATTGGGCACAATCACAGCAGTGTCATCACAGGCATATGCCAACATTTTGGTCAAAGTCAGCCTTCGGTACCTTCAGTCAGCTTCAGTAAGCACAAGAATAGAAAGGTCTGGATAAGAAAGCTATTTTAAGGTTCTAGGTACGTCATCTGAGGCATTGAGCTGAGCTTTTGTTGTACAACTCGGATTTTCTTAAGTAGACCACAAGAATTTCTGAAAATCAACTCCAGATGGATTTGTTGTAATGACAAGACATTCCCAAATGTAGCAACATTGGCAGTCAACTCAGTTCCCACATCTCCCACAAAATCCCAGTTAGGAATAAAAGGATTACTGGAAAAAGGATTACAGTGCCTACATTTCACTAACTTAGGGATACCTATATCAATACATCACAGAAAAAAAAATGCAGAAATGTTTAAAAAATTAAAATGAAAAGATTTGTAGCATGTAAGTCATCGGAACACTATGGCTAGTCAGGTCTCTGTGCTCTACCTGCTAGCTATGGTAAGGAAAACGGGAGCCTGCACCCATGATTGCTTGTGAGGCCAACAACAAAGGTAGGATGCTTAACCACATGCTACAGAAACTCTAATACACTGGTGAAAAAAGGAGTTGGAATCAGACCCTCTTAATTCAGCGTTCCCTCACAGGAAAACCTGTACCAAATAAAAGTATAATTTGCTGTCAACAGACAGCACTCATTTCTGCAGCTTCTGCTCTGTATTGTGAAATCTTGCCGGGGCTCCATGACCTACACTCTACCAAGGCCTACCGGGATCTCTGGGAGGCCACTGATCACGTGACACGTTTTCTTTGCTTCCAGCACACGCTGCCCTCCAGCCTGTACTCTTGCTTTTGCCATGAACTTCTACCCCTATCTTGCCAAAAATGAGAAGAAAGGTTGTGAGACTTCTCCTGTCCTGCAAATGTGACTATTACGTAGGGGAGTTGTTGCTGTTACCTTGAGTGCAGGAATGCATGAAGCAGAGTATAAAATAACACGTTTGGTTATACACAACCCCACTAGCAGTTATGTAGCTTTTACAAATCACTTTCCATCTATAGACCATGTGACATTTTACAGAAAAGGTTATGTTTATTCTCTCTTTACAGATGGAGAAAAAAAAATGTACAAAGGGTTTCTAAGGACCAAAATATAGTTTAAAGAAGAACCAGAACAGAAGTTAGACCTTGACTACCAAACCTATGTCCTGGAGACCAAGTAACTATTCCTGCAATTTCTAGACAAGCCAGTTTTGATGAGATGTTGAGTAAGAGTTACTGGTTTTGTTTTTCAGGTTAACTAAACAGTATTTTGAGATGACGGCATTTTTGCATTGCCCTACACAGAATGTAAAAAATCAGTTTTTGCCAAAACAAATTGTAATACCATAATGAAATATTCTGTGTCTCAGTTCCTTCAAACTGTAAGTTGCCTAGATACTGCAGTAAGTAACACATACTCAGAAAAGTCTCAGTAATTACAAATTATAGTGTTAATTTCATATAGGCAATATGAATGACGTTGAAAACAAAAATGGCTGAATTTTCGTAAGTTTGAAAATGCATCTACTGTCAAAAGCTGGACACAAGAGGTACATAGAAAAATGAAGAAGAAGACATATTTTAACTTTAAGATAAGAAATACAGATTTCTATTCAATAGCTAGCAAGATGTTTGTGTTCAGTAAGAGCTATCCTAAAGATGTTGTCAAATCAGGAGAAAACTAAGCAGTTCTCATTCTGTCATAATACATTAATGCTGATGTTACAGCATGCATAAAGAGTAGAGGTAGATTTGAGTCTAAAAAGAGTAGTAGGTTTCATACATATTTCAGAATTGGTGGTGGCAACTGTATTTGAAATAAAATATAAAGCAAAAGTGTCAAATAAAGTTCAAGAATTAGCCAAGAAATACAGCAATACATGATGTTGAACTGAATGTAACTGGGATTTAACAACTGCATGGAATGTAATTTTTTGACTGAGGAAAAAATTGAGACTTTGAAAATCATTTAGAAACATCAATTCTCAGATGCAAATAAAGGTATTGTGAAAAGTTTTAATTTGATCTACCTTTTCTTAGATTTTTATTTAATAACAGATCAATTATAATACTAAAAGAGAAAAAAAAAACTGCAGGAAATGATTGCACACTAAAGCAGCTCTTAAAAGACCCTTTATGATTTATTGCTGGGAAATCATATAGAAACTGTGAGATGGATGCTGAAGTGCTCTTGATCAGTTTGGTATGGTTCACTTCATAACTGGCATTGTAAACAAGTATGTAGTGGTTAAAAATGGTGCTGAAAAACTGTCAGAGTATTGATCTTCCTTATGTTATGAGCTGTACCTGAATTATAAACCACAGTCCAGCAGGTGACAAATGACATATGCCTGATCCCTCTATAAGTCTGTCATTTTTTAATGTGTGTGTCATAAGTCAAGTTCTTCCCTTAGCTATGCAGTGGAATTCATGTTACCTTAAAACAGAAGGTAAAGGAAAGTCATATGTAGCAAAACACTATGTAGTTTAAAAGTTTTTGACTTGGGACAATGAAAGGCAAGAAAAATATTCCTAAATTCATGTGTCAATCTTTCTCACTAGAACTGATTCCAATTCTCATTTAATTCCAGACACATTCAAAACTAGAAGTATGCATGTGCTTTATACCCTACAAGTAAATATTTCTTGCTTAAAGGATTTTACAAGAGAATTAATTCTGTTGCATGCATGAAATTGTCAGCAAACTTAGTTTTATACAGCATGTCTGGTGTGTCATTTGTAAACGTCATTCTCAAAACCCTTTCTTCCACTGTGTTAATGAAAGTAAGATCTGTGTGCTGAAAGCAGACACAAATTTAAGAGCTTTCTTGAATGGCACCTTTAGCAGTGCCCTTCATGTAAATGATTAAATGCTAATTTTATTGCTACTGTATTGCTACATTCTTTCTTACTGAGTTCTGTAAGATTTCACACATTATGGCAAAATTAGCTATACATCATTATTTCTATTATAACATAATCCATGAGCAACTCAAGTTTAAGAACTCTGAACTATGGAGAATCTTAATACAGAGTGCAGGAACTTCAAGCTATTGCACCTGTTTGAATTTTCCATTATAAAGAACCCACATGATGTTCTCCAGTTAGTATTTGAGGAAAAAAATGTATGTAGGAACTTTGTTTCATAATGCTAGTTTTTCTTTGATAGCCTTATTTAACTACATGTTAATTCTTTAAATTTGCAAAAAGTTTTTTTTTAAAAAGAACAAATGATAGATCATGTAGAACAAACAACAAATTTATCTTGATTATTCTATCCAACAAGTTCTTCATCTGAAATATTACAAAAAGAGAAAGTGTTATCATTAAACAGATTTGAAAAACAAGCTGTATGTAATTTGTCAAAGCTTTGAAAGGCTTTTAAAGAAGAGAGCAGAAAATAATGAAATACCAACAAACAAAATGCTTTGATACTACACATATTTGCAAACAAATAAGATATAAAGCTTTCAAGTAATTCTCTGTAATTCCACCTTTCCTATCATATAGTCTCCCAACTCAGGATATTCTATGATTCTATGATTCTATGATAATTCTCCTCCATCTTCTCTGAATATTTTCATTCTTTAAATATATTTCTCAAAAAAGTTAAGTTTTTCACTTAGAAAGCAGCTTAATAACTGTTTTCTTCAATTAAGTAAGATTAATTTTTAGAATACATTAATAGAAGTTTACATTTTGATTTACAGATTATCACCTTTTAGAATCAAATGGAAAAAAAAAAAAAAAGGAGAAAAAAAAAAGAGGAGAAAAGTTCAGAGATAAGATTTTCAGAGATAATCTATAAAGTCTCAAGGGAGACCTTACAGTGGTCATCCAGTACCTACAGGGGCCTACAAGAACATTGGGGAGGGTCTCTTTATCAGGGATTGTAGTTATAGGACAAGGAATAATGGCTTTAAACTAAAACAGGGGAGATTTACATTAGATATAATGAAATTCTTTACTCGCAGGGTGGTGAGGCACTGGCACAGGTTGCCCAGAGAAGTTGTGGATGCCCCATCTCTGGAGGTGTTCAAAGGCTGGATGTGGCTTTGGGCAACTTGGTCTAGTGGGAGGTGCCCCTGTTCATGGTTTTGAACTGGATGATCTCTGAAGTTCCTTCCAACCCAAATCCTTCTATGATTGTATGATTGTATGAATTCATTTATTCTCAACACCCACAACCTGATTTTTACTGCTCCTCTGTCATTTTACTCATCATGTATTGGTAAGTTGCAGTATGATCCATAAAAATAGATTTAGGCAGTAAAATAGATTTAATTATTTATCCAGGAAAATCTTTTCACATGAATTTATATTGCTAGGCATAGGAATTATGAAGGTTATATGAGTGCCTTAATTTAATATTGTTGGTTTTATAAAAGCTGTCAAAAACTATAGACTATAGAACATAATACTTTGATATAATTCCTTTGCTTTTGGTATAGACAATTGTTTTCCATTCCTGCAAATTCTCTGCCTCTCTCTTCTTCTTTTTTTTTTTTTTTTTTTTGTCTTTTTGTGCATATGTGTGTGTGTGATTTTTTTGTTGTTTTTAAATCTGTGATGCAGCAACATAAGCCTTCTCTGTCACATGAGCAGTGGTGTGGGTATTTCACCTCATGCTCTGTACTTTATTGCCAAATAATAATTAGCATGACTAATGAATCTAGTATATCTCACATGCCCAAAATACATTAAGAGCATGTTAAAATGAAAAGTAGCTTAGACACTCAGATATTACAAAATTTGAGTACTGAATTCTTCCATTTGTACATTAATGTATGATAGTCTTTAATTTATCTTTTTTTTTTTTCCAGTACAACTTCTATCAGTGGCTAATTTTTAAAGAACAGTTCCTAATTATGCTTTTTTTTATTGCCAATGTTATACGCATAATATAAGACTTATTTATTGCCTGCTGTTCAATTGTTCAATCTGCTCTAAATGTAGAATTAAGCTCCTTTTTTTTTTTTTTTTTTAAATGTGGAATTATACTATGCTTATTTCAAAAACTTCATGGGCTATAGGAAAATAAGGGCACATTCTGCCTATATTCTCCATCATTTAGATTTTCGTACCTGCGATAACCTGTCACAGTTTCAAGTTTAAACTTTGCTCCAGGACAGGGCAGGATCCAAGAGCTGCTGTGCCATGTCACCTAAAGTACCCAGCACTGTATGTGTGTTCTGAGTTTCCTTAACAAAAGACAAGACTGAATCTCTCAGAAAACACAGTTCTTGGTATATTTTATTTTATTTTTTAAGTAGTGTTACCTTTTCACTTCTACTCCCAGAATCGGTATGCTCCACAGATTACAAAGTGCCACCATCACCAACTATGACAGAAAGATGTGTATACTTGAAAATCCCACCTCCCAGAATAGAATGCTCTGCTCATCAGGCTAATGTTGCAGTATTCCCTTCTGCACATCAAGATTAATAGTGCCAGAAATAAAGTTTTGCAAGAAGCCTGCTAGGAAGTCCATTAGTCTTTACCGATGTCCACCAAGACTTGGACGATAATGGAATAGTAACCTATGTGGCTTACGTAGTGATGGCTACCTCTGTGGAAGCTTCGTCAATTCATACTATTTAAAGGAGGAGAATTTAGAAGATGGTTTAGGAGACTTTGATCACCTCTTTTCCTGAAAGAGGTTTCCTGAAAGAGGAATTTGCCTATCTTACACTGGCTAGTCACTGATCTTTGGGAGACATGGGTTGTAAAGCTTTATAGGAAGAGAGCTACTCTCTTAGACATTGATTCTTGGACTAGGAACCAGGACACAAACAAATACTTTGAAATTAAACTAGAGAATCCTACTCATTTTCATTCTATTTTGGTTTGATGAATTTTTAATTCTTTGTAGATGCACAACATTCATGGGAGAACTACTAGTGTATAGATCCACGTGAAAAGGATGCTCTTGAAAAAGGTAGAAATTTAAGGAAATTTTATACCAAAATTAGTCATTCTGAGTGAAAGGAAGGGCATGATCACTTATTAAAAGGAGAAAATTGCATCCTGTGACTCCCACATAGTGGGAGGCTCTTAAATCATCTTAGAGCTTAATCTATACTTTGGATAGGATATCTGCTCAAGTAAAGAGGTCTGATCTGGCCATATTTATGTTGTGTTCAGGAACTTGGTTGTCCAAGATGGACTGATTCTACTTTGTGACATTTAATTTTGTTCACATCAAGTAAGCAGGTTCAGCATCTAACTTATTGTGGCCTGCGTTGCAGAGTAGGTGACTGAAAGAGAAGTGGTACAACACACAGCACTGCACCACAGAAATCCTCTTGTAAAGACATTCCAGAGTGTTATCAGTTAAGCCAATTCAAATATTTCTCATGTACAGTAGTATTTGCTGGACAGAGCTCTGAGTAGGTGTTGAGTAATAATAACTCTTCATCTTAACTTCAATAATGCTTGGAAATTCACTGGAAATTGTGATGTATTGTATTGAGTGAGGGAGTACTAGGCTTTAATCTGACTACAGGCAATTCAATTTTTGGATGATTTGTACACAGTATTTACACAATTGCTTCTCTTTTTCACTTGCACTCATAGTAAGCAATACTGACAAAATTATCTACATTTATTCTGAAAGATTTCAAGTTATAGTTTCAGTAAGACTGATCTCTATCAACAACTAATTTATCACAATCATTCAGAAATTGTAAGATGAGAGTACAGAGGTGAAGGTTATTTGACCTCACTTAACCAAAACAGAAATGTAACTTGAGTACCTCATTTGATCTTCTAAATCAATAGATAAGAAGCATATTGCTTTATCAGCAGAGACTTCTCATCAATACTAAATGTCTTCTGTTTACTTTCCCTTATCTCTTCACACTACAAAATTTTAATGACAAAACTTGATTATTTTGGCAAAAGTAAGCTTAGAGTGATTTTTGAAAGAACTACAAGCATCAAAGCAATAAGCTACCACAGTTGTCAACCTTTGTAATTGTATAAATAAAGCTAAATTGAGTGGTTTGCAAATGGGTTCATTTCCAGGCATTTATAGATTGGAAATAAAAACATTTCCTTTCCATGTATCTCAAGCCTCAAATTAAATATCTGCATACTCAAAGAGAAGTATGCAAGAATTCCTCAACTGACAGGGATAACAAGTATTTCACCTGGGGGAGACGGGGTGGGTGGGAATGAGTAGATGTTCAATATCTGGTTAAAGCTTTTCTAACAATATATTTGATATAAACATCACCATTTATCCATATACAGTTATGACTAAATAAATCCAAATATGTCCTAGTTATGTATTTAAAACAGATTAGCTGAAACAAGACAATCAATCCATGAGTTACTGTTCTTCAGGGAGATTTCCTATTCTTCCTTGGAGCTTAAGAAGATTGTACTTCTAGGAAGGTTACTCTTATTCACCCTTAAAAGCCAAACAGCCAATCCAGGTAGGGCAGCAGTATGACTTTGTTTCCTTTTTGCCTTGAAAGATGGCCTAGCTAGTACCACAGGGGAATTCACAAAGCTGGGGCTGTAATTTTGGCAAATTACAAATTAGGAGAAAAACCTGTTTGCAGGCCCTACAATCTATCACTTATTCTGTAATGTTTGACAGTCAATCCTGCTAATGATCTGATCATACAGCAAACAGATCTCTACTTCTCATAGCAATAATTTAGAATTTGTTAGAATTTCCCTTACTGCTGCATTGTATCTAGCTTCTCCTAGAAACAAGTTACATTAGAGTAGCTTGCATTTTTTGTAATCATAAACTGCAACTGTCTCAGTTTGAGAAGTCACAAGAACGTAAGAAAGCCCTGAAGACCTAATTAGCTCCTTATCTTTCCACAGGTAGTTAACAACAAACAGATATCAAGAAGAAGTACAGCAAACATTGTCCTCTCAATTGCACTTCTACTTTCCAACAGCTTGTAACCTCTGTTACGTCACCCTGCAGCTGTCTCCTTTCCAAGTGGAAAAACCTTATCTTCAGCTTTTCTGTAACTTTCTCCTATCTTTTATATTACTTCTACTTCAGCAGGAAAAACAATGGGATAGCAAGGGGGTGAGGGAACCAGGACTGTGCAGAATGCTCAATAACGTAATGAATACTCAGCAATATGGCATAGCCATAGGCTTTTTCTTTTTTTCTTTTCTTTTTACATTCCTACTAACTCATATTATTAGTATTTTAACTACTACTAAGAAATGAACTTTGTTCTGGTATTGTCACAAAACTATCAGTTATAAGCCCAAATGTTAGAATAACGTCCATCACTTTATTTTTTTATTTTATTTTATTTTTGTTCCAAACCAAGATGACTCTGGTTAGATTTATACATTTTGAAGTAAACAATTAAACACTTTGGAAAGTCAGTCAATTAAAAACAGAGAACAAGGACTTTTGTTATCGGAGTCTGAAATAGCCCAAACTGGATTTATTAAGCATAGCCTGTCAAGTGGTTTTTTTGTTTGTTTGTTTTTGTTTGTTTGCTTGTTTTTTAGATTTGACCTCTACTTAGATGTTATTAACACTAAATGCAGGATCCAGAGCAGTTCTTTAATATGCGATTTAGAGTCAGTGCTGAACCATTTTGGAATTCTTCCATAGAATTCCATCAGCAATAAGCTAAGGGCTTTCACAGATTGCTTTAATTAGACACTCGAGGCCTAATTTTCTAAGGAGTACTCCACAACTGACTGTACATTCTGAATTACTGGTTATTCACTTTCCTATGTCCTTTACAAGGGACTTATTTGTTCTCTTCAGAAATGATGTTCTCAGCAGCCGAGGTCATAATCTCAAAAGAAAAAGCATTCCCACAAGTTAATCACCTTTGATTAGAAACAGTCAAATGGCCTATTCACTCCTAATTTTGAACTCCTAATTCACTATGGGAGTTCTGCCACCTAAATGTGTAATAGGTACTTTCCGTCCAAGTAGAGCACTGAAGTCATTTTCTTCAACAATGACATTTCTTCAGAGAACAAATATTATATATAATTTTCCATACTTTATCATTATTATTTTCTTGAAGGCAGAGTTTTCTAAAAATTTGTTTTTCAGGCACTTAATTTTCTTATAACTTCCTCAGAATTCTGTTTTGTAAATGGATTTTATTCTCACTAGCTTATTATCTGTGCCATAGTTCTCACTGGTGTGATCTGGATTGCACTATTCACCCAATATGTTACAAATAATGGCAGTTTAAATTGAGTAAGATGGTACTACAGGACTATTACCAGATTTAGGTGATAAAGGTGGAAACTTATTGTGTTTTACATCCAAGACAACAAAGCATACTGGATCAACCTTTTTTCATCCCAGGTATTACAAACTGGTTAGAAACAAGGCAATCAGCATGCTCCTACTCTATTCTTAAATAATTTCTGTCTGTGAGACACTGAGATGTTTTGTAGTGAAGGTAATTATAAAATGACACTATAGTAGAAGAGGAATTAGGAAGACTGAAGGCTTGCATGAACTATTCATATGCTTGACTGCTAAGCTTCTCTTCAAAACAAGAACCGATTGGCTTTAAAAAGGAAAATGACAGAGCTGAAGGCAGGATGACATACAGCTGTGTTAAAATTTTATCTTGCTACCTGAACACTATGAAGACATGGGAAATTATTTTTTACTAAACATTCGCTGCTATTCAGTCATCTTCTTTCATGTGCCATCTATGTTCTGCCTTGCTACCACAAACTATACCATCTTAATGCTAAACCACCCCACATCTCCATATTCCTGCTATCCAGGGTTCAATTGTATATCATGACCTTCATCGTTCCCCTTTTTACATTATTAAGTTGAAAAAAGAAACAGTAAATTGACCAAATTCTTCAGATTATTCTCTGCATCTCCTGGTACACTTTTCTGCAGAGTAGATGTAAAAATAACGATTAAAAAAAAAAAAAAAAAAAGCCATGCAGAGCTTGCATGCTATGAGCTGCAGACTGAGCACCAATTTTGTCTTTCATATGCATAGACATAACCTAATAGGGAAGATGTCTTTGTCTTTGGCACATTCATCTGTGCCATAAATTGGAAGGAATATCTCATACTCTGCTTCTAGAAATAGACAGTTATGCAGATTGTCTCTCAATGGTCAAAAAGAGAATTATGCCTTCTGAACACAGTAGCTCTGGCCCTTCAGTGAGTGTAGAAGCATAATTTTGTAAGAAAGTTTACTGATCTCAAAGCTCATTACACATGCTGCATGCATTATGTCCTTGTTTCTTATAGCAGGCTTTCATTAACCTTATATTATTTGAATAAGTATTTCATACTCATTATGCAGTTGATTCTACCTCTCATTTCATTTTTCAACCAGCGCAGCCTTATTTAAACTATATTTGTTTAAAAATAACCAATTTTCAGATGTGCCAAGGGATGCTTCTCTCATTAAAAAGTCTATGTTTCATCTTATCTACACATCAAGTCTTATTATGTAAAGGCAAGGGTTAACAAATATCCACAGAAATAGTCATTTTCCATGGGTGGAAGTAGAATCAGTTGTTTGTAGAAGATGATTCCAGCAACCAGAAAATAAATGTAATGTCTCATCTAAATGTCTGCTTAGTCTTTCTGAAAAACAAGTATTAAATTTAAAAATACATGGACTTAAATTTGTCTAAAGCATAACGTAATGACACTAAAAATATGAAAAAGAGAACAGCCCCTGGAAAATGCTGGCAGCCATTTACTGAAATATGAATTCTCCTGAAATGAATTGAGATAAAGACAGTTTAACAGGACAGAACAGGAAAGAAATATAACAACAATAACTAAAGAACAACTGATGCACAACGTAATTGCTCACTGTTGACTAATACCCAGTCCATTCCTAAGCAGCCCCTCTGCCAATTCCCCCAGCTTTACTGTTGAACATGCCAACATGTTCAACATGGTATGGGACATCCATTTGATTTGGGCAGCCTGGGCCAGCTGTGCTGGCTGGGTCCCCTTCCAGCTCCTGGTGTACCCCCAGCCCACTCGCTGGAAGGAGCTGGAGTGCGAGGAGCTGGAAAGGCCTTGGCTCTGTGTGAACACTGCTCTGCAACAACTAAAAAATGTGTGTTACTAACATTATTTTCATCCTAAATTCAAAACACGGCACCATATCAGATACTAGGAACAAAATTAACTCTATCCTAGTTCAAACCAGGACAGCCTGGTCCTTTGGAAGGGCAAAGTGGCTTCAGACAAAGTAACTTTGAATAAACTAAGTTTAAGAAGTAATTTTGGCTTATAGAAACAGAAAGAACAATAAAATACACTGCTACATACATTGCTTATTTAGGTCTCTGATTCTAATTTGGCAACAAGTGCTAGCGGGTACTTTACTGTGATACTCTAACCTGATTCTGCAACTCAATTGCCATAACACAGGAACAGCAACACCACCTCAAGTCATGTAGCCTACATTTCAAATAAATGCACGAGTGCTTGTGTAACATTCAACTACTGTAAGGGAATAAGAAATCCAAAAGTCCACAGAGAAACATATGATACCTTCCTCAAGTGGGATTTGAATGAATTTAGCAAATAAAGCACCGGACCACTTTTAATGAAAAATTTTAAATTAATATTGAGTATTTGTGTACTGAATGAGATTTGAGACTATTTTTTAGGAAAACAAGCACAAGTCCTTGTAATTAAACTCTATATCATAACATGTGTGCAGCTCCACTGAAGTTGCATGTGAAACCCAACTGTTAATCTTCTAATTCTTGGCCTTGCAACATTAACAATTCTACTGTAATATTTTTCAAACTAGCAGATTAACCTCTGCTCCTCTACCACCCCAGCAATTCTCTCATGACATTTTTAAACACTTGGATTACAGATCAGGACTTTTTACTCTACCATATATGTCTTCCTTTTCTGTTTACAGAGACGGTACACAAAGAATGCAATGATTATGCCAGTTGGAATAGATATGAAACAGATCATCTGCCATTGTACAAGCACTTATCATTTACTCAAAGTAGGGGGTAGGAGCAGACTTTTCGCTTAAAAGAATATGTCAAAGCTGATCAAAAACAAACCTACACAAAGAATAAAATTTTATATGTGAGATTTGATCTAATCAGTTCACTCTACTTGCACTCTCTCTCCTTCAGGAATTCAGTTTTTAACCTAGTATCAGAGAGCAAATCCTTTCATGTCAATTAATTCCTATGTGCCTACTAGATACATTGTAATAGTGGGTATTTGTTTTTTGCAACCATAGTGATGAAATGTGTTTTTTGGCTAAAGTCTTAAGAACTCTAAGCAAGTATCTGCCTTTGTTTAATTTCAGAAAATCTGAACAGTCATCTAACACCAAATAATAGGGATTTGGGGAATAGAACTTCAAAATAAGTTTTGCAACATTTTTCAGACACCAGTCTACCAATGTGATTTTTCGATTAATTGAAAAATATATATATGTATTACAAAATATGCAAAGATAAGACAAATCTGATTATCTTACTGGTTCTTTATTTAGTGCTGTATTGTGGGTGAATTTTCTTTGAAATACTTCAGATACTTATTCTTGAAGACGTTTTATTTCTGTTAACTGCTTAAGGTCCTACATTTATAACTTTTAGATCTGTTTTATCAAAGGCTAACAGAAATTACCAGATAAATCTTTGTTACTTGATTTTAAACTATAAATGCTTAAGGGAACTTAAGCATTGGAATGTTTGTTCCTACTTGACAATCCAGAGCTCACGATCCATCAAAGTCAATAAGACTCTATTAGCTCAGTTGGTCAGGCTCATAATGAATGGCAGATGCTGTATAGATCAACATTGAAAAGATGATATCACTCAAGAAGGACTGCCAAAGATTCCCAGCATCTTTGTATTGATTTATATAGAAGAAAACATAAGCATTGTTTATTTTAAGGCTGTTTAAGAATGTAATATGCCACAACTCTATACTGAAAAACAATATAAATGGAACAATCTATACCTGATGCCAAAGTTACTAAAGCATAGACTGAATTCACTTGGAAAAGTCTTTTCACTCTAGTCCAAATGTAAAAACAAATGAACAAACAAAAAAGAAAGAAAGAAAGAAAGAAAGAAAGAAAGAAAGAAAGAAAGAAAGAAAGAAAGAAAGAAAGAAAGAAAGAAAGAAAGAAAGAAAGAGAAAAAGAAAACTAACATTCAACAACAACAACAAAAATCACCTTCCTACTCTAGCATGATTTAAAATGCTTGGGGGTACAGAAATTGTAATCACAGTATCAACTAGAGACATCGTGGCAGATGCAGATTCCTTTAATTCAGTGATTTACTTTTCAGTGATCTGTATTATTTCCACTCCTTAAAAAATTTAACATCTACCTCTTCTTGCAAAGTTATGGGAACAATTTAAGCATTTTCTATAGTACACAGAATAATCTAGCTTTCAAGAGAATTCGCAACAAAGCAGAAACTCTAAAGGGATACAATTCTATTCTAGTTTATTCATTCAATACTTGTTTTACAAAGTCTCTTACATACATGAAACCACACAAAATAAAACAGTATGGTTCAGAATGAATTACAAATACACTTAGCGTCTTCTCACTGGATTAAATCCAGTTGACTAAAACAATGGAATAGCTCTTGATTTATAAAAATGTGACTGAAAATAGAACATATTTCTTTCATTATCAAAAGAATAATTCCCTCCAAAAAAAGCAAATGAAAAAAAAATAAAATCCCTCCTTTTCTCCAACTGCTATACATAATCCAGTAAAATTATCCTGACAACACTTCTCAGCCGAGTTTTTAAATGAAGTATTTTAAAGGTGTTGGGTATCCTTATTTTTACATGGTCTTAGCAGTCAGGAATTAGAGATAAAGGTCCTGTGGAGGAGCTCATGGTGACAAAAACTGTAGAAATTGACATGAAATATGAGACTACATTATTGTATGCATCTCAGAAACTGTACTTTTTTTTTGGTCAAAAGCAAAACTCAAATGACTGAAATTACACTGAAATGTCCAGCTGATATTTCTCATATATAGAAGAAATGCAAAAACCTTAATTAGGGAAGAGCTAGAAATACACAACTAATATTTCAGTTTATCCTATGACATGACAAACTATGTAGCATATAAACTACATGGCATACAAACATCTGGGGCAACTACAGATACAATCTTTTGACGTGAAAGAAACACTAAATACTGTCGGTGTAGAAAAAATGCCTTTTACCACCACTAGATCCTACTCCTAATTACTTTGAACTTTATATCTTACATGTTAGTTTCACATTCTTTTATGGGAAGAGTCTTCTGCCTGAGAAACAAAAGGTGTACTACCACTTAGTTCTGTAAATATTCTTCTGTCCAAGTCCTGATTTCCACTTTGATGAGAAGGCCCAAGTGTATCCACAGCTAAACTACTGCTAATGGCTCATCAATGCCAGTATGAACTCCCAGTAGGATTTCTACATAAAAAGTTCTTTGTCTGTCTGGTTGAAATAGTGAATACATGTTTTAAATAGATGAATCTCTTCTGGCTAAATAAATTGAATTGGCATTGCAGAAGGCCAATGATATCAGATAACAGCAATTATTATTTATAAATGTTATAATAATTTCCCTTTGTCTAATTTCTGTTTGGAGTACTGAAACAAAGTTTCACAAGTCACCCATCACAAAACAAAACAGAGGGAAAATGAAGTATCTGACCTTGATACTTCAGATAAAATTATCCTTATCAGTTACTCCTTACTATAGCATCCCTTTAGGACACCACTATAATATAGACAAGCAATCTGATCTTACACCTCAACCCTCACATTTCTAAACACAAATTTTGTCTGTTATGTAATTCCATTATAGTCACAGAAACGTACTGTCACTCAGCAATTGAATTTGTCCACAAGTTTTCTGTTCAACATTTAATTTACCTTGTATTCTCAAACAAATGCATGACCTGATAGATTTGGCACTGAACTGCAAGAAGTAAACACAAGCTCCTTTTTTCCTCACTATGCTTAAACACAAGATGTTACAGATTTTCAAAAGGACATCTGAAACAGCAGTAGGGACAGAGAGTGTTATCCATCTTGAAACAATTTGTAACTCCTTCAATAAGAAAAATGAGAAAATCGTCCTTTTAAGAAGCAACCCATTTTAACCCTCGTAGCTATTACAGTGTTAAAGCATGATTCTCAATAGTTAAAAATCAACATGGATAAACAGAACATTGGAAGACTTGATTTTTAAGTTATTCTCATCATTTTGGAAGACCTATCTTTGTTTTTAACATTCCTGAAGATGGAAGTTACATGTAAAGAATTTCAATGCTAACTTACCAGTTACAAATCCCAAATCTGAATATTCAGTTTTTGACTGTTTGTTCTTAAAACAGACCTATTGCAATTTAAGGTAGTTCTTAGCTAGAAAATATTTAAATGCTAATTTTAAAGACCCCAAAATTTTGTTCATGGAAGTTGGAATTTTATGAAAAAAAAAATGTCCTTTACCATAGTTTTCATTTATCTTGTCTTCTAAAAATTTGCTCTGAATTTATTAACTTGCCATATGATTATGAAGGCACTGTATCTAGAATCACATTAGTGAAGGTTCTGATTTGAGTAAGCTCACAACAGCTCTACTCAATGTATGTGAAAGAAACCTTTTCATTATACCTAGATTACTTAATTCAGTTCCCTGAATGTGATACACAGCCTGATCTTTAGCCAGTTAAAAAAACAAAACAAAACAAAACAACAACAACAACAACAACAACAACAAAACTAATGGGCACAAACAACAGCTTAGGTAAGTGCAAGCTGATTAGTTGCATTTAAAACAACTGTCAAAAATAGCTCTATAAAGCTATAAAGTGTCTTAGTAAAACTAATTTATCCAACGTCAGAGAGATACAAGAACCTGTACTTGGCTTGTCTTCAGCTTCACTGTTCTCACACTTCAAAGTGATTTTCTTCTGGCTAAGAAGTGTGCAGAGTATGCATGTAATCACTCCAAGAGTCTACCTAATTGAGCCAATCTTTGTGACCTCACATCAAGCTGTATCATAAAACAAGTTAAACACCAAGGTTTCCTGACATTAGGCAAGTTTATAACGGAACCATGTTAGCTAGGTATTAAAATTAATGGTTTATGTTTGCATAAGGTTCCCAGCACCAATTAAATGGTATTTCAAATGATAAATAGTTATTTTTCAGTGAGAAAGAAAGTTTGGAAAGGTGCTTCTTGTAAATACAGTCATTAAAGTATATAAGGTTAAGGAATATATATTAACCATATAAAGCAATATATTGGGTCCAGTTAGTTAACCACAGACTAAACCCAAATCACCTGAGCAACCAGTGAGTGCCCAGAGGCATCAGGGCAAAACATTTGCAATGCTCTGAATTTCCCAGAGCTGATAGGGCAGGTTAGTGTTAATAACATTGTGTTAGTGCATATTGCAACCATAATTGCATAAATCAACTGCATTTGAGATGTTTGTAATAGGGTCTTTATAACTTCACTGTGTATGCAACTTCTGGTAAAAAATACTCAGGTCCTAGTATACTAGGACACTGGCATATTAATTAGGATACTTACCCTACTGCAAAAACAGTCATTGGGAGAATTGATGATGTTAAAAAAGTTGCTTCTAAGTCAGAGAGCACAGTTTAACTGTTTTCATTTATTTTAATCAGCAGTATAATGAATGCCTTTGTTAAAGAATGTTTTGCATTTTACATGTCTTTTCAGAAGAAGAAAAAAAAAGAAATGAATAAACAGCAAATGAACTCTGCTCTTTCGAAGATGTATAGTATTCAATTTACAGCAAATACACTCTTTCAAAGATGAATGATATTTTCTTTCAAAGATATAGAAGTTATTTCCACTGAGAACTGTAAATTGTTACCATATATGCTAAATAGCTTCCTATTAAATGTATTTTATTGAATGATATTTGAACTAGTACAGAAAGTATTACATGAGATGCTTTCTATGACAGTTGAATAACTGATAAAGAAAATATAGGGAATTGCAATTTATAATATGGAAAACACAAGATAAAAGGATTCACGCAAATGCATAGGGGTTAAATTCTGAACCCCAAAGTAGATATCTGAGCTCATGTAATGAATTAGGAACATATGAAAAGACAGTTAGAGGTTGATAAGTATCTGAGAATGAAAGGTAACGAAAGAGTAAGGC
Source organism: Aythya marila (assembly GCF_965140915.1). Classification (NCBI taxonomy): domain Eukaryota; kingdom Metazoa; phylum Chordata; class Aves; order Anseriformes; family Anatidae; genus Aythya; species Aythya marila. The sequence goes on along the minus strand of NC_139045.1, from coordinate 23,365,311 downwards.
ATAGTTATAGTTATACAGCCTGACTGGAAATAACTTCAGTTGTGTTTTCATCAAAAACTTTCCTGAATTTGATTTCCTGCTGGAGGTCATCTGTTGATGAAGGTCTTTTTTGACAAAGTAGAAAAAGAAGGACTCTCCAAACCACAGAATGAGAGAAATTGCCTGGATGGGGAACAATAGGTTCAATCTCATTTTCTGTGTAATGCAGAGCAGTAACTTGAACTATGCTATGCTAGGTGAGAAGACTGATATCCATGAAGGGAAAAGGTTCTCAGTGACAAGGTTTCTTCTACTGACAATGTTAAAATTTCTAAATAACAAAATGTTCATCAGGGTACAGGACAAGTGTATGAATGATCGTATATCCCAGCACACCTAGGACGCTGGAAATGACATGCATATTTTATATATATATATATATATATATATATATATATGCAATAGGAATATAATCCTATTTCATCTGAAAAAAAATATACATACATATATATTCTGGGTGAAAATAGTGAATCTTTTGGAAAAGTTCATTTGCATTAAGAACATGAAGTAGATGTCACTTTGTAAGTTTTACATACAACATCAGGAATACCCCTAACTATACAAAAGCCTAACAATAATTCATATGATTTTTTCCTTGATCATGCAGACCTCATCTCTAATAAAATACAACAAAGCTTGTATTCTTTCCTTCCATTGATTTTTTTTAGTGCCTTTTGAACTGTTTTACCTCATTCTTAGTCTTTCTTCATGGTTCTTATTTTTGCCTTGTAATTGAATAATTAAAAATATGTATTGTAGGCATATATCAACTGCATATCGGGGTGAGACAGAGTAAAAATGGGACTATTTATTTTTCCTACTTGTTGAAAAAAAACGTTCTCATACTATAATGACAGACTAACAAACAAGTGCAATGTATCACCTATAACTAAAGTAGTAGAGCATAGCAAAATGCATACAGGCAAAATCAAACATTGTAGATGGGAAATCTTTCTATCATCCCCCTGCAGCCTTCTTGTTTTGTTTTCTTTGTTTTCCTTTTTTTTTTTTTCCTTTCCGGAATGACAGCTGACATGTGGTGCATGAATAAATAATTTACTTTCCATATAAAATAACTTCCAAGTTTTCAAGGATGTTATCTCAGGAAGAGTTAAACTAGCATTATCCAAAGAGAAAATAAAGCTTGATGTCCTAGAAATTAAGCTCAAAGTATTACAATCTTCTCTGACAGACTATTAAGAATTTATCCAAATTAGAGGTAGCAGGAAGAACTAAATTTCTCTTTAAGAATGTAGTTTCCAAACCACATTGTTTAATTAGGCAATGTTGCCTCCATTGTTTTATATATAAAAAATGTAATAACAACATGGGTAATCTATCACCAAAAAATATTCTTGTCACCCTGAAAAATAATGAGTAACTACAGTATTAAAAATGTCAAATAAACACACTATGTTTTTAGAAGGTTGTGTAAGAAGTTCTATATGCACATATCAGCACTGCCAGTGGAATTAGAAAACGCAGAGAAAGCAGCACATTACCCCCAAACTGCTGAATATGGCTGGGAATATCTGATCTGAACATATATTTGTGCATACATCCTGATTTTATACAGATGGCTAGCACAAACAAATTGTGTCTTTCAGTCTCCCATTACAGGTCACAAGATGTCTGGATCGTAATTGATTGCTTTACCAGATAAAGATTAGGTTCTTATAAACAATGAATGTTCCATGTGTCTAACACATTAGTAGATTAGACATCTGGCTGTAAAGTGATCTCTTCAATGACTAAAAATAGTTCTAATTACAGTAATAATAAAATGCATTATTATACTTTCTGTACCAAACAACCTTATAAAAAATAAACAGATGGTGACATTTTATATGAAATCATAAACATATTTAAAAACCTGTCTCTCACCTCTAAATATACTCTGCAAAAGAAGATAAAAAGTTCTCGTCCATGCTAAAAATCTCAAAGACAACGTCATATATTTGTCTAGCAACCATCTGTAGCTCTTCTCAAATAGGCCCAAAATAATTCTTTACACAGAAATGCATATACAAGCAGATTTAAATGGGTGAGTTTGTAAAGGACCTTGTAATAATATGTCTTCTTTTACTTTGCACTTTCATTAAGTGTTAGGGTGTACAAACAGTGCCTTGTAGTAAATTTGAAAGGATATTTTTAATTACTGATATGGTAGTGAGAACATTAGTTGATATGTAATTTGATTTAAATTTGGGGGGATCTTCAAATGCTGTTTAGAGACCTCAGCATTATTACTAGTCATACATTAAACTCTTTCAGTACTTGTATCTAACAACTTCCTTCAGAAATAGTGTTTCATTTGCTCTATACAGCAATTTTTCACAATGCTCAAACATTACAATGTTAATGCATAGGTTAAGATTATATGGTCATGTCTCCCTCTAGTGCCTGTATCTGTTCTCTATAGTTTTAACTGGATTTTAAGAGGTTTCAGTCTGTAGATCCTGAAGTTTGGTATAGTCATCACAAAATTCAAAGAGAAATAAGGTAGAAGTGAGGTATTTGCTAGGTACCTATAAATATTTACTTTTCTTTTTTTTTTTTTTTTTTTTTTTGGGGGGGGGAGGGGGTAGGTGTAAGGTAAGAGGCCAATAATGCAAATATGAACCGAATTCATATTTTAATTTAGTCTTCATCATTCTTTTGATCTCTCCTCAGACTTTATTTTAGATTTAATAACTAACTTCTTCCCTACCAGTGGAAGGTATCACTGAAAGGTTAAGATACCTTACTACTAAGATCTTTTATCCAAATCTCTACACTGTGCAAAAACACTCTGTTACCATAAAATGTAGAGAGTATTTGAAAAGTTCTTGTTTGGATTCAAAACAGAATCACAAAACTTGGTTGTCATAGACTTTCCAAACAAGTGGCCTCATGCAAAGTCACAGATGCAAGGATGTGAAGTTTAGAGTGTTCTTTTTTCCTACTCCCTTTCATTACTGCTTAAGCTCCTACTGATAGGAATGTTTGCAGTACAACACATCAGTCATATATCATGTCTTCTGTTATCCAATACTACAGATTCTAGTTATTGCTGTTTAATGGCATATTGTAAGACAATGGGAAGTGGTCAAATACATTAATTTGAAATTAGTTTTAATATTCACCTTTCTACAGAAAGTTGCATTTGCAGAGGTAACTGAATGCAGCTGCACAATTTCTTTGTGTCTGCAGCCTGAAACATAAAGGAGTTCACAACCCACAGAGCCAGTGTGAAATCATTGCAGTACTCTGACATCTCTTGTATTGAAAATGTTAGTATACAGCCTATAATACTAAGTCATTTCAACTCTGTCAGAGTAAATAAAAGTATATTAACCACTTGTAAGTTGTTTATTATGTCTAGTAACAGACACTTCTTTTGTACCAGTGCTGAATTCTGCAGGACACTCTCTCCTAAATTCATGCACAGAAAAACATCTTGTTTAGCAGTATCATTCATCCTATTTTTTATATCAATTAATTAATTAAGAAATGGTAAATTCATACCCATCGAACATGAAGTAATAATTTAAACATTTTTCCTAGGTATATCAAATATTGAAAAAAAAAAAAAAGTCTATTCTTCTGCTAGTTAACACTTCTGTTTTTCTTTTGTCACTCTGAATAAATTTTCACTCTATACTCAGCCTATCTACTTTACAACTCACAAAATAAAATCATCAGGCAGTAAATTAGAAACCTAGGTCAAATTAATCTACCGTATGAACAAAGAGAACACCAAGGAATTCAAAGTCCTATCAAGTTTCCCACCCAGTGAGATGGGTGAAAATGTTTTATTTGGAAAATAGTTTTACTGTGACCTTCTGACTAGCTGTTTTCCCAACATCCCCTTGTGTTTTGGATGAATTTTGGTCAGCTATAATCATTTACTTTCTCTGTGTTCATTTTCTGAAAAGATTTGCATAAACAATCGCTAAGGTAGAAAGCAATTTCATAGAGCTATCACAAGTATTTCTATTATTTAATATTATTATTTAAATGAATATGTACAGTATCAATGGTGAGAATACTAAAGCATCTATAAAGTAAGGAAAACAACCCAGTTGCAATGTCTAAATAATGTTCAGTATTTGTAGAGCTTCATGATTTTGAGCTGAATGGAATGAGGAAAATGACATAAACTGCTTTTAATTATAATACAAGAAATAAGAGATGTTTTCATACATTTCATTACAATTAGATCTACGTATAAAGTTACTGTCTTGGGTTTGAAAACCAGCTTAAGAACAGGAATTCTTAAAAGAAAGATAAATTTTAAATTGAAATACAGACATTATGAATAGAAGCAACAGAGCTACCCTTATCTGGGACATTTACAATATGATTGCTCAAAGCCTCGTTTTGCTAGGAAATGGGCAAGAAAGTCTGAAGATTTATTACTCTGTTGTTTAAATGAAGGTGTCTGTGCACTGTTAACAACACTGTGCCTGCCATTCAGTCTCCAAACAATTGGAGGGCATATGCTCTCATGCCTGGATTGCCGAAAGAATAAGAACTTAGTACAAAATTTATGATGTTAAATAAGTGATTTTTTAAAACTATTTCAGCCTAAAACTAGTCTATCACAGTAAGAAAGTAATAATCCCCCAAGAGGTATTGGTAATTTTCTTCTGATGTGTCAGAAGACCAAATTTATTTGCTGAGATAACATTTGCAATAGCAGAGTATTTTTAGATTTATCACATATTTTAAATGGGAAGATAACTATTTTTATATTACTACAATCTCCTTCTCTCCCAGCATTCTTTCAACTACTCTCCCTTTCAGTTTAACATGTGTGTTTCTTTCTATCACATCTGAATCATTCTTAAAAATAATGAAAATGGTGCCCTCTGAAAGTTGTATCTCAGTTGTATAACCCACCTGCATATGTGTATACTAGTTGAATCTCAGATCCAAAAGGTAGGGAGAGAGCTGTTATATTATTCATTACATTTCTCAACCACAGAGATGATACTTTGAAGAAAACCCTATGGATGCTGAGAGTGTTCTATGCACATTAACGTGCCTTCATGAGTTCAATAAAACATTATTAGGCAAGTTAAAGTGGACTGTCAGTGTAAGTGCTTTTTATATTGCACAATCTATTTTTCACAACATAAAAATGCTTCTTAGAAGAAAGCCTCTAGGAGCAACGGAGTTTTTACATCAAAATGTTTTCATCAGGAGTATGCACACACACACACACACACACACACAAGTGAGATGCAAGCCTCTGCACAGGGGGCTTTGTATGCCTATGGGCTCTCCAAAGAGCTGGAACAGAATCTGATGTCACTACTGAGAGTATGAAGAAAAATCCAAGCTCTTATCCCTTCTGTGGGAGTAGCTGCTCAGATGTCCAGTTATGCTCTCATCACAAACAACAATCAAGCTCACAGGAACATTGGCAATCACACACTTCTCCGCCTTTAATATTGGCCTCCCTTTGTTCAGTTAATTCAGTTCTCATCTTCCATCTTAGCTTCAAACAAAGGCTTGGGAAACAAGAATGAAAGCCAAAAACCAACTGAGTCCAAAGAGATAATGATCTCTCTTTCTTCTTGTTAACTCTGATGGATGTGACAAAGTTCCTTTCTCAGCCCTCGCAAAGTCAATAAAGGATTCCATTGAGTAGAACTAATCAAGCTTTACTAAAAATTGGCAGTTAATTAGACACCGAATTTTCTTCCAGTTCAGACTGGTTTTGCATTTTATGACAAAGACATCAGAAGATACAAGGTCATTTTGTATCACCAAAAGAAGGAAGAGTCACATGCATCATGTTGTATTAATATGTTTCTTTTTTATTGGGCAATTAAAAACCCTGAAAGTGGTATTATAACACTTGCTGGTCAATTCATCATCTGTTACACATGCAGTGGGTAATCAGCTCAGTGTTGCTACTTGCTTGACATTCTCAAAATGAAAGTGGATAGGCAGTCTGCATATTTGAATGCACAATGCATGAGCAGCATCAGATTGTGATCTTGACCTCACTAACCCTGGATTTGATCTGAGGTAATACCAGTCATATAACACAGAGTTTGCTTACATATCTGCTCTGTAAAAGGAAGAAAAAAAAAAATGACATTTTCCTCCCACTTAAATTAATCAGCTTGCTTTCTGTTGCAACATAGTATATGTAGGCCAGGATCTAAAAAAAAAAAAAAAAAAAAAAAAAAAAAAAAAAAAGATAAACAAATCTTTGTAAATCTATGCGTAGACTTCTGTATCATATTATTTCCCGTAAGAATAACTCTATTTACTTAAAAAAGCAAACCTTACTATGGACATCCTATTTTATATTGCACTGTGTTTAAGAACTGTACCTATAAAATTCATGCAGACCTTAGCTGTAATTGCAACACATTTATTAGTAGAATGGAAAGATTTTCTACCCATTCCAATGTACATTTGCTAAATCTTTAGAGGTTACCTTTAGGGTAAGCTTTTAAAACAGCTGATTTTAAGCTACTGGACTTCATTAAGATGTTTATTTTTCTAGGTCAAGCATAATTTCCGTGTCCAGTACAATGCAACATATATTAAGGCATGGATGTTGGTGAAGGTATTCACATTGGCTTAATGATTTTCAATATACAACTAAGCAAACAAAAGGACTAGGTAATTTCACTTGATTTTGAAGCATCACCATTGAATGCAAAGTGTTCTGGTATTTTTTTGAAATTGTCGCCCAGCTTTTAGTTTGTTTTGGAAGCAACTAACTATCAAAAACTGAAGGTTGTCTGAAGAGAATGTACTCTTCTGCTACTTTAGTTCTGCAGTGTTTTTCCTCATATTAACAGAGAAATGCATGCATTGCTCTATCACTTTTAATTGACTGTGCTTATGGAGAACCATAAGATAAGGAGATACATTAATGGAGATAAGGAGAATGCTTACAGAGATATATGAAAGTGTTATTTTTCCATAATTAATTACAAAGACTGTAATTTATTATTCATAACCAAAATTGATATGACTTGTTAGATACCAATAAACTATATCCAGTACATTTGGCACTCCTAAGCGTGAAGAAATCATTTTAAGAGAAATGTTTTTCAGTGTTGAGCTGCAGCAAAATAAGGAATTCCTCAGCTGGAATACTGGACCACTGGAACAACAGTATGGAATATCAGATCAGCGACAAGTTCTGATACTATTAGCAAGAAACAGTACTTTGTAAATAATCTTATTGGCTTCACAGGAGAGCAGAATATTGCTTCATGTGAATAAATTTATTAGGTTATGATCTTTCACCAAGTTGAACATTCATTATTATTCTTCCTCTCTCCCCTCATGTACATGCTTGCTTTATGGAAGGGTGAGGTTAGGCAAAGTACCTAGCCATTTAAACAACAGGAGATAAACTGCTCCCTACAAATCAGTGCAATAATCTCACAGTCCCACACCACAGCAAGGGAAAGGCAGAGGAGAAATGATGATTCTGAGTCATAATTCTTTTCCTAAATGGACTCATGGACTGAACAGCTTCTCATTACACCTTTGCATAGGGTGGGTCAGAGAAATATGATTTTGACAACAAATATTAGACCTTAAAAAGGGATCAAGGGATATAGTGAGGGTCAGCTATAACCGCAACACATACAGCCTTCTGCATACAAGCTGAAAGTCCACTCTTTGTACTTGACAGAAAAAAATCCTACAAATATTTACTGTAGATTTTTTGAAGTGATCAAATTAATCCAATTAAATGGTGGAACCATTTGACAAACTTCAGACAGAATGATGCTTTTATCAGAAGCATGTACTTCAATTCAAAGCAGATAATTGCTACATTAAAAGTGGTTCACATGGACAAGCTCTTGCTGATATTTAAATTGGTCCAAAGCATATTCTTACCCAGGACATAAAACAAGCAAGGGCAGTTCATCTCTGCTTTTGGAGTCCTCACCTGAGTTTCATGAGTTCCACATTTCATCTGAAGCTGCAGTACCTTGCCAAATACTGTCATGTGAAGTAGATGACAAACTAAAACATCTTGGATTGAAAATTCTGCTTATCATGCAAAGGCAAGATGTTTGCAATTTTGTGACGGATTTTCCTGTATCGAACTCATATCTACAGATATTTAGATTTGAGGATGCTTTAAAGTCCAGGTTACTTTTTGACTAGTATTTTACTTAACACTTTTGCTGACTAAAAAATGAGTAAAATCCAGTTCTTTGTAAACTACACTAGCAGTAACACTTCAGTACCGGATATCTGTACAATACGCATAGTATTTATACCCCCAAAAAAAGAATTCTTACAACAAAGGAATGCTGACAGATAGAAGATTAATGAAATATTATTATTTTTTTCTCCTGGCAACAGAATTCTGTATTTTGCTAAAAATATTTTAACTGATGAGTGTATTTTTGTCATATTCATATATTTTTCTGCAGAGAAAATATCAGAAATTTACATGAGCAAGAATCAGTCATACTGAATGAATATATCATAAAAAAAAAACAAGTCAGAAATTCTGCCTAGCTCAGGTGATTATACTTTTAGTATCAAATTGATATATATGCTGAAATATATGATTCAGAACAGTCCACAGAAAGTATTTTCAAGGTTATAACTCCTGAACATTGTGTATAAAGTCAGTTGAAATGTATTTTTTAAAAAAGAATTTAATTAAAAAAATATTTTTCATTCTAAAGTAGATTTACACAATTTCTAGGAAACATTTGAAAGAGAAACAAACCAGTAATTTCAAAAAAAACTACTTAAGTCGGAAGAAAAAAATATTCCGCTGTGACAGAAGAATAGGTTTTGCTTTCAGTTAGAGTCACCAGATCAATATTGAATTTTCTCAGCTGTGAATGATAGGACACTCGGGCATGAATTTGTTACGCTCAGTAACAAGCCAGTTTTTGCCTTACGTATGCATTTTGGAGAAAAGATTTGCATGTTTTCATTCTCACTGAACACTCTTGAGAAAGCTGAGAACAAGCAAATTGTCCCCACAGCTTACATGAGGAAAAGATTTCTGTTTATCATAATGATCTCTCACATAACAACTTTTTAATCCTCTGTTAAGAGGAACAAGGCAGCTGCATTTGAAGCCCTTCCTCCAGCTGTGTATTGCTCAGTTGTTGTTTTTTCAAGGAATTCAGGGACTGGTGTAATTAGGCTGAAGGGACCTTGGGTCATGCTTAACAGTTAATTCTGCTAATGTAGCTGATGTGTCCAAATGTTCCTTTGGGGCACGTGTGTAAATATCTTCTCTTGGTAATTCTCTACTCTCTACTTATCATAATGACTTGGCAGCTCCTTCCAATATCTACAGTCCATGTTTAGCGAGTTTTAAGGTAAATATATTAGGATGCAATTTCTCATTTATTAATTAACAGTGCAAGCAATATTACAAGGATACCAGATTATGAATTTACACTACCACAAAGTGGACTTGAAAATAATGCGTAAGGAAAGATTAGGAATTCTACACTGCTGAATACTTCTAAAATTGCAACTTCTTTGACTCATCAATGACATGTAATTCAAGTTGTCTTACAACCTTTAATTCAGATCATTTATGTTCTGAATCCTTCTTCAGATCTTAAATTCAGATCATTTACGTTCTGAATACTTCTGATCCTGAGCTACGGTTCAAGTTAGTAGACGTAATGGAACTCAGTACTTTACAGAATCAGGCCAGAGACAGCAAACTTTGTAGCTCCCAAGGAGCTATGCACAAGAAGGGCCAGAAAGATGTTAGAATAATGGAGTATGTTCCAAAACAAGCTACCATGAAGAAAAGAAAAAAAAGTAGCAAGCGATATTCATGAATGTTATACAACTAAATGATGCATCGTGTTACCATCACACAGTAGTGGAGAAGGGAATAAATAATTCAACCAGGAAGAACAGCAACATGGAGTCAACTGCCAGTAGGCTAAAGAGACAAACATACTTTTCTTTGTTTCAGTACTGAAACAAGATAAGGCAGTTCACCTGTTCTCTTTCCCGTCTGCTATTCTGATATTATATTCTTCAGAGCCACATCCCCTGATACGTTTTGTACAGGACAGCTCCTTAATCACAATTATAATCACCAGGAATGATTCTCATACAAGGAAAAAAAACACATATGAGTTGGTTATGAATTCTGTTCTTGAGAATGGAAATAAAACCACAGAGAAATAACTGGAATGTCTGAAAACAAAATTACAATTAAAAATCTAAACACTGGAAGTACATGACTTATTGAGTACAACACTCTGGATCTCCCCCTGTCTCTGTATCATCAGGCTATTCCTCACAGAGGGTGTCTGTATTAAGGTTTTATTTTAGATCTACATTACACTGTTCGCATGAATATCTCCCTCACCCCCAACAATTACTGTACTTTGGATCAGAATTTCATTTCATTTCGAGGAAGCTCAACTAGAAGATTCAGTCCAATTGTCATCAAGTGCTCTGTATGGTAGATTCTCACGAGAATCAACTACCACTGGCAAGAGAATCACCATTCCTTCCCTCCATGTTCCTCATCTCTCATTTTGTAAATTTTAGTTAGTTTTAGAGAAAATCAAAACATATGGTGCAACAGAGTAGATAATAGCCATTTGATTTTTCAGGAAATATTATTCAATAACATGACCAACCAATCAAAGTATAATATTTGCACCTATTTAGCATACTCCAATCATTGCTAATAGCGTCAGAAACAAGAACAACCAATAAGGGGTTTGACCAAATCCTCACAAAAATTATATAGCAGTAGAGGAACAGCATGGTATGAAATTGTCACCATCATCCTCATCATCACCACTTGCAGCATTCTTTTTCTCCTGAATTATCTCATGCTATTTATGTCTCTGTGTGCCATCAGCTACAGACTCCACCAAGAAACCTTTGTGTCTGTCTCAACATCTTGAGTTTGTGTGCAAGTGTTCTCTCTGCCTTCTACAGTGCATTCTGTTACTTTCCTTCCACCCACTAAAATAGGGAAGAGTGCTTCAGGAGTTTCAAACTAAAACAAAACAAAAGAAAAAGGAGGGAAAAAAATCAGGCACCAGTGAGATCTTCTTGATCTGCTAATACAAAATCTTGCAATTCACCACTATCAATGAATGCAGCTCTATTGTAGTAATGTACCAATTAAAGACAAAAAGTCTTTTCCTGCCATTAGCTCATAATGAAAGAGGCCCTGCCCAACTAACAGTGTTCTCACAGTGTATGGGAACTTTCTTCAGCTCTTGAATCATTCTAGACATGCTGTGAATAGCTCTGTCTTCATGAACTAGAGGACGGAACTGTGACGTGGAGGGGGAAGATAAGACTCCTCTGGAATAGCTCAGTTTCTGCCGTTCTGGCCCATAAAAATCTAGGAACATTCTTACTTCCTTTCCCATGGTCATAAACTCTGGATAGAATGTGGAACTTGTGTCAAAGGGGAAGACTACTTAGTTAGTGAGTTATGTTGCTTATCCTTATTTAAGAATTTGTCTGAATCAGACGATCACTATCAGAAACATCCTCCTTTGCTAAGAACCGTGGGGGTATTTTTGTCTTGTAGGTTTTGTTTGAGATGGGGAAAATCCTAATTTAAGACTTCCTGGACTCCTTTTCTTCTTTGTCTCCCATATACAATCTTGGCTCACCAAGTTGTGGTAAGGCCTCTCATATTTTAATGCTCAAAAAGACCAAACTCAAACTGAACTGTGTAACGATATTTCAAGTTAGTTGATAAGGAGTTGAAAGTTACAGGAAAACCAAATGAACAATGAGAAAGTGCTGGACAGAAAGGACAATATAAAGGCAAACTAGAAAACAATGTAGCATAACAGATGAATAGAGAGTTAAAACTTCCTCTAACTGATTCGTCTGCTTCTGCCTCTGAAACCTCAATCAGTAAGGCTATCTTCTCTTGGAGTCCACTGATTGCCGCTAAACCACAATAAAATGTGAAGAAAATATGAAGAAAAAACAACTCAACTTACCGAAGTTGGTTGTACAAACATTCTCTTCCCATCTGTTCTTGAGAAAGTAGCTATTATGGATGGCAGTGTACGGGTCACTACTCCCTTAGGGACACTGAATACTAGCAAGAGAGACTGGTTTTATACTGGCAGTATACTGGCAGCATTTAGCATTTTTCTACATTTGGATAGATTCCAATCATTGTTCTGCTTTGAACAAGTAAGTGTTGGGGCACTGGGTGTATAACAGATTATTTTTATAGCACCTTTTATGAGCCTACTTTTTTGGATTTTTATGTGTTTTTTTTTTTTTTGTTTTTTTTTTAATCTGAATTGATTTTTTTTTTTTATCAATTTATAAATTGTACATCAAAGAAACAACATTCAGTATGTAAATCAAAACTATAATTGTATTACAAGATTCATAAAATCCAAACAGTGAATATTTTCATGAGACTTTGTTAGTTAATTATTAGCTGTACAAAAGCAGTTCAGATTATCACTCTTTCATCTACAAGTTTGCATGACAATTCCTTGGCTATTCTGAACAAACATCACCCACTTCATGCCAAGAATTCTCACTAAAGTGTAACTTGACATCAGCTATTTCTGATCATTTTAAGATAGAGAGTTGTGGTGCAAATTGATCAACAGCGATTAAAAGCTGTGACTCAAAAGTGCTATTTCTCTAACCTAATCCTTTCTATCCCTTTTCTAGGCTGAGGAACATTCTTGTTTCACTTGCCACTCCCAGTGTGATTTTCTGTGTGAGCGCTCAAATCTTGTGGGCTTTGCTACTCCAAGGAGGCACTGCAAACGCAGACACCACACAGACAACAAGTATACAGAACAGTATGTGCACCAGAGTACATATGTACCAAATATAGGAAACACATACTTAAATATTCAGAATATCTAACACAGAATTTTAAATTAAATGAAAGCAAGAAAATTAAAGGAATACCTTGGGATAATCAGAACTATCTCAGTCCAGCACTTTGTGTTTTATTCTTCATGAAAACTAGCAAATTAAAGAGAGAACATTCAAAAGCTTGAACAAAGTCAAAGACAATTTAGAGTTAAGACTCATGGTACATACCAGTAACTCAATGACTGTTTGACTGTTATAATTACCTCCAATAACATGTCATTACTATAGGACTGAGCTGCAGCTTTTTGGATTGCTTAGCCAGGCAGCTTAGTAGCAACTGGTCAAATAATATACATGTAATTTCTTAGATCTTCATGTTCAAGAACACATCCCTTTTTCCCTCTGGGAATAATGTTGTTATTAGTACTATTCTGTACAAATTATTATTATTTTCTTACAGCAATACATAAAGGTGGCAGTCAGGGAAACTTGATTTACAGTTATATATTACAGTTATAATTTTATCCATGTTGATGGTGACTATGTCCTACAGTTCCCAAGAGTCATTCTAGTATAGACATCCCACTGGCACCTCTCCAAAAAACATCCTCCCTGCCATCACACAGCAGACCTTCTAGGATTTGTTCCAATTCCAACCTTTCTACAACTATTCTACAACCTACAAAGACAGTATTACATAAAACATAAAGAACTCTACCCACCAGTGTGCCATAGCAAATGTGGCGGAAATCTTGCAGCAGGACAGCACCTCTGCATTACCAGTTTTCTCTATTGTCCTCCCAGGGCCCTTCTGCATCCTGGAAGCTGACAGCCTACAGTAGATAGACTGGCCTGTATCTGTCTTCATAGGGTTGGCCTGCTGGAATATCTACAACAACCAATTTTTCCTATGCCCATCCCATGCTGACCTCATGTCCTGCAAAGGCAGGGCATGCCAGAATGCCTCATGTGCAGACTCTCTTCACCACCTGACAGGTTGCATGATGCTGGGCCTTAAAGAGAATCTGTAACCCTAACCTGGCTAACATCACTGGGGTACAGAGCAAGCTGCCTGCAAGGAACAAGTAGGCAGAAATCTTTCTTTAGTTTATGCCACAATATACTGCATTCCAAAAAAAAAAAAAAAAGCCAAAAAGCCAAACAATGAACTGCCCAAAGGGACCCTGTCTCTTGCCCAATCCTGGGGCACTCTGCAATTAGGTGGCCCAGGAGTACTGGGCTCTTATTTCCAAAAGACAAATGTACTTTATAATACAAGCAACATCAAAAGAAGCCTCTTCAGTCATGGCTATCAGTGAAGAGCATTTGACCTTCAGGAACACTGATTGCTGCCACTGATTCCTACCACTGATGCTGCAGGGTCAGTTAAAGCTTCAGACTGGTACTATTACAGTAAACACCTAATTAAAGTATCTGTAAAAAAAAAAAAAAATACTTAAAGAGATATGCAAGTGCAAGCCTGTTAACTGTAAACCTACCTAAACAGGTAAAGTAGTGAATCTATATTCTAGGAGTTTTAAACCCATCGGTATGACAAAAATTCTGCTCTCCAAAATATTTCAAAAGACACTGCAATGGATTTTCACCTCTATAAAGCAGACAAGTTTCATTGATCTTACTGAAATTATCTTAATTGATTCTTGATTTCTGTTAACTCTTTCACGGTCTACAGATTTATTAGAGTAGCTCAGGCGGAACGGTGACATGGGAGAATGCTATGCACCTGCACTTCACAACACATTTAGTAGAACTTAGTACAACATCCCGTCCGAGCAGCCAGATTATTTAGCCCTTTGTGATTGACAGTAGGACAGTTCATGTAACCATTCTACCTTATCAAAAACAAACAAACAAACCACAACCATAAAACAAATGACAACAACAAACAAACAAAAAAAAAACCAAAGCATTATGAACTGTAAATAATTTAAAAGCTTGTAGATATTATACATTATTATTTCATAAACTATGCCATTTTCTAATAAAAATGCTGTTTAACTAACAGATTTTTAAAATACTTTGTCTAATTTTCAGACTGTAGATAGGTGTAAGATGAATACAATGATGGATAGAAAATTAGTACATAAAAGAGGTCAGCTACTCCTACTAGAAGATCACAGAGATTAGAGCACTTGTTTTGTTAGTACATGCAGACTAAGATTCTGGTTCAGGTTTGACTTTTCCTTGCACAGAACTCTGTCTGCTACCCCAAGGGCCCGTGAAATATATTCTCCTGTCTGATTCCCTGCAAAAGAAAATGCTTTCACATTATCTGTGATAAAAATGAATTTTCAAGTTCCCATATAAGTAACAAGGAAGGAAACCTCATTCTTTCTAGTGTTTGTTTAGCAGCTAGACTTCAAACATTCTCTGAAAAGCAGGAATGCTTTTCAACTGCAGGAAAAGGAAAATTGAAATACAACAAGCACACTGAACAGATGAAAGGTCCTTGACTGCATCTACAGATTACATAATAGGTTAACAATGATGGGAACCAAAAACGTGGTTACAAATCCAAGATAAAGAGGGCAACCAAACTACGCAAGGTTCACGACAAGTATTAACTCCTTTACAGTTAATTTTGTAGGGTTACTGTTCTCATTTTATACAACCTAGAATAAGAAATTTCTTGTTTGAGCACAGAGTGACCATGAAGATTCAATGTCACACAGTTTATTCTTTTAATGTTTGTGTATGAAAAATAGCAGCTGAAAACATTTGCATTTTAAGGAAAATTAATAATTCTGTATCAGACAAATGAGGAAGTCAATCAGCTATTGTTTTAGCCTACGACAAATAATCTTAATTCTGACTCAAACTGATTCATTGTCCAGAAATATTTCTTTGCATTTTTGCATTGAAAAAACAAAGCAAGAGCTCCCTCTATGTAGCTCTGTATGTATTACTTTTCTGTATTCTGTATTATAGATGTTTGTTTTGTGTATTAAAAGTCTTATTGTGTGAGTAAATTATGTATATAAGGTAACAGCAAAAATATGCAAAAAAAAAATCATAGTCCCCAGTTCTAGACTGAAATATTTTCTTTCAGTAGAAATTATAGAGAACAATTATCACCTAAAAAATGTAGGCTTGTTATAATAAATGATTTGGTATTAAAGGTTCACTGAAGTTACAGAGCCAGAATTTCAGATGAAGCATGCCTACGTTCTGATACACAAACATTTCTGCTTCAAGGCAAAATAAACCAAACTATTAAGAAATATCTGAGGAGGCTCATTATTACTACAGTCAGATGGCAATAGTATTTACTATTCTCGGCTATCTTCCTCGTATCTCTGTCTAAAGCTTCTGATCTGACAGCATGAATGACCACCACAGATGGTTTACCATCTCATACAGCTTACCATACCAAATTATATTGGTGCTACTTAGGGTTACTTTAACACCCTGGGTAGTAAACTGCAGTTGTTTAAACATGTTTCAAGTGTGGATGCTACTGCTGTAGGAGCAATAAACTTGCAGAGGATGCCAGGCAGACAAGCAGTAATTGCTTCAGCCAAATCAACTCCAATCATTTGTGTTTGTAAATTAAAACTCTGAATACAAAGGTGATTTTTAGTGATGTGTTTTAGAAATGGGAATCATTACAACATTTCCAGCCTCTCTTTACAAGAATACTCCTGCCTTATGTAAACAATTCCTACAGCTATTTGTAATTTTTCACAGAACATTGGCAGACAACTCCACAACTGAAGTGGAAAAAATGCTTTTATTCATGAAAAAGAATCAATAATGCATGATGACAGTGAGTAGTCCTAGCATATAGTTAATGTAGATATTATTCACTGCCTTAAAGCTATACAAAACGATTCCAGATTTCATTGCATTTTCTAAGTAAGACAAAGTCATCCTTTACCCATCCTTTCAATTCAGGATCAAAACTTTTGCCAGCACATTTCAAATTGAAAATGGAAAATTAACTTCTGTCTTGAAGTTTGTGCCAGTTCTATTTTAAATTTAGCAAGCTCTGAGACTAAAGTGGTTAATGACACTGGTAACTCCCATGTTATCAGTATGCAAGTCTTACTATTTACTTGGAGGTTTCCTCCCTTTTTCTTCAGTAGCTAGGCAGACCAGCATTATGCTCAGAGCTATGAAAAGGAGAACACTGAATGCTTCTGGTTCATCGACTTCAATAATTCCTTCCTCATACCCTGAGGAAAGCAAAAAAAAAAAATAAGAAAAAAAAAAATCTTGCCTTCAGAATCACTGGTTACCTAGCAAAAATATTTAGTACCTCAACACCAAATGTTCCAGCAAAATGCAGCACTTTGACCAGGGCACTTGTCAACCTATGCTGTTGAGAAACTTGTAACCTAATCTGTGAAGAAATCCTCCAAGACTACTTTCAAGACATTCAGATACAGGGCATCCTAAAAAAGGTTGCCTTGCAAGTCTCAGGACCTAATCACTGTAAGACTGATAATATCCAGTCTGGATCATTTGATTGCAGACCCTTTCCATGCTTGCATTTTGTATAGGATATCCATCTCCTGAAGGATGGATTGCGAGAGGCTAGGTGCCTTTCAAATTAGTAATTGTCTTATGCAGATCTTCATATCAGTGGTGCATTGCTGAGGTACTAATGTGTCGCTGGCTTCTGGCTTATACTCTAAGTAGCTTTGTGGAATTTGTTATGTTGACACATTCCCAGTACTGAATGCACGTTCAATAACTGCTCATCTGAATAACCCACTACTGTTATAGTGAACCTTCTGGACAACTTGTAATATGTAATGAAAACAAAAATATGACATGGAAGATACTTCTCTACATACTACTGATAAATCTGGAGATGTAACAAGCAATATCTTCGATTTCAATTATACAGTTGTAAAGCACAATCCAGATATGACTGCAAGACAGGTGGGATAACCTGCCCAGTATTAGTAATTTGCTGGCAACCACAATATAAGACCTCTGGCTTCTCTGTGCAAGTTTTTGGATTGCTTAAGCCTGTACAGTCTTTACTGTCTTTGTGGAACTAACTAATTACACTAAATTTACCTGTGATGTGATCACATAGTTATTTGGGCAGACAGGCCTAATGCAATTACATCAATCTTCCCAACCAACAACAGAAATAGTGTGGGGAAGGACAGCCAGTATAGAAGAACCCTCCTCAGCTGCCAGAACAGTGAGGGGTAGACCACTGGCACCTGCTGCATGCTAGAGGAAGTAGCCTTTCATTATAAGATTAAGTATTTTCTTCAGGGTCTAAAAGTGTATACTGAGAAATTCAATCCAGTAATTAAACTTTTAGAAGAAATATATTGTGTTGATTTGTCTCTACTGAAGAAGGACATCTTAAAACTGAGTTGTATCTTTTTTTTTTTTTTAATATTTAAATATGGGTCAGGCAACACCAGTGTGAATTTGCATTCATAATTCCTTTCTGAAAAGATAATTTGACATGCTCTCCTTTTTCACTTTGCTGCGTATTCAGCTTTAGCTGCAAAGATCATTTACTCTGCTAATGCCTTTCCCCTTCAAAAATGTCTGTGGATGCCATGTCTCATGATGAATACCCATTTGTAAACAAAGTAGTGATTCATTATTATAGCTGAAGGGCATCGTTTTACCTGGATGTAAATTCATCATTTTTTAATGCCTCACAGCTTGATGCTTGAAATCTCATCAAGCACTCTGAAAGCTTTGTTGACATAGACTGATGATCCAAACAATTAACTTAATAATGGCATCAGCAACTGGAGGTTGGTATCAACCAGAGAAAGTGAGCCAAGTTCATTCCTACTGTAAGCCTAATAAAGTCAAAGGAGGTACACTAGGGTTCTATTTATTGCAAACAATGTGTTTAACCTCCTTTTTTGCTGTTCTAACTAATTTTATGAGGCTAGCTATACTTCATTAAGTATTCTGTAGACAACAAATTGAAACATTATTTTTTTGAAAAATTAGGTCCTACACACTATGAACAAATCTATTTTCTCAGAAGGGTTTCAGAAAAGCTAATCATTTGTGAATATTCTGTTAAACTCAGCTGAGAAGTGGTTAACTCCAGATGTTAATTACTACCTCACACCTGAGATACGTGGTAGCTGCCCATATATGTAAGTTCTGGTTTGCTCTGATGCATAGCTAAATAGCATCCAGTAAAACCCTCACCCTGTTCCTTTCCTGGCTTATGGATGGTCTGTCTCAATGCATCTCTACATGATGTGGGAATCCACTGATGAACATAAGGCATCATTTGAATTCAGGCTAAACAAATCACAATTGTCTTGAGGAAGATCTGCTACAGACTTTGAGGGATTCTAAAATATTGCAATCATGACAACCACCTCATTATTATAGCCATGGCTATCAATCTTTCTACAATGTATGTTACATTAACATCAACCTTTAAAGAAATCAAAAGTACTAACTCTTAAAATTAGGAAAAGTTCGTTCCTAGAACTCTGTGATAGTTTACCAGTGAGCCTGATGTGTCATGTCAACTGATGTAATCATATTGGCAAACAGTGCCTGGGAACTGCTGGTTTCAAGCTGAAGACTGACAAATGAATAGCTTTTCTTTCTGAAGAGAGCCAGGTGCATGAAATTAGATGTGAAGGGATTAGGTATTGCCTTGAAGCTAAGCTGTTTCATCCTCTCCTTGATAGTAATAAATGGGAAAAAATCATGAGTCATACAGAAGTACTCAGACTCCAAAGATGACACCTGCCACATCCTGTCTGCCGCCTTTTTTTTTTTTTTTTTTTTTTTTGGGGGGGAGGAAGGAGTATTGGTAATTTCCATAGCCTTGTCACTACTTTCATCTACCATAGTTATTTTAACTCAGATTTAGAATAAATTCTTCAGATATTTCACAGCAGTTGATATGTCTTTAATGGTACAGTTAAGGTTCCCATATTAACAGTAATCCTTTTCCACTTGTACATCTGACACTACAGAAAAAGCATGAGTGCTTAGCTATGTAATTTTCCTACCTGTAAGAATTCAGGCAGAACTATGCACAGCCAGCTGCTTGCATTTGACAGGTCAGTTGCACATATTAATGACCTTGCAGTTGCAGTGTAGTTGTAGGAACAGTTAATACTTACATGTTAGATATAAAGATACTATTCAATAGTTTATTGGTAATGATTCGTAGTAATTTTAGCACAGTTATTAACACAGCAAAACAAGCACTGTGTAGCTGTACTGAACTTTCTTGAAGTAAGATGCTATGTACATTCAATACAAGGTTGTTTTCAAGAGAAGTAAAAGTTTGATAGTGATTGTACACTAAGACTAGACTATGATATTCCATACGTAGTCAACAGTATCTATTTGTTTACTGGAGTTCAATGCATAAAAAGTAACTACTGATGATGGTGATTGACAGAGCAGGGACAAAAAGAATAAGAACTATTGGGGAGCATACTAACATACAGCCAGATCAACTGTAGATAGACTCATGTTCCTATAACAACATAAGCTGTAGGGAGGACAAGAATGCATACACTTTCATATATTTTAAAGTCATTTCCCCAAAATTTTTCTAATTGTAGATGAAATACTTTGCTACTGCTCATAATTTCTGAAAAGCAATGTATCTAAGTCAAAGCTGATGAAGTAAATCTGTTCATTTTCTTTTATAATACAAAAGCAAAGAAAACTGAAAGACAACATGTATGAAGTTAAAACAGAATATTTTGTAAAAACACTTATTTAATACATTGAATCACAAGATAATAATTAGGTGTTAGGAACAGACAGAAAAAGCAAAAATCTAATGAAGATACTGTATTTTAATATTTTCTCTAGTGTAATGTTTTCATAGATGTAATGAATTATAGTATTGCCATACATCATAACAGATGTTATGACAAAATGATAAAAGGAAGTGAAAGCAGAATAATACTATATATTCCCTTATTCAAACTGCACTGTTTTCACAGCTCTTATACAAAACAAATCATGCATCATAACTTAAATTCTGATGGCTTCAGCTTTTAGCATGCATCTTAGTCAAGATCTCCCCCTTCTTTCATCCTTATTCCTTTTTCTAAGGCAAATGTGTATGGCTGTTTTGTTTGTTTGTTCATTTGGTTCTGCTGTCTATAATAGACCATTGAAGATTTATAAACAGAACAGATAAGAGAAGGCAAAGTTAATGTTGTGGTGCATGATCTGTAATACACAATTGTTCTAACACCAAAAGAGTATTTTCTTCAAAAATTGCTTAAATTGGAAGAAACAGTAGCATGGTGACTAAATATTTTGTCCATCAACATCTCCATATGAATTTATTCTTTTTGTTTGATGAAAATATGTAGTTCCTTATGAAGAAGGTTAAGAGTATATATGTGTATGTCCAGCCCTCATGCAGCAGATTGGCACAGCCCAAGCACCACTGAACAAGAGAATATGCCTTACAGGCTTTACTGTAAAGCATCTCCTTTGCCCATGAGGCGTGTATAGAGAACTGTAGTAGAAAACTTTAAAATAAAGTTACTTTAAAAAGTAACTAGGTCTTATTCTTAAAATAGAGCTACATGTGTAGCTCACAGTATAGGAATATGCTGTTAAAAAGCACTATGTTATTTTATCTTATACATTGTTTCAACTTCTAAGAAGAACTTAAAATTAAAATACATGTTATTGGTTTGCACTGAGAATACAGAAAAGACTAGTAGTATAAAACATATTATGCTGTTTTATACATGTAGACACAGCAATAATGAAAACATTGCTAAGGCAACGACACTCGCCAACTACTGATGAGACTCAAGAGAAATTCCTTAACAGATGTTTCCTACATCAGAAAGATACTTTGCCTTCCCTGATTACGATGATCTTGAGAATTCATGATTTGATTCAATGATCAACACCTCTTCAGCAGTCCCATAAAAAACAAATTCTTGCAATAGATTTTCATTCCACACAGCAGCTGGTAAAATATATTTACGACCTTGAGTCCATTATGGTGAAGTTGTATTACAGCATTCTTGTGTTCATGACACAATTAGTGTTGTGTCAGCACATCAGTCATACACTGATGAATGCACATCCTATTTTCTTTACCATTTTATAAGCTCCTATCCTCACAGCGACCAGTGACTACCATATACTACAAGCTGACCTGACAACTGACATACTGAAAATTTCCACTGCTGTGCTCTAAGATGATTTATTACTACTTACTGCAAGCTTACTTCAACAAGCTTTCTTTGACAGCTGATATTTGTTATTTTCGGATGCCCCCTAACCTGCAATGCACTGAGTACTACTCCTAGATAACTTTTTTTTTCTTTTCTTCAAGTTTCGTCATTAAACATTATTGAGGTGTCTTTCCAGAAGAGATATTGAGCTCATTCTAGAATAAGAAGTCATCACCAAAAGAAAAAGCATCAGCAGCTTATACCTATGACTGCAAGTAGCCCCATCAGAGCAAAACAATAACAACAGTTTGAGATGCTCAGTAAGCCTGGAAATATGGACGGTCAAATGAACAATGCTTTAACATTATATCCAGCATCTACTAAGTTTACATTTTTTATTTTACTTTAGGAATCTTCAAATCTAGGATCATACTAATAACCATACCTATAACATACATTTCATCCCAACAACAGTTGCTCAGCTCACAAAATATACTTTGCATATATAACAGCAATAAAGTACATCCATTTTTACAAAAAAAAATACCTTGAAACAGCAGCAAACACTGAAAATAAATTCTTGCCAAGGAAATGTGAGAAATCCCTTGATTTTTCAGACTGTTAAGAGATTTTGAGAGTTATATTGTGGCTTTTTGTCAAAAGTATCCCTTCTATTTTCACTGATTTTCATAAAGAAAATACTACAGCTCAATTTAAGTTTTCCCCTACATTTCAATTTCTTGGGCCAGGACAAAAGGTCTTCTCTTAAAAAAATAAAATAAATAAAATCTTTATAATAACTATTTTTAATTGAGTTAATCTCTTTCAGCTTTAATACGTTAAGTTAGAAGTAACTGCTATTGAAATTTATGAACCTTTTTTGGCATATAACTGACATAAGAAAAACAACCCTTTGATTCTCAATAAATACTTTTCAGTAGCAAGTCATCCCTTTCAGACTGGATCACAAGAGATACCCAGTTATTCAGTGACTTGCTAAGTCCAACAACATGTTTTTTGTAATTATAGTGTTCATCCTGAACAACAGTGAAATTGAACATCTGAACTCAGCTTCGCAGCTTAAAACATACACTTCAAAAATATCACCTTGCCTACTTCTTGCACATAAATCATGGAATACCACCTTGCCTTTGCAGCCCTTACCTTCTCAACTGCTAAAAATTGCTGGCATCATTAACTCACTTCATATTATGCTATTTCTCTTTCTGTCCAACCTGTCACCTCCTCATTTTCTCCTGCATCCCCCCGTTTGACAGATGCACTCGTAGTAATACTTCTCTGTTTCTTGACTTACTCAGATTCTGCTATATCGCCAGCTTCCTCCTGAGAGCGCTGCTGTATCACGAGCCTGCTTCCTGTGCTATTAAGTAGAACTACAGTAGACTTCCAAGCACCACAAGAACTGCAATATTGTGTCCTACAGATGCAATACTTATTTCAAACTTAATCTATGCTGTGCACATTTATCCCTGATTTATAAAAACTGACATGTCCAAGGGAAAAGCATACAGCCCACATTATTGGCACAGGCACACAAGCAGGGAACACTCTCTCTATGTATACAGCCTATACAGATTATTATACACAAACTACATTCACAAATTCTGAAAAATCAAGCAGATTTGTTTTGTATTGTTTGATTTTATGTACCTGATTTTTAGACCTGATGATCATAACTACTCTTTTGTGTAGTTTACATGGTCTTATATACAAATTGACACATAGCAAAGCAAATAAGTTTTCTTTTCCTTTTAAAAATCAAATTTAAAAGGGAAATAAAACAATACCAGTGATTGCAGCATGGACAGATTGATATGGAACCCATTTCATGAAACTGTTGATTTAACATTCAGTAAGGAATTAAAGTGGAATTAATTCCCTCCAAAGAAACATGAAAGCAAACTAGCAAATCTTATAATCAAACAAGTTTGGTGATGAAGCAAGAAAACAAAACATACAACTTCTCATACCTTATCCTTTTATCTCTGCTAAAAACAAGGAAACCCTATCTTGTGCAACTGGTTACTTCTCTCAAGGTGATGAGTGTTTACTTAAAAGGCAGTGTTTAAAGGTACAGGTAATACAAATGGACACACAGTCACAATCTGCAAAATGGTTCAGATGTCGCTGAAGGCAAAGAAAAACTTTTTTTCCCCATATTCATCTTATATTCTTAATACTAGTCTTTGCTTTTAGTCTGCCTTTGCTTCTAGTCCAGCTAGGACCTTAGAATTATTTTTGTGTAATATCTGCCAGTTTAATTAATGGCCTGCTAACTCCCTCTTCCAGATCATTAATGAAGATGTTAAATAAGACCAGGTCTAACACTAATTCCATGGTGCCTTGGCAGACACCTCTACACAAAACATAATTCATCATACCTTTTGTTTGGAGGAGAGTGTTTGGAAGATATAGCAGATGTAAAAGGAGGCTGCCCACCTGCTTTGCTGTGTTAACCACAGGGAGCACATTACACCAATTACTAAAAAACTTCACTGACTTTATTTGCTTCTTGTTGCAAGTCAGAAAATGAAGAGAGTTGACAAGGTTTAAAAGATCTCTAAACCTTTGGATTCTTGACACCTGAGACAGTTCAGCAATCAGCTCACTGTAAATGCTCTAGATGAAAATACACGGAACCAGATCCCTACTTTCTGAAACGAAGCACTGCTGAATTACCTGAGATGCAAACTCTGAGTTAAAGAGAAAAAGACTCAAAAATTCCAACTTCTAGAAGAAAGCAAGCTATTTTTCTTAAAGCGCTCCCAAACCAGCATATTAGACTGAAAGTGATGTATAAGAAGTCAGCATCCTCTACATCTTTAAGGGCAAAACCTATTTAACAGTAGCTGAACTAATTTGGACAGAGCCTTCTACAGGTGGAGGATTCTCAAGATTCCCCCTCCCCCCTTCCAGGTAACGACACAGGTAATGTTGTTCTTACCTATATGGTATAATTGACTTTTTTTTTTTTCTCATTAGCAGTTTGCAACTTTTCCTATAATCTTCTGTCATAGCTTGTTGGTGTAGTTTTCCTTTCTAGTAATTCAGCCTCCAGATTGTCAAAGCAATATCTGGGAAAAAAAAAAAAAAAAGTATAAAATAAGATATTTAGTGGTTATTGTGAGTCTCAACAATTTTTATTCTATCTATGTAATTATTCTATAAAATCTCTTGTGAACCACAGTGGAACCTTCCCACAATTACAAAAAGAGTCGTCTCAAGAAAGAATCTGCTCAACCCCAGAACTACTACAGTATGTTATTTTGGGGGCAACTTCTTACTCTGTACTTTCATGATTCATGTATTATGTTGTTTGTAGATATAAATGCCATAAGTCCTCATTCAGTGTGCTTCTGAAGTGCAGTTATAGGCCTTCTTTGGTTTATTTTATGCAGTTCTGTGTTGTTTTTTTTCTCGCCAGATTCTATTTAGTAACCAACATTAATCTCTTCCTAGCTATTCAAGTGTCAAAAGCCTTTTACTGTGCTGACCCTGTTATTCATTGTTTTATGTAGCTTCTCTTTTCCTTAGATCTGACTTACAATCATGCTACTAGGAGAACAGGCACAGTTCACTACTACTTTCTCAACAGTCCTCCTTAGCCTGTGATGGGCCACACTCTACTAATACAAAATTCTAATCATTTATGAAGCCTGCATGAGGAAACTAAAAACAAAGGTTGAAATACAGTAAAGAGAATTCAAAATACCCAAAGGCAAAAGGAATATAACATTTCTAATATTGTAGTATTGCCAACACTCAAATTGAGAAAAAGAAGAAATATATATATCCAAAACCAGGGTTTTGTTGCTTTTGAACTTTCTAGTATTCCTGTCAAACCTCTTCCCCATCAGCTTTTATTAGGCTACACACTGCCAAGCTGCCTTGCTGCTAGAGCAACAGTCTCTCCACTTCACAAATCATGAGGAACTTTATTGCACGGAAGCCCACCTCTTACTGCCATAGCAGTTAAAACAGCAACTTTTTATTAATAGTCCTCTGTTAACACTTCTTAAAAATAGCATTTCAGTACTAAAAAGGGGGGGAGGGGAGGAGCTGTAGCAGGTGCGAAACAGTTTGAAATTCAGCTAAGTAACATGAAGTATCTCACATAAATTTCAGAAACAGCTAGAGCTCTCTGTCTGATAAGCAGTATGGATCTCAGACTCATAGAATGCAGAGATTGGAAGAGACCTCTAGTGTTCAGCTAGTCCAGTCTCCTATGCAAACCAATGCCAAATTCAAAGTCAGATCTGGTTCCCCAGGAATATTCTCTAATGATGGATATTTTGTATACACCCTGGAAAACCTGCGTCTGTGCTTGGATCTTCTTTGTGAATTTCATTTTTTTCTTACATTCAGCCAAAAGTTCCCTTGTGTGTGCTGCATGGCCTTTTCTCCTTTTGCTGTGTACCTCTCAGGAGAGCCTCTGTATCCTTAATAGCTTCCCCTTTCATTAAGGAGGTGACGACAGCAAGTGGAGAAGCGTAGAAAGCCTTACCTGTCCCTTCTGCTAAGCAAACCCTTCTCTCAGCCTCAGTTCACCATGCTCCAGCCCCCTGACCAAACTGATGGAGCCAGACACGGTTTCACGTGCGCCACCGGAAAGAGAAATCACCGTTTTGCTCGGCATGCTGGCTGTATCCCTCCCAAGGCAGCGGTGCATGCGGTTAGCGGCCATGGCCACAAGGATGCGCTGCTGACTCATTTTCTACGTAACCATCCGCCCTGCAGAGGATCCCGTCCCGCAGAGCTGCTCCTCCCAGCTGCTGGCCTCACTTTGAAAAAGACGCTGCTGCATCATGCCCCATGTGTGTTTCCGGGTTTCCTCGAGTCTACAGAATACAGAGCAAAAAGACACCCCACGCATACGCTCTGAGCACCCAGCAAGTCACCTGGTCTTTGAGTGACACTTGTTTTCTTTCCACCTGCTTCCTACCACTTCTTACCCCTCTGGGGCAGGGAACTTTTCACTGGTCCTTTTCCCCTTCCAAAAGCCAGGAACAAAATGAAAACCTCAGCTATACTGCTGATAGGCTGCTTTCCAGCCAGAAGCAAAAACCTTTCTGCTTTCTACAAGGAAAGGCAGAAAATCTTATAGAGCTAAGGCTTTCTGTTCTGTTTCAAAACTGTCTCTAGCCTTCACCAAACTTAGCAAGGTCTATCCTCTCCTGTTACCCTTGACAAGAATAGTTCAAGAATGGTTCAAGAATAAAGTAGTGACTAAGCTTTCGGGCCCATGGCTTGTATGGCTTCCTCGTGAAGCCTGACACCACTTTTGGACACAGTGAAGTAAGTATTTTGGAAAATGAAATAAATGAAAAGTAGAAATAAAGTTCCCAGGAAAGGACATTCACATTACTTTCACGAGCCAGTGTGAGTTCTGTTACTGCATTCTTACCTAATCGCTGACAGGGGCACAAGTAAAGGTAATAAATAAATATATGTATGGAAGGCATCCAGTTTTGTTTTATTTATAGGCATTGTTTGAGAAGCTATGCATCATGTCAGAGATTTAAAAGGATTATTCATAGAGAAGAGTACAACCTTTCTTCCAATGCACCAGCTGTTTAAGAAATTTCCATATTAACAGTAGCTTTTAATTATATAAAGAACAGCAAAGCCTTTTTAGCTTCATATCAGTAATGCAGCTTTGATTCAAAAGTTGCTAAAGAGATAATCCTCAGCCTTTTTTTTTTTTTTTTTCTTGGCAAGGCCAGTGTGTATAGCAATAGCAATTATTTTAATCCCAATGTTGTTTTTTTTTTTTTTCCTTTTTGAAGGAAGGAAGGAAAGAACAGTGTGGTCTTCTTCCCCCTGAATTTGGACTGAAAAATTAGTAATAACACTTGGAAAACAGTCTCACAAGAATCCTTCAAGAAATGCTACCAATGCTTAAACAAATAGATTTAAAATAAAAATATCCAAAATACTGCAGAGGTATGAGAAAAAGAAATTATCCTAAAGAATCTAGTCCAACACTATTCATAAGAAAAAACAATAACAAGAAAAAGAAAAACCTCTCTACCTACAATTGGCATGTTTTGCTAAAGAAGGATATCTTTTTAGTAATTTTGAAGGCCCTGAAAAGTCAGTGAAAATTACACTTCTTTATCTTCCACTCTTCCTGCCTCTCTCTGTGATTGAATACTGGCTTCTGACTGCTTAATGCTTATTCATTCCTCATTTTCTGGGCAGATCACTAGTTTGTGAAGATAATTAGAGACCCCTGCTATTCCTTCTAAGCCTTGAATCTTGAAGCTAATTAAAATGGAGTGCTGCATGCAGATAGGCAGCCGATAAAGGCTTGCAGCAAGGTACAAGGAATTCTACTGTTTGTGTAACAGAGAAGTAAAACCAAGGTGCATGTGCTAGGTCAGTTTTTGCTACAGCCCTCATTGCACTTTGCACTGCAAATCTCACTTTGCTCTGTTATTGGAGCTTCATGGACTTTATAATAATATCTAAGTTTTTTAAACAAATATTATTCTAATGTTTTTCAGGATAGCATTAAAGTACAACATCTAAACCTGAAGTAAAGATGGAAAGTTCTTCAACCCATGATCACTTTCTTCTACCTCATCTTTCTTTGAGGTGTTACTCTTAAAATTAATCCACAGTAAAAGAATACATCTCAGAGCACTGTATGTATAAATACAATGCAGGAAGGCTATAAAGAATGTTTCTGCCTCTCTCCAGGTACCAATTTCCTCCTTTTAGTCTGTTTTAGCATGTAGATAGCCTAGGGCTATTGCTGGACACTTTCTAAAATATCTTCAAGGCTTTACCCTTTGAATAAACTACGGCAAGTTTTAAATATTCTCTTTTCTCCTCCAGAAAAACAAAGTAAATTTTACTTCATTTGGGAGGAGACAATATGCATCAACAAAACAAACAAACAAAACTCCTGGCACTGAACTGTGTCTCAAGATGCAGTAGCTACAGTGCTGTTCTTAAACTGCTCGGTAAGTTGTCTGTACTTATTCAATGAATGCTCAGCTTCAGTAAGATCTACTTACACCCTGAGGCAGTTCCACAGTGCTGTCAAACTTCTCTAAACATTTCTCCAAATGAAGTTAAACTATGACTATAAATTAGATTATGCTGTTGTGAATGGTCAGAGGCACTTACGCTGGTGGACCTGGCTACCTTAAAGCAAGCAGAGGATTTAATTAGGAATGGAATGAGGGTAAGAGAGTTTATAATTTCCAAAACAAACATATAAAATATCTTTTTTTTTTTTTTTTTTCATGCTTTGGAATTTCTAAACATTTAATTTGTGAATTTAGAATGTGTCTTACTCAATTCTTTTTCAATACTTCTCTGTCATTTAATAGCTGTAAAAGGTGTTTTGCCCCTTTGGGCAAAGAAAAATTTAGGAAAGAAACTGGGATGTTGCTTGGTATGGTTATAGAACTTTGAAATGTCATAACTCGTATGTACTACACAAAACATTTCTGAAGGAATCCATATGTCTTCTGATCTTTCTTGTCCTCCAAAAAATATAATACTTAGTCTGTAATAGTTGGATCTCTGAGGTCTGATATCTAGGCATAACTTGTCCAAAACCAGGCCTTCCTGCATTCAACTTTGATAAAACCTAATGAAACCTAACCCTGCAGATAGATACCTGTGTTCCTGGGAAGCTGTGTTTCTGTTGTGGCCAATTTTCTCCCTTAGGACGTACCCAAGCATCCAGACTTGAAGATACCAGTTTCTTTATACATCATGTGTGGATGGAATTGACTAGGTAATCTGTGTATGTCTTACTTTTGAAGTCTGCTCCAAGAGATGTAGTTTCTTATGTTTACCAGGCCAACTCTTGAACAGAAATGTAACAAGAATTATTGTGGCCTCTGCAGCTTTCCTGCTGGCTTAAAATACTTGCACAAGAAACAGTATATCTAGGTTCAAAGCACTCAATCTGAAGTGGAGCAGCATATGGATCATTGGTCTCCTGCCAACAAAGGAACTGCCATTATTATTGAGTTACTAGGTACTTTGAGAAAGGGAGAGGAATCTCTTTAGTAGTAAAACATTTCCCTTTAATAAATACATATATAAAGATGTAGATGAATACTGAATACTTAATAACATAATAACTACATCATTAAGACTCAGATTCACACCCAACATGACAAAATTATATTCCTACTCTCATAAGCTCCTGTTAGAATTAATGGCAAGATCACAGCCTAAGATGAGAATATCCTTCCAGAGACAGTTATATTACAAAATATGAAGGCTGAGGCTGCTACGTTCAGCAGTCAGATGCTGAAAACTAGGTTTGATAATGCCAGGCTAATCTAAATGACCTTGGTTCCTGTCATTGCTCTCGTTAAAGACTAAGTACATGTATGTTATGCAAAATAAAAACACTTTGACAAGAGACTAAGTTAACTGCAGAACACTGTATATCCTATTTCCTGCATATTTTCTCAGGAGTCTGAAACTCTAGGAACATTTTTTTTCTAATTCCCAGGGAAGGATGTGCCAATAGGTTATCCAAGTATCAGCAGACTACTGTAATAGCTTAGATAAAGCTGCCACATTCTGTTTTTTGTTTGTTTTTAAATTTTGCTGTGCTTAGGTATCAAACTAAAGGGAGTGGTTCACTGCTATGAACCCAGAGTGCTCACAGGCACCTAGCCAACTTTGTGGCACTTCCAGATAGTTCCCAGCTCAGCAAACATGTGAATCATATTCTTATACACAGCTCTTCTTATACTGCATAAGGAAAATAGGTGACTGCTTGAAGTAATGCAGAAAGATGTACAATAGCAGGAACTGGCATTGTTTCCTGTGTGGCTAATACAGAAAAAGACGCCATGAGGCCTCCACTCTAAATCACTGTCTGGTGAGGTGCCTACCTTCTGCCATTGATCAAATGGACCATAGTCGATGGACCTCTGTGATTAGTGAATAGCTTGCCTCTCTCCTTGTAAGTCTAAGCCTTTCTCATGGATTTAACCCTTTGGTCCACACAGAAGACAAATTTGGATTTAAGTTAGATTAGTTTGGCTTTTTTTTTTTTTTTTTCCCAGCGGAAAAAATGAAAGTTTAATACAGTACAAAGGTGACTGAATGATTTTTGGTGTTTGAAATCAATCCAGAGCTAATTTTCTATTCCTGGCTAAAAATGACAAAATTACTTTGCTGAAAACTAATGCGTCAAACTAGCCAAGATATTCAGGGATTATTATTTGTTTATCTCTAGGGAAATCAAGAACTGATGCAGAGAGAAGATATTTTTTACTAAGTGTCTTGCAACAGTCATTTATTCATAATGCTCTAGTAAGCTCTAGTCAAGAAAATCCTTGTACTGTTGTGACAATGTCTATATAAAAATATATATATTGATAACTGTACACATAATTTGCATCCTCTATCTGTCAAACTCATGTCCTGTTTTAGCTACCTAAAGTGCAATATATTAAACTTATTTATAAGAAATTGACTTTCTTGTTTAGTATAAGAATTGGTACACTAAGAATATGGTTCTGTGTACAGCTTTCAACTTGTGTAAATTAGGATGGTAGTGTTAAGAGAGACTCAACTCTCTCTCTTACTTCCAATGCATTAATCAAAAGTATTTTCAACACATACCCCATGTTCAGTGAGAATAGTACATAAGCTGTAAGTAGCATTTTGTTGTGACTGCAATAATGCAGAAAACTCCCATGCTAAACTGTCACTCACAACTTAGTTAATAATGTTATTTTGATATTTTACTGCAATTTCCAAAGCTCCTCTTTTAGTTTACAAAAACTGGAGCTTTAAAATACTAAGTTACAACAACATATTTTCTCTAATGGAAAGTAAGGACTTCACAAAAACAAAAGGATTTCACCAATCAAGGCATTATTTATTTCAAGATAACTAACAAAAAAATAATTTAATTATGCCTCTATATCAACACCATGTGACTTTCAAAATTTTCTGGCAGACCAGGAATCCATAACTAGAACACATTCCCTTAACAGCACAAATATTTGGATTAATTGCATTAAAAAAACTAATTTAGGAGGACTTGGGAATGTTTTTACAAGGTTTAGGAAGGATTTCATTAGGATTACACGATCAGTAACTTTCAGTGTACTTAACTGTTCACATTAACTCTCTAGGCAACCATGAAACAGATCAGTCATCTGCTGCTTATTAATTATTATCCAAGATTTTGTCACCATAAAGGGAATGTCTTTATAGTTCATTGTATACTTCAGCCAGCCAGAATTAAAAAACTGTGCCTTAATGAGAATCTCAATGCTGACATGGTTCTTCTGACTGTTGGATTTAAAAGAGCCGGGTGCACTTGTCTTCTGCGTATTTCTGTTTTGTGTGTTCCATTCAGAGAAATTGAACTTTAGTCTGTGGCTTAACATGACATTTCAGTTAAGTTAGTCTGCTTTTGTCACATGATAATATTCCTTGCCAACATTTGTTTTTTTTTTTTGTTTTTTTGTTTTTTTTTTCAAAGCTCTGTTAATTGCAAACTTAACAAATGTATTTAAACTATGTGCCAGTGTTCTAAGGACAACACATTAATCCAAGGGAGAAAATGCACATAAAACAAAGAGTTTAAGCAATTGGATATTGGTAGCTCTACTCTTGCAAATTAACCACATCGGTTTTATGTCAAATGCCCTAAGCTAAGAACTGATACAAGGCAGGGAAATTAGGGCTCTCGTGAAAGTTCTGGAAAATGGAAACAAACAAATAAAAAAGAATGTGTATGCTTCTCATAATTATGGGAAACCTGATTTTTTAAAAAGAAATGTACTTTTGATTTGATTTCTAATGAGATCATAACTGCAGTAATGTGCCAACTATGTCAGGAACAATATGAGTGTCCAGTTGTGAGCACACTGTTCTATTGTATGCTAATATCTGAATGTAAATATTGCAAATGCACAAACAAATCAAGAAATGTCACCCAAGAATGCCCCTGGGAAACGTAACAGAGGCAGCTGTGCAAACAACTGTAATAACAGGGAATAAATTTATGAGCATATGTAGATTTACTCAGTTTCTGTTGCAAAAATAGATTTTACCTTTCACCACAGGTGACTTGTCATTATTTGCTACATCTATTATCATAGTACAATAGATCGCTATGATTTCATTGATGGAACAGCAGACAGGAAGTATAAAATGTTCAAATATTAAACTTATACACTCATGGGATTTATATGCTTGTTTGTTCTTGAAATTTGCACATTTAATTTCTTTTTGGAGATATTATTTCTCATGGCCATTAGATTTTTCAAAGTCAAAATAAAGTGTAAACAACCATTGATGAAATTACCTGCCAAAACATGTTATATTTTAGCAAAGAACTTGGACATAAATTAAGCAAAAGCTTTTATTTTATATGCAATCCATCAGCATCCTTTTAAAATTTGCCTCTTACAAAATACGTTCCCCTTAGTCTGACTATCTTGGAACTGCAAAGCTGAAACTGAATGGCAGCAATTGAGATTTCCTGTCTCAAGGAACTACTGTTATAAAGGCAGCTAAGATTATTCTGCTTAGAACTTTGTAAAACAGAAGCATTTATGTATTTCTCTCTTGACTGCACTACTACATCATTTTTAAAAAAACTGTGTCAGCAATAATTTTCCTCAATTACTGTTGCTCTTTCAGCTGCTGTTATTGAGGTACTTGCACTTCACACTGTGGGACAAAAGCAATGCTCAGCATTTAGCATTTGTCTGACACTATGAAACTGTCAGACTGGTGTCTCCTCCTGTGCTGTTACTGCTCCTCTTTGTTTCAAATGTATTCTTAAATGCTTTTCTTAAAGTAAAGAAGCTCCCAAATGTTTATCAACTCTCACCAAACACTTTAACATAAAGCTCATCAACATTTTGTACAAAACTTGAGTTCAACTTTTTGTGAATAAAAGTGCATGCAATAGTTGAGTTACTGTAGAATCTCCAATTAAAATTCTCTTGTGTATGTGAGTGAAAAAAGGGGCAGAGAACCTTATTAAATGCTGAGTGTCAGAACTGCAGATGCACCTGAAAAATTAGATGTGGAATTGAAAACCCAACCTACTGTAATATGTTGCACCAGCCATTCACTGAAAAATATCCAGTTAAACTCCCTTATCACAAAACACATTATATTTGATAACAGGGACCGTTGGTATATTTTTAAGGTGCTTAAATGTGACTACAGAAACCAGAGTTACTCAGTGATTTCTAGCTGCCTTGGAAGAACAGTAAGGCAGGACTCAAGGGCATGGAATGGGATTACATATAGTAGCATTTTCTAATTTTACTAGCACATCTGAAATCATACTTTTATTTCAGTGAACATAGTAACTTTAACCTCATTTAGTCAAATCCTTCCAGGGGAGAAGAAAAACAAACAAAAAACCCTTATCCTCTTAGGAATTAGACACATTTTATTCAAAGCCAGTGCCTTGATAACAGATTGGATGTGGACTGTTTATATAAGAAATCATAGGCACTGAAAGACAAATGTGAGTGTGCCTCACGAGGTGGATGTTAGGGGTGGCACCTAACCGCCTACCTTCTGGCACAAGTCCCCTCAGAATTTCCCAAAGCTTGTGGAGTTTATTACATCCATGCTGACTTAGGGTTTCTTACCAACGCAGCAGAGAAAATAACATTTTCTATGTGTAAATAGACACGGGCTGGCTGCAAATCCTATTAAATATTGACTCTTTTAGGGCCGAAATTAACTTCCAATTGTGCACCGAGTCTTACGATGAGATGTACTTGTAGGGCAGCTGTAGAGAATAAAAGGAAGTCTGTGGCAGCTAACTGGGTGTTCAAAGCCACTACAAGTTCACGCTTAAGAGCAAAACTAATAAGAGATACCGTGTTTTCTCTGAAGGCTCTCACGACACAAAGCCTTTCGTTTAACCTTCTTAGGGCGTTTTGCTCCCCCACGGGGTCGCGATGACAGGGACTGCCTCTTTTACTCTCGCCGGGTGCTAACGGCCCGGCCCAGCCCGGCAGCGCCGCCCCCGAGCCGAGCGGGAGATTTGAAGGGAAGCGGCGGCGGCAGCGGAGCGCTCGCGGCCATGGTGGAGGGCCTGTGCCTCGCCCTGTTCGCAGAACGGCTGCGGGCCCGCGTGCGCCGCGGCCAGGCCGTGCGGGGGGCGCGGGGCGGCGCTGCGCCAGCCGGGGCCGGCAGCGCGGTGAGGGCTGGGGCTGAGTTTGGGTTTGGGAGGCCTCTGGGGGGCCGCGATCAAGCTTAGGGGCGGGGTGTGCAGAAGTTGTACGGCTGCGTGTGTGGTGTTAAGGGACTTAGTTGCATGTCAATAACCTTTTTTTTTTTTTTTTTTTTTTTTTTTTTTTGTTATCATCGTTTTAATTAGACCAGCTATTCAAATAAACAAAGGCTGTGGCATCTGCTCTCAGTACAGGCTGTGTAATTTCTCAACTAGTTTTTATCTTTCTAGCTGGCAGCATAAACTAATGCAACAGTATAAAACTCTGCTGGGGCTTTGTGAGACCTTCTGGTAGCAAGCTCATATAAATGAGCAGGTCTAGCTAATGGGCTGTGACAATCCTGGGTCTGGTATTGATTATGGAGGCGACGAGGTGTTTGGGTTTTTATTTATTTATTTTCTCAGCTGAATGAAATTGTATCACTCAAGTCCTAAGTAAGTGTACTAGATATCTTCAGACAAAAAGTTGGGGACTGCCCCTCCAACACCCTTTGTGATGTAAGAAAATTTATTAAGGATTAAGGCTGAATAAAACAATACTTAAATGAACATAAGAAAAATGTGGCTCAAGATACATCTGTTTAAGATATGCCATCAACAGATTGGGCCTGATGGCTTTGTATCCCTCAGGACTAAGCTTTTTAAAATTAGGGAGTTACTCTTACAATTTCATAGGAAAATTTAATGCCCTTCATTTTGCATAACTTAGTACAGCAGAAGTCAGCTCAGGGTTGACTTTATTCATCAGCAAATGACCATCATAAAGCTCTTGTGCATTTCAAATCTCAAAAGCAGCTGTTAACCATAGCCTAAGCTTACGCCATTGCTGAGGACTGTAGTATTTAAGAGCATCCACACAGATTTAAACAAACCTGAGTGCCTTAAATCCAAAACACTTTGTTGCATATGGACTTCCTTTAATACTTTTATTGGAAGGAATGATCAGTTTATGCAAGAAGGAAATTTTTGCTTTCTTATTTTGATAATAGGTGAAGTAAATGATGTTGGTGTAATGCAATATATATATATTTCTACTTGATAGATTAATAACTGCAAAACCCTCTGAATGTACATAATTTCAGGGTAATAAGAAAGTGGGGAATTATTTTGAAAGTAGCTTTGAAATTTCACTAATCAGCTCAAGCATTGCTGATTTGCTGGAGTTGCTTTCACATATGTTTATGCTGCAATTAAGCATTGTTAATGAAGCTTTGGTACTTGCATTTGGTCCCTTGCAGTTAGGGCTTCAATGACCACGGGTATATTGTTTGCAAGTTTCATCAGTGTCTGAAAAGGACCTTTCAGAGTCCTCGAACTGCTATTCAGAGGGACACATTGAGAAAAATGGGCTGGCAGAAACTTGTGAAGTTCAGCATTTGCAGGACTTGCAAATTCCTCTACCTGGAACAGAATGATGCCATGCAATAGCAGGGGCATGAGTGCTGCTCAGGTGGAAAGTGGCTCAGTGAGGTTACTACTGTGCCCTTCTGGGGAAGAGGGCCAGCTACCTGCTGGGCTGTGTTAACAGTGTAGCCAGACAGCTGAGGATGGTGATTCTGTACCTCTGCTCAGCACCTCTGAAGTTGCATCTGGATTACTGTGTCCAGTTGTCAACTCCCAGTACGAAAAAAAATGGTAATGTACTAGAGATAGGCCTAGCAGGCTGAAATGTGATGCGTTAAGAGAGGCTGATGGAACTGGGTCTTTATTGCTCTCTTTGGCTGTTTATAAAGGAAGGTGTGGAGACAGCTAGGCCATTGTCAGAAGTGGATGATAGGATGAGAGGCAACCGATACAGGCTACAACAGGAGAAATCCTGATTAGATGTTAGGAAAACTTTTCCACCATAACAGTAGCCAAGCCCTGGAACTAGAGCCCAGAGAGAGGAGAAACACCACCCCCAGAGATGCTCAGAAGTTGACTGAATGAGGCCCAGGACTGCCTGATCTAAGTTAGTCCTGCTTTAGGCAGGTGATTTGGACCAGATAACCTGTAGAGGTCTCTTATTATAATTGTAATGAAGCTTCATGTGCTATGCAAGAAAAGATCATTGCTTCAATTACACAATTATTATCATCTCTTCTAGTAGTGTCCTGCTTGCTGTTCAACATCATCTGAGATTAGACCTTCAGCTGTTAGGAAGAGAGAAGCATCTCTGTGAAGGTTATTCTGTAATATGCAATGTGAAATGCTGAAAGCATATAATTAGCATGGCTAGAAATTCTGGCAAGAGGTATTTGGAGAAGGGTGGAGCCTTGCAAATGGCAGAAAGTTGACACTCCGACAACTGTTTAATGTTCAAACTATAGCCATTAGTTTATATCAGCTGGGAACTGTTTTTGAATTCATGACTTGAAGGAAAAGGGATCACAGAATCACAGAATTTCTAGGTTGGAAGAGACCTCAAGATCATCGAGTCCAACCTCTGACCTAACGTTAACAGTCCCCACTAAACCATATCCCTAAGCTCTACATCTAAACGTCTTTTGAAGACCTCCAGGGATGGTGACTCCACCACTTCCCTGGGCAGCCTGTTCCAGTGCCTCACAACCCTTTCGGTAAAGAAGTTCTTCCTAACATCCAGCCTAAAACTTCCCTGGCGCAACTTAAGCCCATTCCCCCTCGTCCTGTCACCAGGCACGTGGGAGAATAGACCAACCCCCACCTCGCTACAGCCTCCTTTAAGGTATCTGTAAAGAGCAATAAGGTCACCCCTGAGCCTCCTTTTCTCCAGGCTGAACAAGCCCAGCTCCCTCAGCCGCTCCTCATAGGACTTGTTCTCCAGAAATATAAGGATAAGATACGTTGATTTAAAAAAAAAAAAAAAAAAAAAAAGGTTGATGTTGTCTAAATTGGAAAATTAGTTCATACATCTACTTGTTGAATGCATACTGATGCCGGTATCAAAGTATTATAAATTCTGTTTTAATCTTTATGCATATGTATTCATTTTCAGACTGCCACGAGTGGGGAGAGAACCTCTGTTTATAATTTCCTTACTGGACATGTTTACAGGGGTGTGGAAACATTGGGAAAGGAACTTTTTATGTATTTTGATCAGAAAGCTTTGAGGTAAGAGGAAAGAAAAATGTTTTCTACGTGTTTGAACTGTGTGTTTTCAGGTTTTTTGTTGTTGATCGTGCTATTGTCAGTTCCATATATTTGGAAGTTAGTCTTATGGAGAAACTTCTCTGCAGCCTCTGTTTAAGAGCTTGAAACACTAGATAGTCACTTAAATTGTTTCAGATAATTTACTGCTTTATTCTTAGTCTAAGATTCCGTGTGGAGGTACCTGAAAAGGACAGTTGTTCCTTGAAATGCTTTGTTTCTTTCAGTCAGGAAACATAATTCTATTTTTTCTAAATCTTTAAATAAGAAAACGGTCTTTTCTTCATTCAGTGTAGTCATTGTCAGCTAGTGACTGATCTTGAAAAAAAGTGCCAAGTCATGATTTTTCTTCATTTAAAACTGATAAATAGTTTCAACCTTAAATCACCTTAGAATTCTGCAATGTTTTGCCAGTGGCACTGCTGTTACAGGGGAGAGATAGAACTGAAAATGCTTGGCTGGTGGTACAACAGTTTACAATGGCTGCACACTGGATAAAAGCAGTGACATTAGAAGTTATCAGGGATGACGCGTAGACAGATCTTTGGTGGCAGGGGGCTGCTGTTTATCAGGTGTAGTGCTGTATGCCTATTTCTTTTAGTGTTAGAGGAATGCATCTTAGGAACTTGCATGTATGTAAGTGAAGTAAACACATGGCTTTAATAGTAATTAATACTAAAACCTTTAACAACTAATGCTAAGAAAGTGCAATGAAAGAAAAAAAGTGATAAAAGTTGTACACCATAAAACAAAGCCAGAAGCCCCAAATATGATATGTGATCCTGTGAAAAGTCTCCAGGAACAAAAGAGAAGTCTACAAACCATGAAAGTATCCCAAACTCTATAGCTGCTTATATAGGAGTCTTGAATCTCTTAATAAAACTGTTGGCATAGTAGTTACTGCTGTATATCAAAAGACTCTTCACTTAAAGTTAATTCTTAAGGATATTACGTGTAGGTCCTGATGATTTAAGAAACTGCTGTTGTTGTATACATGAATTCTTACTGCAATTTTAAGATGTTTATATTTTCTAGTTTTTAATTAAAACAGTGTTGGGGGGACATGGGAATTAGAATGTAATAAGAGGGGAAATATAGGGATTTACCAAAGATGCCTGAAAGTTCAGTGCAAAAGGTTGGGATATCTCCTGGGAATTGACCTGGGCATCACCTAGCTGAATCTTAATGCAGAGAAACAAAACATCCCCAATATTCTTGTTTGAGAGATATGTACCAGTGGTCTTTTCCTGGTCAATTTCCAATCATATAATTTAGAAAAGATGTTTAATAAAATATCTAAAATGCCTCAAACTTTCTGTTAAAAAAAAGATACAGTGCTTATGACTGTATTGTATGTATTACAAATTAATTGCATAAGCAAAGGAGTGAATTACCAAAAATAATGTTTTTTTTTATTGTACAAACTGAATTACAGTATAAGGGGGGGGGGGGGGGGAAAGGCTATTACTCTAAGAAATGTAAGCAAGCATTTTGCATAAGTTATCTTCAAAGAAAAAGAATATGTGGCTAAGTTCTAGTATGGAAAATATGATCTTTTAGCCCTCAAAGCTATTAAATAATTACTAAGCTTCCTTGTCAGTGCAGTAATATACCATACTTTGTGAAAAAACAGAATCATAAAATGGTTTGGGTTGGAAGGGACCTTAAACATCATCTAATTCCAGCCCCCCTTCCATGAGGAGGGGCATATTCTTCAATTCTCTTTTGATAATAAATTTAAGTTTCACCAATTCATCATTTAAATTAACTCTAGAATTGCATTAAGAAATCTTTTTAGTTGCATTGATTATTTGATAGGAAATGTTGTGAAAGTTATGTACAGGAAAGGTGTCTTCTACATGGGAGACAGAAGTTACCTGTTATCTGGTAGTTAAGATGTTTGTTCTGATCTTTTAAAAGTGTATGTTGTGCATCTGAAACCAAGTTGTTGAGGGGAGTAAGAGGAAGGCTTCAGAAACTCTATCTAAGATTGTCAGGATTGCTCTTGGAGAGGAAGTAAGGAATAGGTCTTCAGAGGATATATTCTTTATTAAAGTAAACTCAAATATAGGACACTATTGTCATGGGGGTTACCACTACACAGATTCTGTGTCTGTACCGTTTCTCAACATAATAAAACCAGTTTTTCTCATCTGCTGAGATTTCCTGTGAAAATGTGGTAGTGATGCTGAAATGTTTGTCAGACAAACCTATGTAGCATATCTTGTGAAAGATGGGGCCATGAAAGGTAATTAACTCATATTGTGGGTTTTCTCAAGTGGGGAATGGCTGCCTGGTGGAAGAAGGTAACTTGGTCATGGAATTGTTTAATACAGTTTGACTACTGCTTGCCTGACTTGCAGATGAGGCTGCTTCTGAGTTATTGCCACGTTAATGGGTAGCAAATAGCCAATGAGGGAAGTCCAGGATGCTTGCAATCCACAGTGGGCAACTATTTAGGAGTACAAATAATAATGAGGAGAAATTAGTATTTCTACTTTTTGATTCCTGTTTAAACAAGGTAATCAAAGTCTCTGAAGAAAGTCATGTCAAGTTTTTAGGAAAAAATAGATTTTTTTTTTCAACTTTGACTTGCAAGTCACTTAAAAAAAAAAAATCAAAGATGAAAAAAAATATCTGTGATACTAGTGAGTTGTGCTGGAGAGGCCTGCATGGATTGCAGGGTTTGCTAAGGAAATGAAAGTTATGTGAGAAAGTTTGTACTGGGCTTAGTTTCTGTAGTGTGCTATTAACATTTATTTGGAGTCAGAAATGATTTGGAAAAGCTTCTGAAAATTAATAATGTATCTATATTTTTGTATAACTGAAAACAGATGAAAATGTTCTTAGGAAAGAGATCATAATTATTGACCACAAATGCCTTAAAGAAAAGACATCCACCATCTTGACTGGGAATTACATGTTGGCACATAGAATGTGATAATGTGAATTGTCAGTGTTCTTCTTACATTTCCTTGTAATATATTGACTCTGTTGCTATTTAACTCTTTTTAGGGGAAAAATAGTTTAAGCCTTATGATATTGTGTAACACTAATTCTAAAAAACTTACCCTTTTACTTTAAAACAACAAAAAATCATTTTTTTTTTTGCTATTAGCTGTCATTTAATAATAGATCCTAAGTTTAATTAATGTTTTTTTCCTATTAGTCATTCTTTTGCCCGATTTCAACATATCAAAGATAATGAAACAGAGTAAAATCTTGTAAATTTCTTAATGTAAATGTGTAGCAATGATCATAAATTATTTTTTCTATTAGTGAACTGGCAGGTCACTATAGTAGCTAACAGTACTGACTTCTTAACATTTTTTTTAAACAAAATTTGGTTAATAGAACCACCAGCTACTAAAGTGAATGCTGTTTTTTAAAAGGAACTTTCTGTAAATGTTAGTGCATTCCCATTTGGTAGCAGGATGCAAGAGTTTGGTTTAATCTTTTTTTGACTAGTTAATCTTGTGTAGTACTGTTCATGGCACTTTAGAACAGGAAGTGGCTAACAAACAAAACCAGCTGAAATATTTTTATTAACGGAACTGATTTCCAAGAAGAGAGCTCTAGACACAGGTTTTTGAAAACTAAAGGAAATTAATGAATAAATACTATGAGGATGTTACATAAAGAATTGGCTTTAGTCTATGCTTACTGAAATATTTCCTTAACCTGACGGCAAGTACTTAAAATGCCCATCCTTCCTGATGTGTGACATGGAGACATTAAAAGGACATATGCTTTGACGTTCAGCTTGTTTTGTCATACGAGTAGATTCATCTGTTAAATCTTTTTTGCAGCTACAAAATATTGCACCTTTTATGATATACAGTATTTAATCTAAGAAGTAGAGACAGGATGTGAATGTACCAGGCAAATTTGTAATAAACAAAATTTATGGGACTACAGTCAAACTTGTCCTTTGCTCAAGTATACTAGTTCCCAGTAGAATATATTATAAAATGTAAGACTTCTTAAAACATTAGTGATCTGTAAAAGAAATCCTTGAAAGTGTCTGTTCCACTCCTTTGCCATATGTGTGTGTTTCAGTTTTTCTTTTATTAATTTTTAATTGACCTGATGTCATTGCCCTGGTTGTAGGTTAAAAAAATAAAAATAAAAAAATCAGAAAACAGCATATGGCAGATGTTAATTACATTGTTTATGGCATTATTGGAAGTAGCTGTGATATAATGTAGTGTTGGCAGAGAAAGGACTGAAATCTTTGCTTTCACACCGGATGACTTCTGCCTGATTTAGCAGTATATTGTCTGAAGCAGTCTCATTTCTTTCAGTCTCCCTGAGGACTTAAGAACCTGTGTAAAGCTAGCATGTTGGGTGGAATAAAATGCTAAGTGCAATACACCAGAAAAGTGTGTTAACAATCACTTTTGAGTTTTGCATAATGAATTTTGAAGACCACTTGAAAACTGCTATGTTTTGGAGTGTTTCTAATTTAGGGATGGGACAGTTCTTCTCTGGAGACTAACACTATGCAAACAAGTAATTTGTTGCTATTTTACTCTACCAGAATTTATGTACGTGCTTACTGACTTTGTTAGGTCAGAATAGTTCATAGATTAAATAAATAAATAGACTAGTTTAATGCTTGGAAACATTTTTAAGATTAAATACACATAAGAACTCTCTTTCTTTCCAAGGATTCACTTTGGTATAAATGGTTTCATGCGCATTAATCCCGATGGAAGCAAAGACAGAAATGGTGCATTACCAGTTTTGGAGATTCAGCTTACTGAAGATACTATTTGTTTTTTTGGGGTGACAACAGAATATAGGTAAAGTGAAAGCTAACTAATTTAAAACAAACAAACAAACAAAAAACCTGCACGGCTTGGTTTAAATGTATAACATTTTTTTAAGAATGTAGTAGAAAAATCACACAATGTTAAGTGTTTGGATGAATAGATACACAGAAATAAATTTAAACTTCCTAAACACAACATGTTTATTTTTATGGAAATCTAAATTTGTTGGTTTTGTATTAGAGTTTACATACAGTTAAAGTAGTTCAATACTGTGGCCTTATTAGGTAGTGTTGAGACTGGGAATTAAACTTGGATTTAATTCAGTCCTCTTATCTGAATGCGGAACCCTATCACTTTAATTGTCGTGTTGAAACTACCAAACCCATGTAACTATACAGTTTATTATAGTTGATGTCCAAACACATGATTCCAATGTTGGAAGTAGTTTTAAAGCAAGGACCTTACAACTAGTTTCTGAGCTAATATGAAGAAAATAGGAATGATTTTTTGTATATAGCTTGCAAGTTCTGTGCATGTATCATTAAGCTGCTTTGTGAGGGAGGGGTTAATACCATTTCTGTGCCTCTTCCTGTGACTGGTATTTTCACATTTTGTGTTACCTGTGTATACTATTCTATTATACTTTCATATGTTGTTTTAAAAACTGTGCGGATATATTAACATACAACTGAAATAAATAAATAAATAAATAAATAAATATATATATGAAAGTTTATTTTTCTCTTCCAGAAATGCAGCAGAGAGTGAGCAGAAAGTGAGAATGATGGAAAGCTTGGATGTCTGCTCTCCAAAGTTTAGCTTCTTAAGAGCAGAAAGTGAGATTAAGCAGCAGAAAACCCGCAGGTTGTGTGATGTGTTACTGGATCAAACAGTATTACCTGGAGTGGGAAACATCATAAAAAATGAAGCACTATTTGACAGTGGTCTTCATCCAGCTGTTAAAGTAGGTGGACTGTACCAAGATTGTTCTTAATGACACCCAAATATTAGAAATGTAAATACACATTTATATACTGTTTTGTCATCTTCTTATCTTCCTTTGTTTTCTCACCTATCATTTCTTAAGTTATTTCAAGGCACTGAAATTCCAGTTTAATCATTATAATTTGTCATGGCTTTCCTTGGAACCTGTTGCAAGTTGCTCCTGTCTCCTAAGTTGGACATACTGGTTGAGGCCATGCCTTCAGTCTTACAGCTTGAAACTTCTTTTCTAGGGAGTTCATTTACCTTTCAAATCCTGACCTTGTCTGGCATCATGTTGTGCTGCCTTTCAATTGATAGCCCATAAATAAAGTGAAGAATGCTCAGGTTTACTTAGTTACTACCCAAATAGTATGTAGTACAGTTGTTTGTCTCCTCCACTTACTTTTCTGCTAGCTGGCATAGTGTGCTTTTCTGCCATTGTTTACCATACTTTTTTGGTAAAAATCCTCAAACATGCATGTTGAAAACAAGTCTGATGTTAGCAAAACAGACTGAGATTATATAGAATGTAAAACAAAGCAGGTGAAAATAGCGAGAGATTTAGTTATATGTAATATTTCTGGAAGTTCTTCATAGGATCAGTCTGGATTTTATTCTTTCCTAGAGCTGTATGATGACATCCATGGATATGATGACTGTCCATTTGAAGTGAGTGGATATTCATCTAGGTCTGAGGACGCTCAGGTGCATTCTCAGCTGTTTATAAGTCCTGATATTTAAGTATTCCTATAAAAATGAGTCTTGGGTCTTGATTTCTCTGTGGGATGTTACTCAAAAATTGCATAGATTCTACATTTTATTCATCTGAATT
Organism: Aythya marila; assembly: GCF_965140915.1. Taxonomy (NCBI): domain Eukaryota; kingdom Metazoa; phylum Chordata; class Aves; order Anseriformes; family Anatidae; genus Aythya; species Aythya marila. The sequence continues at coordinate 23,320,389 of NC_139045.1, read as the reverse complement.
AAAATTTTATGTCAATAGGAGCTGCAGCTTACTTGTGTATCCAATAGTCAAAGTAAGAATAACAGGATGGGGATCTCACTTTTGTTGTTGAATGTATTAATTAAAACAAGTAATGAACCATGGAACTGTCCTCCTTAACCTTATTGATGCTTGGTTTCTTTGGAATATGAATGCAAGTTCTACTGAAACTATGGAGGCATCTGTTAATTAAGTTTCTCTGGCATATCTTGTTTCCAACCCATTTTTAATAACATCTGGAAGGTTATCTAGTCCAGTGTCCTTCTTAAAGCATGACCAACTTTAGAGGTAAATCAGATTGCTTAGGGTCTTATCCAGAAGTTTAAAAATAAAAATAAAAATGCATCAGGTGACATTTCAAAGCCCCTCTGGACAAACTGTTTCAGTGCTTAATTCATCCCGAGATACTAATCAAAGTGCATTAGTGTGTATCTGCAATTTGAGATGGCACAGGAAATTAAAATATGACTTAAAATTGGAGTTCATAGCAGAAATATGGTTGATACATCTCTAACTGTGATGCCTCTGTCTCCAGCATTCTTCCTGAAGATCTCTCACAAGGAAGAGTTTCTAATGATAGGTAGATTTTATAAAATCCACAGGGAAATTAAAAGGTAATTAAGAGTGTTTAACTCCATATGATTCCTGTGATCAGGAACTATTAGGTCAACCACTGAATTTTTAGTCGATGTTTTGCATGGTTGAGGCAAAGTACATTGTTTGCTATTCACAGAATGAGTTTATGTAGTGTAGAACATGACTAATATTTTACTGATTTTTCTTAAATATATATAAGCAAATTATATAAATTATATATATATATATATAATGTGAAGTCAAATAACTCATCATAACAGGATGCAATGCAATTCCACATCAACTGAAGGTATTTGGAATGCCTGTTGTTATACATCTTTCTACTGTTGTTGCTTAACAATATTGTGAAAATCATGCCTTATTTACAGGTTTGCCAACTGACAGATGAGCAGATACATCATTTGGTGAAAATGACACGTGACTTTACTCTGCTTTTTTATAAGGTATGGACACACATTCCTGAGAAACCTCCAAAACTTGACTCCAGCATATGTCAACTGTATTTGATCATCTAGTGGAAACTGTAAAAAGATGCAACAAGACAAGTGTTTCAGTGAATAGGAGTCTTGCTTTAAGTGTTCTTTATTAATTGCAGATTGTCAAATGATGAAAGGTGGAGTCTCTAGATTGTAAAAATACGCAGAATGTTGGCCCAGTTGCAGCAAGAAGACATAAGCGTTGCCAGAGGGCCAGTTCAGCACAGTTTTGCTTTACATGGGCTGTAACATTACTCGGAGCGTGTCAGAACTGATGTAGGTTAAGCATGTGCTTATAAGGTAAGATAAGGTCGCTCTTCAAACTGGGAGCTAGAGGTCACCCCAGGAAAGTATGAAGATAATTCAGTTCATGCAGCTTCTTTTATGAAACTTGAAAGTATATCTATTTGAGTAAATAGGTTGTGAATTCTAACTTTTTTTCCTCTAACTGAAGCAACCATTTTGGCTGCTGAAGTGAAATAAACTCAAGGTTTTCCCTACTGCCATAACTCTTCAACAGGATTTTATTTCTTCCTGTATAAGCCCTATAATTTCTGATTGCTCTTTATCTTTCCAAAAGAGAATGAGAGAAGTGGACCTAATTCTTGCATGTTTTTTTTTTTTTTTTTTTAAACTGCATGCAGAGAAATGAACAGCAACTGTGCAATGATTGTTTCTCATATTTTTCATGAAGAGCAAGGAGCTAGTGTTGACAGAAACTTGTTTTTTGGTAGGCTAAGAGGAAAGCACTTAACATCTTAACATTTAATACAGTCTTTCAATTATAGAGGTTAAAAATGTACTTTGTTTAATAGTCTACCTAAATCTCTGCTTTCCCCCAACACACTGAAGAGTAGTGTTTAGTCTGTTGCCTAGGGAAATCTTTTCATTTTCCGTTCTTGACTGGTAAAGAGATAAGCAAACAGGTTGGCATCTACTTATAATACTAAAAGACTTGAATGTGTCACAGGATTTTAGACTGACAATAAACAAAAAATTTGAACTTTTTGTAGCTCAGGTTACCTATCTTACACTTTCATAACCTGTATCTACCAACTATTTACCAGTCAAGTGCTTTTAAAGGATGAGATAATCCCCCAAAGCCTCTTAAACGTAAAAGCATAATGAAAATAAAATCAAGGTTTTCCCTACTGCCATAACTTCAACAGGATTTTATTTCTTCCTGTATAAGCCCTATAATTTCTGATTGCTCTTTATCTTTCCAAAAGAGATAATAATGAAAATATGGTAATAAGAGTAGTAGTGCTTGATCATTGTTTGTATAATGTTCTTATACTGTAATTGTTGTAGTAATCATACCATGTTATTTTATGTAGTGTTAACACCTTACAGATACAAAGATCTTGCAATCTTGTTCTTATAATAAGCTGTTGCTTATGTCTATTTTTCAAATAACAAATGGAATGAAACTACTAATAAGAAACTAATGTAAATGTTAAGGAGAAATCTACAAAAAAGCAAACTGCTTGTGAATATTCATGCCATACATCCATAATTCCTTCTGATTGAATTACTGGATTATATAGTCAAAAGCAGAAGCGGTTCTTGTTCACTGAGGCTGATCAATATGGGCACAGCAGAAGCAAATACGCTGTGCTCAGACACTTGTATTTTGGGGAGACTCCAAGAGTCTTTGTCTTACGGAGATAGAGATACTGATCCCTGCCAAAGGTGGGCTGGTATTATCAGTCCAGCTGTGGTGGTGTTTTAGCTGCATTTGAGGAACTGAAATTGTGGTACAGAAACTCATGTGGCTCTGCAGAGCTGGCTGCATCTCTGCTGGGCTGCTGTTTTTTTCTGTTTTTTTGTTTTTCTGCCAGTTTTAGCAGGAGTATGTCTATGCTGACTCCACATGAATTGTCTCCTAAAATGTGGCTGCTTGTCAGCCCTCTGGGAGCTCATTCGGGTCACTCTACCCTTTGGGCATGTACTGTACTGTACTTTATTATGACTTTCTGCCAGGTCCAGAGGCGCTTGACATAGTGCCAAGCAGCTTTTCACAAGCAGCTTTGGTCACCAGTGTGACTAGCGCCAAGATGAAGCTGAGCGTTTTTACTGGGCTCAAGCTGATTCCTACAGAATCTCTGGAATACTTCTGCATTGCACTTGCATAGTTCTTCAGGTCAATATGCCTTCCCAAAATCTAGATTGTAGTAGTATGAGGACTGAGTTGGCTCTGTGGTAGGGATATTTTTGTTTCTTTTGTTTTTGTTTTTCTGTGCTACGTTGATTGGAGCTCATGAGCTCTCCAAAAACACTCCTGCAGGTGCCTGGTCGAAAAAAACTGGTGCTGAATCAGATTTAGCTGATCCATCTGAATTCAAGGGAACCCTAGCACATAACTGCCTATGTCATGCTACTGTATTTTTTTTACTTTTTTTTTTCTGTCTATTATTCCAACATGTCAAAAATTCCAGATCCTGTTATGCCAAATTTAATGGCAATTATTTCCATAAAAGAAGATGAGATACAGGCAATCACTGTTATGAGCTTGCCTTCAATATCTTTGTTTAGTCATTGAGCTATCAGTTTACATAGGTGTTTTTTATTATTTTTTTTTAGTTTCAGATGAACTGTAGAAAGGCTGACATAAATGTTGGGACTGTAACTTGGGTTTTAAATGTTACATTTTCAGTGCCGCAAAACTGGATCTCCACTCTACAAACACTACAAAGTATACAGGTGCCGAAGTTGCGGTCAGTGCAATGGGAAAATCACTGTGTGCCGTTTAGGAGAGAACAACAGGATGACTTACTTCTGCTCTCGATGTCAAAGGGCTGATCCCCAGCTTGTCAATGTTAGGTACGAGGTAACTTTACAATGCTTAAACGTTGATGCACTTGAAGTGCTGTTATGGTAACAATGAATAGCAAATAAAATGGATGCATGCGAACCAATGTGCATTTCATATCTAAATTCACTTGTATTTATGAAAGAAAAATGTTTTGGCCACTGTTATTTTTAAATGGTTAAAAGCCTTGTTTAGAATACTTCTTTCAAAAGTCCCTTCTCTTATGAACTAGCTGGTGCTCTAATCAAATATGGGAATCATAAAAACAACTCAGAGTACTCAGAATTACTCATTGCTTCTGGAGAGATTGCCCCCTGTTGTTGCTGTTATAATAGGCTTGGATATTTACACATAAAAGGGTTGAAGGTTGAATGGCTTAAGGAAAGTAGGAATTTTTGTCTCCTTTCCTTTCCATAGGAAGGCCTCTTCAGTCCAGGAATTTCTAGACAACTGTGCATAAATGCAGGTTTTTTTCTGGCTGTAGAGTTACACTGAGGAAAACTAAAAAAGTAAATTCAGAGTGCAGCAAATACCGTAGCGCTTAGGACTTTTATTCCTCCTTATCAGTTTTGGAAAGCCTTTACTACAGGTGTGCCACAGAGACTTTCAGTGCCACATAAATTGTGCTAGCAGCAGCCTTCTTTCTTTTATTTTAGAAAAGCACAAAATGTATTTGATGTCACAGAGGGGCAAAAGGTAAAAGTTTCAAAAGCACCTTGACTGCAGACTCTTCCACACCTAAGTTGTTCTTGAAAATTTTCATCTGAGGCCTCAGAATCTTGCCTTTTAAGTTTGAACTCTGTCAATCTGATAAGAGGCACTACTTCAGTTTAAAAACTTTGTCTTCATTAGAGTGTGTGTGTTGTGTGTGTATACATATATTTAGATAAGATTTACAGAACACATAAAACTCTCTTTCTCTGCCACCCCTATGCTGTCTTCTTTCAAGATTCAGATGGTTTATGGGATTTTGCTTAGAGCTTAAAAATCATCTCTCAGTACAGATCAAACATTCAAAATTCCAGCTTGGAAGATAAATATTTCACATGCTGATAACCCCAATCTGCTTTCTTTTCTGAAAGTTTTAATGAGAAATCTTTTGCAGAATGGTAGAAAGGTGGCAATGTTCCATTGAGTCAGATAAATAGAAAATGATGCAGGGGAAAAAATATATTTTTCCCTCCATATTAGAACAAATAGGGCGGTTCTGAAAACAAACAAACAAACAAACAAACAATGGTGTACTTCAATTATAGATGTGGTAATAGTAGCTGTAAAATGAAAGATTGTTTCTATTCTGTTCTCATACACTGAGAACAGAATCACTGTTCTACTGCTCTGTTTTCTATTATGCAGTAACTATTACCACATAAAAGTACGTTTAGCTCTCAGGTGGCTTATCTGCCATTCCAAGCTTTTCACCTTTGAAGGCTAAAAGGAGGCCCTGAGATCAAACTGACTTGCTACAGTTCATAAACAGTAGAATTTAACTCAGTTGTTCCTGGGTCAAGTCCAATAGCTTTATGATTTTGCTCAACTGAGAAAATGAAGAAAGCACTTCATATAAGCTACTTCATCAAATTCAAATGTACCTTGAATTTTTTAAAATACACTATTTTCCTATATTTCATCAACCCCAAAAAGGAGAAATGAGAATTATACTGAAAAAAAGACATACTGAATATATTCAGTCTGGTAATGCATTTTTGATATCTGAGTAGTAGAAATGATTTAATTATGTAAAAATATCCATTTTTAATACTTCCAGTTCATCTGTTTTGTTATCTAGCCCCCCAGTATTTTGCTGAATGGTATTGTAATGTCTATTCTAACTCTTGACAGCACAGTATCTCTGGTATGTCAACAGTTCTTATTAGCCTCCATATCTTTCCTGTTGTGGAAGATCTGTGGTAGATAACAAATATCAATACTGTTGAGAAAAAAAATACTGTAGAAATCTGGCCTGTTAAGGAGAGTGATAATTACAAAATAAATGGTAAGTCTAAGGAATGTCACAATTCACATAAATGTTACTGAACTGATCAGTTCATGTTACATTTAACATGCTAACAACATTTGAATAGTATGACAAAATTAGTCCTTGGTAGCATGCAGTGACTGTGAAAGAGGAACTATGACTCTAAATAAATGTACCAACAGAGGGGAGCAGTAATTTACAGGAAAATAACTACAGATCAGGCTTATAGAAGTATTTGCTGTACAACTTTGGCTCATCAATTACAGCAAGGATGTTTGTGAACTCTGATGAGAAGAAAAGAGCACAAAAAAGAAAGAAAATTCTTAAATCTAAACAGGCTCCTAAGTGTTTAAAAAAGTAAATCACAAAATGGTGTCACAAAAGAAAGACTTTTTAACTTCAAGGTTTTCAATTTTGTTGACTGTTAACAATAACAAAGTGCCCTAACGGGTACCATTTAAGCAAGAGCCAAAATGTTTTGATAGATAGTGTGGCTGTCTGTAGTTCAGCTTCTGAACAGTTCTTCATTCAGTAATGTATTTGTTAGTAAGCATTCTGTACAAGGGATAATGGGAGTATACTGAAACAGTTGTCCTTTTTTGCCAAATTCTTGCTGCCTTACTTGAAAATGATAAGGAATTTGAGAGAGGCTGGACATTGTGCTGTAGAGTGTATCAGTTCATTACTAAATTTCTGTCCATATCAGATGGAATATTTTTATTTGTATTACTTCTGCAGTATTGGGAAGGATTTGCCCTTTAGGTAAAGAAAAAATTCAAACACTTATCATGACATGCTGTCCAAGCTATGATAGGCAGGTATAACACTGTACTACTTGTTCTCTAGCCCCATGATTTCCTGCACATAGTGGTGTAAGGTAATTTGTAGAGGTAACGTCACAAAGGACTAACATCATTCTTCTGTTTCACAGCAAACTGCCAGCTAGAAATAGCCTAATTGGCTGGGCATATGGCAGGGGGTCATGTTCTAATGAACACATAGCTCAGAAATGTGAAGAAGAGTGGACGTGTATGTGCTGTACCCTAATAAACAAGCCTTCTGCTGAAGTTTGTGATGCCTGTTTGACTTCAAGGCCTGAAGGTATTGAAAGGTTGTCTGGACCCTGTACTGGGGAGTGGGGAGAAGGGAGGGTTGTGGGTTTGGTGCAGATTTTAGAACTACAGAACTGTAGAAGTGCCTTGATGTGAATTGTATTTATGTAACTTTAGCTAACTTAAAGTCAGATTTGGGGGAAATCTTACACAGACAATTACAGAAACTGTCATGTCTTCAACCCTGAAAGCGTCTTGCCTTCCAGCTTTGTATGCAGGTGGTGATTCTATAGACAAGTCTCCAGGGTAATCCTTTGTTATTGCTGGGGCAAGGACTGAGACAAAATACCATGCTTTAAACTCTTATTAAAATCATTAGAAGTTGGCAGTAGATGTCTGACAGAGAAATCATCAGGGGGCAGAAAAGTAATTATCATTCTTCCATGTGAACAAAAACAGTAGGGGACTATATATTTTGGTATGCTTTCCAAAGGAATGTTTGGTTTCTTAGGGGCTAGTATTTTTCCTCTGAGTACAGAGTAAGGATGATTGTGGAGTTAACAGCATTTGTTGTTTGTACCCTGGAGCTTTAGTGCTACTCTCTAGACCTGTAGGTGGGCAGAAACAGCTGTGAATGAGACCTAGAAAGGGACATGAAGAGGGAATGAGTAACAAGCCAACTTCTGTCCAGATTTTTGTATAGGAATTTAGATACTAGGAAGGGATAAGAGGGGTAATGGACAGACTTTCCACCCATTTTCTCTCTGAAGAGGAGATCTGTATTCTTTCACTTCTTTAACTATACGCTATTATTGCAAGTAGGTCTGAATTTTGAAGATCTGTTGGATTTAGTGGAATACAGTTACAAAAATTCTCTTTTTTTTAAAGTAACATTTTTTCATTGTAGGAGTGGTATTTGAGACTTTTTAACATAGTTTTTCTTATCTTTCTTTTCAGACATTGAGATTTTTCTACCTTTGATTTTTTGGCTTTTATGTTGTTTCTAAAATTAACTGTTGTTTTTAGAAATGTCTCAATTTGAGGATAGAATTTGTGGTATGTAAAGTTTGCTGTTGACTGTACAGCCAAAAGAATTCATTCTGTTGACAAAGATAACTATTTACCATTGCCACTCAGTTTCTTTGCTCCTTTGCTAAGTACAAGGCCAAACACCATTCTTAAACAGTCTGAGTGCACTGAAACCAGTCTGTTTCATTGTGTGCAGCAGTGGCAAAATAAAATATGTCTGGACACAGGTAGCATTCACAGTAAATTCTAAGAATTATTACTTTGTTTCTGAGTGAGAATGCCTTTGGTACTAGAGAGTGTGCCACTGTGTATACCTTACCTACCCATTTTTCTTCTGGTTAATTCCCTCGTTTGTGTGGGTGAAGGGAAGATGTACAGAGATGCTCCCTGGAGATGGTAGAAAAAGAAAGTAGTCTATTCTTGAATACTGTGGCTTCACAGCTACTTAAAAAAGATTGCACACAGAACTCCGTGTTTTTCTTTTCACCCTTTTTGAGGAAAGATTACAGTAATATATTAACCCTAGTTTGTTTGATGATTGCCCATGGTGCAGGCTTCTGTTTCAATGAAGAAACTTACTGTTCAGGTCAGGAAACAAATGCAAAATATATGTCTGAACTTCTTGCTTCTGAAGCCTCTTATAATGAGGGATCAAGAAGTTTGGATCCACATTGTGTTTGGAAAGGATAGAAGCTGTGAAAGCAGTAGAAAACCAAGCAAATTCCTTTTATGTCAATGGTAAAACAACACTTAAAAAGGGATGATGTATTGATGTTAGAGCTACCATACCCTGCAATCTCTCACTGGAATTATAAGGATTTATTTTGAAAAATCTAAATATTTTAATTGCAGTGTCTGTGCTAAATTCCACTTTGTATAGTTAATTGTCTCATAGCTTTCATGTACAGATTACTCTTCATTTCTGATCCTATTCAGACAATAGTAATGTTAGCTTGAAGCATATATTGTACGTGGCTCCAAAAGTACATGAGCTTTTGTATTGAAAGAAATTTGGTTCTACAGCTAATCTATGACAGGTTTTTGAGATCTTTCAATATGGCATAGTAAATTTACTCTTTCATTCTCCATATGAGTTATAAGTACAGGAAATAAATACAATTTATTATTCTACACAGATGGCTTATAACTAATAACTTGTTTTTCTCTAGTCCCAAAGACACAGAATGCTGGAGATTCTGCAGCCTTTAACACAAAGCTCATGAAGTACCCCTGTAATGAATTTGGAAAACCAAGCACAGAAATAAAGATTAATAGGAGAGCTGCATTTGGAACTACAACTCTTGTCTTAACAGATCTTGGTAACAAAGTAGTTTTGAAAAATGATAACCAAATATCTGATGGATGCTCTGAGTATGCTGCTCCAGAAAGCAATTGTGATCAGACCCACAATAACGTCTATCATTCAGGAAGAAACATGGACAAGCACAGCTCAACAAATGTAACTGCTGTGGCTTCACCTTCCTATCAGGAACCATTCTCTCTCAAACCCATAAAGAAAAAGCAGAAAACTCATCATGTACCTTCTGTTCACCAATACGATGTAACAAGCGGGTAGGTATTCTAAAATGTGAACAAGTCACAGAATCACAGAATTTCCTAGGTTGGAAGAGACCTCAAGGTCATCGAGTCCAACCTCCAACCTAACGCTAACAGCCCTCCACTAAACCATATCCCTAAGCTCTACATCTAAACGTCTTTTGAAGACTTCCAGGGATGGTGACTCCACCACTTCCCTGGGCAGCCTGTTCCAGTGCCTCACAACCCTTTCAGTGAAGAAGTTCTTCCTAACATCTAACCTAAAACTCCCCTGGCTCAACTTAAGCCCATTCCCCCTCGTCCTGTCACCAGGCACGTGGGAGAACAGGCCAACCCCCACCTCGCTACAGCCTCCCTTGAGGTACCTAAAAAGAGCGATAAGGTCACCCCTGAGCCTCCTCTTCTCCAGGCTGAACAAGCCCAGCTCCCTCAGCCGCTCCTCGTAGGACTTGTTCTCCAGGCCCCTCACCAGCTTCGTCGCCCTTCTCTGCACCCGCTCAAGCACCTCGATGTCCTTCTTGTAGCGAGGGGCCCAAAACTGAACACAGTACTCGAGGTGCGGCCTCACCAGAGCTGAGTACAGGGGGACGATCACCTCCCTAGCCCTGCTGGTCACGCTGTTCCTAATACAAGCCAGGATGCCGTTGGCCTTCTTGGCCACCTGAGCACACTGCTGGCTCATATTCAGCCGACTGTCAACCATCACTCCCAGGTCCTTCTCTGCCTGGCAGCTTTCCAACCATTCCTCTCCCAGTCTGTAGCTCTGCTTGGGGTTATTGCGCCCCAGGTGCAGGACCCGGCACTTGGCCTTGTTAAACTTCATGCAGTTGACCTCAGCCCATCGGTGCAGCCTATCCAGATCCTCCTGCAGAGCTTTCCTACCCTCAAGCAGATCAACACACGCACCTAACTTGGTGTCATCTGCGAACTTACTGAGGGTGCACTCGATGCCCTCGTCCAGATCATCGATGAAGATATTAAAGAGGACCGGCCCCAGCACCGAGCCCTGGGGGACGCCACTAGTGACTGGCCTCCAACTGGACTTGGCTCCATTCACCACGACTCTTTGGGCCCGGCTATCCAGCCAGTTTCTAACCCAACGAAGCGTGCGCCAGTCCAAGCCAAGAGCAGCCAGTTTCTTGAGGAGAATGCTGTGGGAAACAGTGTCAAAAGCCTTGCTGAAGTCAAGGTAGACCACATCCACAGCCTTTCCCTCATCCACCCAGCGCGTCACTCTGTCATAGAAGGAGATCAGGTTCGTCAGGCATGACCTGCCTTTCATAAAGCCATGCTGACTGGGCCTGATCGCCTGCTTCCCCTTCAAGTGCTGCATGATGACTCTCAGGAGGATCTGCTCCATGAGCTTCCCTGGCACTGAGGTCAAACTGACAGGCCTGTAGTTTCCCGGGTCTGCCCTCCGGCCCTTCTTGTAGATGGGTGTCACGTTTGCTAGCCGCCAGTCGATTGGGACCTCCCCCGATAGCCAGGACTGTTGATAAATGATGGACAGTGGCTTGGCCAGCTCCTCTGCCAGTTCCCTCAGTACCCTTGGGTGGATCCCATCCGGCCCCATCGACTTGTGCACATCTAAGTGCCGTAGCAGGTCACCAACCAGTTCTTCATGGATAATGAGGGCCACATCCTGTTCCCCATCCCCTTCCACCAGCTCAGGGTACTGGGTATCCAGAGAACATCCGGTATTGCCGCTAAAGACTGAGGCAAAGAAGGCATTGAGCACCTCCGCCTTTTCCTCATCTCTTGTAACTAAGTTTCCCCCCGCATCCAGTAAAGGATGGAGATTCTCCTTAGTCCTCCTTTTTGTGTTGATGTATTTATAGAAACGTTTTTTGTTATCTTTAACGGCAGTAGCCAGATTGAGCTCCAGATGAGCTTTGGCCTTCCTAATTTTGTCCCTGCACAGCCTCGCTACTTCTTTAAAGTCCTCCTTAGTGGCCTGCCCACTTTTCCAAAGCTTTTTATAATCCCTTAAACTATCTTTATCCCTGAAGATGAATGGAATGTTGTGTTGTAAGGTTCATAACTGTGGTCTTTGGATTTCTGACAGAGGTAACTTGCTCATGAGTAACTAAAACTATTATGATTTCAAAAGCACTGAAAGACCTAGGCTGTTGCTGGAGAAGTCCTGGTTTTGGCATCTGGCCAGCACACAGTTCATAGTTCAGATATTCCCATGGAACAAAATAGTTTAGCTCTAATAGGTAAACCAGTACAGTTCTACCAAAGGAGTTGTCCAGTCACTGCTTGCCTTAGCACTGTAGTTGCTGTTTGCTTGGAGAGGTCTTGAAGTCCTTGTGAAAGATGACACATATAAACTGATGACCCTTACTAAAGTACTTATTAGACAGGTGATTATCATTTCTGTCTTAATTGTTAACTTGTTTCCCCTGTCTAAAGACAAGTATCTTTTTGCTTTCATTATTTGCAAAAATAATTATACTTATGATATTTGTTAATTGCAACCTAAAATGAAATGGGTTTATGACTACTAAAATGTGTAAGCTATCTAAAAGTTAGGTTAGAGTCACTGAACAATTTGCTATCTCATTTGAAATGTGTGAATTCTCATACCAAAAGGAAAGTAACTGAATGATATATTCTAACTAAAGCAATTTGTCAGCTAGAAATTTTCAACATTTTTCCATGATACAAGCTTCTGTTCAAGGTAGCTGGATGAACCTCCCATCTCTGTTTTGTTTTAATGTTCCTTCCCATCCTATATATATAATTACTTCAATGCTTCACCCATCCCAACTTTTTACCTATGCAGCCCTACTCAGGCACAGTCTCACATTTCTCTTCACTAGGGAACCCATTAGGATTGTCAAGGAAAACTTGGGCAGACATACCCAACTGTAATGGGAGTAAAAGGTAGATGTCACTTAAGGTTGTAAATAATGTAGGGTGAATGTGAAAGATATTCATGTTATGCTACAAAATAATTGGTCATGTTTCTGAACAGGTTATGAAAAAATTATTTCTTGCATTGTTGAGGCACCAGTTTTGAAACAGAATCTCACTAGTTAGCAAAGTTAGGGTGTATGGATACATGTTCTCCTTGCTGACTCAGTAGAGGACTAGAGAGGACGTAGGTGGGATAAATGAGAATGAGAGGGAGTGCAAAGAAGAAGTTAGACATCATCAATCACAATAACATGTGATAAATAATTATTACCAGTCACCAACTTAGACATTAAAAAAAAACAAAACACTTTATACTGGATTTTTTTTTTCAGGGGTGGGGATCCACGTTTTAATGAGGTGTTAGACAAAAACTTTGATGTCCACAGGACTGTAGTCTTCCAGACATAAAAGCAAACATACAATTTCTAAGCTGAAGCTTAACAAGAATGAAAAGAACTAATTAGTTGTTTGTTTTCCCTGTGTTTTCATCACTGCTTTTCTGCTCCATAAATATATTAGAAAGACACATTTATGAAGTATAATATTTTTCATGTTACTATTTTTAAATAAAGCCTCACGTATTGCATTCAGATAATCTCTATCTCAATTATGATGAAGAAAGAAACATGATCCCATTCAGAGAACAGTATTCCACCCCCTCAGCTGGATTACTTCCTGTCAGAATTTGATTTGGAGCATTGCAGTAACTTTTTAGTAAAGAGGATAGGAAAATTCTGCTTTATTCACAATTTATATTGTAATCTGTCATTACAGCAAATCTCAAGTTAATATAACAGATGATAATCGTATAAAGATGGGTCATCCTTGCTGCAGTAAACACAGCCGCCTCTGCAGCCTCAGAGTTGTGAGAAAGGATGGAGAAAACAAGGGCAGGCAGTTTTACACTTGTCCTCTACCCATGGAAACTCGGTGTGACTATTTTCAAGTAAGTGTAAGACTTCAGGACCTGTATTCTAATAAGTAAGACTGCTCACTTTTTTGCTTAAATCAAATACTTGTTCATGCAGCCATCTCAACCTAATAATCTGTACTTGTGAACAGATATGATCCATTAAAAGCTTGAGGTCATTGTAAATAGTTCTGCACACTGAATTGAAATTAAGAGCATAATCATAGTTGCAAACTTTTTATTTCAGTTACTCCTCTTACAGCTGAGCATGTACCTGCTTGTGCAGATGTTCTTAATCTGCTTCAGTGTGATGTAAGACAGATGCATTGTAGAAATGTTGGTACTTGTAAAACTCATTTATTTCAGCATCTTGCTTGAAGTTGGACTAATGCAAACTCTAAATCTGGACAACAGTCATGTCTCTGTCTAGCCAAAATCTTGAAAACCTCCACAGATGCACATACTATAGTCTGGACAACTGCTTCCACCATTGCACAGTCATAGCTTCAAGTGGTGGCTACAGCTCCTTGCTGTGAACGTATGTGACTGGTTGCTAGAATCATAGAATGGTGTTGGTTGGAAGGGACCTTAAAGATTATCCAGTTCCAACCACCCTGCGATGGGCAGGGACACCTCCCACCTGACCAGGTTGCTGAAAGCCCCATCCAACTTGGCCTTGAACACTTCCAGGGATGGGGCATCCACAGCTTCTCCGGGCAACTTTGTCCAGTGTCTCACTACTCTTATAGTAAATAAATTCCTCCTTAGAACTAAATTAAGCCTACCCTCTTTTAATTTAGAGCCATTCCCCCTTGTCCTATCACTAGAGTCCCTCTCTAGCTTTCCTGTAGGCTCCCTTTTGGTACCGGAAGGTCTATAAGATCTCCCCTGAGCCATCTCTTTTCCAGGCTGAACAACCCCAACTTGCTCAGCCTGTCTTCATAGGAGAGGTGCTCCAGCTCCTTGATCATCTTTGTGGCCCTCTTCTGGATTCATTCTAATATTGCCATGTCCTTGTGCTGGGGGCCCCAGAGCTAAATGTAGTACTCCACATGGGGTCTCACAAGAGACCTGCCAACATGTAGATAACAGATGAATTCAAGGCAGTAATGACTATCATGCCTTAATTTGAAGAAAAGTCTGCATTAACATCAAGTAAACTTAGAAAGTTTGTTACAATATTTAACAGCAGTTAAAAATGCATGCAGTTACACTTAATGTTGAGAAAAACAAACAAACAAACAAAAAAAACTAAAATCACTGATCACAGAAGAGATAAGTACCAGGAGTTTCTGCTAAGGCCTCTCCTGTAGATCTATCTCAATTGCTAATTTTAAAATACGGAACTCACAGCCATGTCATATACTATAACTCTGTCTAAAAACTGTCTTTTTGCAGTGGGCAGACTTGCATTTTCCCTTTTGTAACCATGGCAAGCGATGTGTTATGAAGACAGTGCTGAAGAGTGGTCCCAATAATGGAAAGAACTTTTTTGTTTGCCCTTTTGAGAAGGAGAAACAGTGCAGCTTTTTCCAGTGGGCAGAAAATGAGTCAGCGATGCAGGTTATTCCTGGATGTTGATGTTTTGGTTATCAGTTCCTCAGGATGTCTTAAGTATGTATAGTTTTCCTAATCATTTCTGTTTTGTTGTTAGTTTTGTTTGGTTTTCCCTAGTCGTGGGTTAATTTTTAAAAACAGCTCCTGTAACAGTAAAAAACAAACAAAAAAAAAAACCTACAGATTGGGAAAGAGCAATTTTAAACAGTTATTTTTAAAATTTAAATGAAATTAAACACTGCTTGTATGTTACATATTATTCTGAAATAAATATCTTTCAATATACTGTGACATACTGTGTTATATTTCCAGTCAAATCATTGAACTTTTCTCTGTTTTCATATAATTTTCATATAAGCGTCACTGCACTGTCAGTACTGCAAACTTTCAACCGTATGTGATATATGGAATGGATAACAATGTAAATTCATATTTGAAATGGTGTATTTAAAAGTCAATAAAATATACTATACTTCTTTATACTTCTTATACTTCAGCTTCATGGTTTATTTCTTCAGAGCTCAAAAATGAAACAGCAACAGACTGTACACTTCAAATTTTATCATAGTTGAATGTGACCTTGCTGGATGTGGAAGACAGACAAAAATTGCCCCACAATTAGTAATCTAAAATTAGTAATCTAAATCTAAAAATTTCTTGTAAATGGTCCACCATTCTGTGTAAATAGTTCAGAATTCATTGTATAATTTGACAACTGATTTTTCTTTTTTGGGGGGAGGGTTGGGGGGAGGAGAGCATCAGGGAAGAAGCACCTTAAAGAGTATTCAGTTTTCCTAAGAAGGTTGTAGAACTTCAGTCCAATTTAAATCTTCAGTGCCATGCTGCAAGTGAAACCAGTTAAATTTGTCTTAGCTAACAAATTCAGAGGCTTTCTTCTTCCCCCTCGTCAGTAGCCTGTTACACCTTTCAAGTACTAAATCTTTCCTTCCTTATGTGAAAGTAGTCTTTCTAATTAAACAGTAGAAAGTATAGTCCTTATATTGTTTGATGCACTATTTGCATGTCTTTCATGAAGATATTTTTATTTGAAGTGGGGTACAGAACGCCACCTGAGAACAAAACAAGCTACTTCACATGGTAAAGACTGGCTTATTGCTGTCTTTTTATATGATACTTATTTTTACAATGGTATGTCACTATTAGCTTAGCTTATACATCTAAATCTTAAAATTGTTATCTAACCAGTTGCTCAGTTGTACAAATCATTACTATGATAGTGTCTGATAATTTTTACATGCATTTGGATGTCTTTAGTTGTTCAGCTAAACAAAAATCAAAAAGAAATACAACCCTTTTTGATTGCTTGCTGTTAACAAATGTTAAGATCTCACTGAAACAGAGACTTAAAATGACTTTTTCTGACTTTGACACTTCAAAGATTAAAAACAACAACAACAAAAAAACAACCCTTAAAGCCTAAATGTTATCTTACCAGCCAGACAAGAAGTGAATAACTGTTTACATATAGCACATGCAAGCTTTAAAGAATTAACTACTTTTATTAGCTACTGCAGTTACTTTCCATGTTGTTATATTTCTAGAATATATGTGAAAATAAATGAATGCATAAGCAATATGAAAATTTAACTTGGACAGTGGAGCAGTGATATATAAATTGCATTTACCCATTAAAGATGTAAAATCTGAATCCTTTAATGAAATGAATCTTTCCTCCTGATTAAACTGAGGACTAAACTAAGGAAAAGTGTTTAAAACAAAATATTTTGTCCTGATCATTAGCTCATCTGTTTAACAAGTCATTTTTTCTGACGTTTGAATAATTTAAATGTATGAGAAATAATATACATTATTAAAACAGTAAAAATTTCAACTTGAATTTTATTTTAAATATCTTTCTGCATTGTCTCTGATTAATGATACCACTTCTGGCCAAAGAGTAGTCTCACAAAATGGATATTTAGCTCAGAAAAAGACCTTGAGACATAATCTAGCAGATAAAGTGCAAAATGTTTGAGAAGAATTCTGAAACTTAAAAAATAAACTTAAGAAGTTTAAACAGGAAATAAGGCAGAAGCCATACAGAAAGACAGGGCTATTATGTGCATAATGAAAGTTTTGTTTATGGAGTAAATAGAAGAGTGAAAGATCTAGACCTGTGTAAGGTTGTCAATATTTGGCTTGCACTGAGTATTTTTACTTTTATGTTTATTATATAAACACAATTTAGAAATTAACATACAATTTTTGGACTGCTACATCTTCCCCAAACCTCATGAAGGTAGGGTATACTGGTGTCCTCTTTTACATAGGTAATGCTAACATGCTTTTCATTAAATAACATGAAGACTACAAATTATTTAATTATAATCTCATCTCTCTCCTATAAATAAGAAAACATATCAGAATAGACACCCCCTATACCTCCCATAAAGGATCTGCAATCAAGGGGTCAAAGCAGGTCTCAAAAGGATCTCTTGTGCTTGCTCAAAATAAAAGTCTTGATTTTGCTGTTTGTCCCAGTAGCTTACAAATGTGTGGTGTGTCCTCCTCCAACGATTTATCTATTATAGTGCAAATGATGGAACACACTTGTTTTAGATTCTTATATTGCTTACCCCTTTTAATGGCTTGTGTTGCATACAACCAGCTGTTAAGGGAAAAAAAATAAAGCCTTAGTTAGAAGAAAGAACTACCTATACTAAACGTTTTTTCTTTTTTTTTTTTTTTTTTTTTTTTTATTATTTCTTTCCTCATGAAATCCAGTATAAATGGTTTTAAAATGTCATTCTTAGATGCCTCGGGGTTCTGAGAGAGTTGTTACTTTAACCTCCAGTATCTGTACACAGCTGGGAAATGGGCTCTGTTACAAGTGGCTCCATCAGGACCGACTGGCTCACATAAGCTTCTTTGGCTTGATGCATTTTGAAAAAGGGCTTAGTGAAAAGACCTCTATAGTGAAACGCTCTACAGTGAAAAGAAGTCTTCTAGTAAAGCTACCTTCTAAATACTCTTGCAGTTTTTAGAGAGCTTTCTTAGACATTAGCATTACAAAGTGTGATAGCATGACTTGTAACAGAAACCAGTGTTTAACCCTGTGCAGAGAACACTTTTTCTGGTTTTGTATACAACAATGCCATCCTCATAAAGCTTTTTGAACACACCTGAGATGCTATGTAAAACAGTTCTTAAAGGATCACATCAAGGTCACACAAGATGTGAAGTAAAAATTTTAAACTTAGAAAGCGCTAACTAGTTTCTGCTTTATGGTAGCACATTAGTTATTATTACTGTTTAAATTTAGGAAGAGTAAGTCTTTCACTTTCAAAGTAATATTTATTTTCCAATTGTGACATTCTGGTTAGAATCAAGAGATATTATGCACATTTTCAGTCCTTTATATCCTTATTTAAACTACTTTTATTACCAGTTATTTGTTAAAGGCATGCATTTTTCTTAATCTGGTCATGCACAGCTACCATTTGATGGTAATATGAATTCAGCAAATAGACTGAGGGCTGGAGCAAAGGCCTGATATTACTAATTCACTAAGAAATAAATTTACACCCAAAACATGCACTCAAGTTTTGAGACATGACTATGTCACAGTTGTAACGACAGAGCTTTACTATTATTCACGTACAGATTTATTTCTGCATCCACCTTACTCTGGCAAATGCAGTGCTGGTTCTCACTTATTTTTCTGGAATGGAAAACAAATAAGAGGGTGTTACCTCGGTGGGGGAAGGGGACATTCAAAGAAGTGGAAGATGCCATCCTTTTATCTGCTGAATATGAGTACCAATGTTCATCATTAGTGGCTAAGTATCTTTCACATGGAATCAAAAGGCTTCACAGAGTCTTTCATGGACTTCACAGCAACTGCAAGCCCTCTTTCTCTCTAAACAAAATCCCATTCCTAGATTTAAAACTTAAACTGTCTCCTGTATCTGCACCATGCGATTTTATTTGCTGTCAGCTACATTTGTATTGATGTTTACTGATGACAGCCTAAATTCAGCATCTACTATGTCAACATCTTGCATGTATTTCTTTTTACTCCTTTAATGTTTGAAAGGCTGTTTATTGTCTAATTTTCACTTAAATATTCAAAACACATATACAAAATCCATTTAGAAAAGGCTGAAAATATTCCATACTTTATATTGAGCTCAGATTAAACTGGATTTAACCTCAGTTTATGAGGTAAATCCAACTGCATGCTTCACTGGATTAAAAATTGGCCTTTGCATAAATTTTGCTGACAGATCTATGCTCCTGTCTGACTCCAGCCACCTCCAAAAATATTCGAAGTGGACCTTACCATAGCAGCTTGAGCCTCATCTTCAGATCAGAACTCATTTGTATTCCATCAGTTTGTAGTTTATGTAGAGCAAATACGGATTTTTGAAGAAAACTATATATACATCCTGCACTAGGCTGCAGCTTGAGTAAAAGCCACCCCCATATTGCAACCATAGGATCTAGGAACACAGTCAGGTTGGAGGAATAGTAATTTTCCTGCGAACAACAACAAAATCCATTTTTATATATTGCACTTTAACAAAATCCAATGCCACTTAAAAGAATGTATTCACATGTCTTTAGACCTAGAAGGAATTAACAGTGATCACCCAGTCTACCCTTCTACAGAAACCAGGTAGATCTATTATGCTCTTTTAAACAGCTTTAGCAGTTTTATGTCTACTAATTTTCCTCCACATGCACTGAACCTAGAAATTCTTTGTGGCTGTTTCCTTCAAATATGGTTCAGTATTTCTCTCTGGTTCAGGAAATACTTGATAATAA
The DNA here is from genome assembly GCF_965140915.1 of Aythya marila. NCBI lineage: Eukaryota > Metazoa > Chordata > Aves > Anseriformes > Anatidae > Aythya > Aythya marila. Next base: position 23,300,693 of record NC_139045.1, on the reverse strand, counting down.
GAATAGTGACAGCAATAATTTAACATTAAAAAAAAAAAACACAGTTTGTTAGAGGCCACAATACTGTAGTGTGTAAAAGGAGAAAGAACACTTGAAACAGGGAAATCTGAGAAACGTGCTCTGAGCTTTATCCAGAAAACAAAATACAGCACCACAGAGGGATAACTACATTTAGTACCTCTAACCTAATTAGGTAGCATTTGTAAGGTGCTTCTGGTAAGTGGCTTAGTTGTAGACGGAAATATTGGTCTAAAATAATATTCAAACCTTTAAACCCTAATGCAATGTTAATCAAGAACTAGAGAAAAAAAAAAAACAATGTATAAACTCTGACGAAAATCATTTAGACGTTATTTCTCAGGGTACAAATATTTTTATATCAGTTTTAATCAAAAAGAAACAAATGGGATTAAAATTTAAGCACAATCTAAAAATGCTGTAGAACTTCATGATAACATACAGATGAAAGTTTTGTAGTGTCTTTAGAAAAACACTGAACTTACAAAGTATAAATGGAACGTTAAATCAAAATTTCAAATTTAAATCTGAATCACATCTTAAGAGCCAGTTTAAAATATAAAATGCAAACTCAGCATTGCAGAGTCTGTGGAGGTAAAGAAACAAAACAAAACAACAATTTAGCAGAAGTTCCACTCTCAGGGCAAAGATTGTGGGTTGTACTTCTACATGAAGTTGTCTTGATGGTAGGAGTGTAATTTGATTGCAACTGAGAAATGGTGTTTAAGCAAATACTGGGCTTAGTAGATGAACAACATAGAAGTAAAAAAAAAGGCCTTCAATAATGAAAAATACAAACAGGATTAAAATCCATTTGTGCAAAGAAAAATTAGAAAAAATGCACTTTATCATTTTTCTTTATATTATCACATAGACAGAATATGTAGTTTACCCTTTGCTTTCTCTGGTAGTTCATGTTATTTGTACTGTATTTGCCACCTCTCAGCTCCTTTCCAAAGCTCACTCACTACCTAGTACTGCAACACTTCACATCTTCCCCTAGAAAGATGTCTGATGTCTCACGTTACACTTCATCTCTTCACTAGAAAAATAGGATGTGCTTATTTTTATTGTCTAAAATAGTACAGTAAGACAAGGTTTTTACAAATACAAAATAACCTTTATATAAAGCAGATTTTCAGCAAATGTTCTTCTTAAAAAGATTACCTGAATCTAAGTAGACCAGAATAGAAATATTTATAGTTACAGCTGCTTGAAAGTTTGCTTTAACAAAAAATGATTATTTTTTTTTTAATTAAAAAAAATGAAGAACTTTCATAAGTTCCTCAGAAAAACTTTAAGTAGGTTAATCCAGTGTCAGACACTAAGTGCAGCAGCAACAAAAAATACAGGCAATTCACAATAATAAGAGGTTTCAGAAAATTACCTTAGAAGCTTACAAAACAAAACTTTTGTATCTTTACCAAAGATATGACACTACTGACAAGGAATTAGAAGTCAAAAGGAGTACCTAATCATACCAAAAAGGTTTTCCTCTTAAAATAAAATAACAATGATAATAACGGAATGTATTAGAATAGAACTATGTATTATGTATGAATGTATCAAGCATGTAACCCTGATGCTGGCTACTAAAGGAGCTTGGATTCTCACAGGGACCAATACTGACATAGATCTATGTAATGACTCCCACTGCAGAGTTGGGCTGTAAAGCTTTACTTCAAGCCTTGCTTGTTTCTACACAGCAAAGCAAAAAGAACCATAAGCATAAAAAATTTTGTACTCTTGCCACAAAACCATTCAGGTATACAAATACTACAGCAATTTATATTTTGTTAATTTTTACTTGTTTTAATAAACTAGGACAGTAATTATAATGACACTGAAACGCAGTGGCATTGGGATAGTATATTAGCATTTACAGAACTCTAAGTAATTATGGGATGAAACAGAACGTGGAATTCAGGCAGAGGAAAAAATAAAACAAAAATCCCTGAAACTGTAGTGCAAACACAAAAGGAGATATTGAAAAGGAGCAGTTAGAGTACTAACTGTAAACTCAAAACTTTATTTAGCAAGTCCCAGCTCTGTGTGATGGTAGTTCAAATGTAATAAGTGTAAAAAATGTATCAGGCACTGCTGCAACTCAAAATGAATGACTGTTTTTGTTTTTTTTTTTTTTTTTTCCTCGTTTTTCTACACGATGTAGTTTGGAGTTTTACCTAACATACATTTGTTTTAAATTCAGTTTAAAGCCTCTGATTGCACAAGGGGGATTAACTTTATTTTTGATTTATTATTATAATCAATATATGAGACGCATGACGAAATTCAAGTACTTGAATTGTTACTTAAGTCTCCAAAGGCCAGCTAAAGCCCATCTTATAATATTTCTTTTCACCTGTATCTATTGTTAAGTCTTTTCAAAATAATGCAGTATGCAGGACTGACAGCTCTGATGGTAATAAATACTGGAAAAGGCAATTCCTGAGATAGCACCATTAATCAAGCCACACTCAGCTATTCTGTCAAAAATACTAGTTGTGTTAATTGCAAGGCTTCAGGTGACAATCAGCTAGCAGGCTCTGCTGATTGAGATGAATCTTTTAATGATAGCTTAGGTGATTATCTTCAATCTATATTTACAGATTGCTTAGGCTGCTTGATTGAAGAAATTACTGATGAAAAATTCACTGAGGTTGGCATTGTTTCCTAGGAACAAGAATGATACTGGGCAGCAAACAAAACACACCCCAGTCTCTCAGCTTCCGCTCCTGTGGAAGTACTGCAGGCTCAGCTACCAACCTGCAGCAGACCACACACCTGCTCATGACTGATGATTGATGCACTGCCCATTCACACTAGCTGTTAAGTGTCAAAAAAGCATATTTACATCAACTTTGAAAGAGAAAGTTACACCCAACTTACTCCTGAAGTATTTAAAATCAACTGTACTTCAACTTTCTTGGAAACTATCTCTGGGATTCCCATTTGCTCTCCATTCCTTTTCTTTTCAGAAAAACACATTGAGGATTGAGGAATCTACGTTCTTTCAGTCTCATTCTATGTTTAGAGTCCAAATAAATAGACTACCATTATAGTCTATTTGATGTTCAACATGCAGCAAATTCAGCATTAAATATCAGATTTGTTCTCACTCTTCTACTCAAAACCCAAAAGACCTGCAGATTTTTTATTTATTTATTTATTTTTAAAAGCAGCTGTTCTTAACAGGAAATTTTATCTTATTTTATTACTTTAGCTTTCTTTATTGAGAGTGCCTAAGTTAGAGAATACTGTCTGAAAATACTGTTTCCTAGCTGTTGCAAATAGTGAAAACCTTGTGTGCTGGAAGTGGACTGTGAGATAAATGGGAATGACCTGCAAATGTCCTTTATGCCCATTCACAACCATTTTTTGCCATAACTGTTTTATGATAATTTCTTTATGGGCCTGCCAACTGCTCCTAATTCTCTTCTCTGGCACAGGAAAACTCGTATATATATATATGTGTGTGTGTGTGTGTGTATATATGTATATATATATGTATGTATATAATATATATATACACATATAATATATATATAATATATATGAATACATATTAATATATATATTGAACAATTCATTAGTTTCTTTTTGAAATGGTAAGAGGCAAAAAATACACTTTCTCCAGAATTTTTGAGGGCTCCCAAAATAATGCCTAAGACTATCAAGATTAAAAAAAAAAAAAAAAAAAATGCAGGTCCCAGCGAGGTACCCTAAGCATTCTTGGATTTAAGAAAGATTAACTATTCAGATTACAACGGGGTTTAATTGTTCTCCCATGAATAGGCTGCTAGCATTAGCAGAACTTCATTAAAAGCATTCATATTTGTCAACAGTGTAAAAGGATGAAATTTGTGGTGTTCTCCACACAACAGGTGATAGCAGGCCTGAAACTGCGTGACTGCCCCGTAGCAGTTCTGCCTAGTGTGGCAGTCAGTCTCATACATGCTTTGAGAGTAGTATCTACTCAATTGCATTCCATAGTTATGAGTGAGGAACACCTACTCGATCATACAGTGGTGCTTCACAAGTCTTTATAGCATCCTTGGAAACAGACACTTAGGAAACATAATAGATGGGAACTTAAGGAATCCCAGTGATAAAAGATTCTTGATGTCAGAAACCTATGTTCTTTACTCTCCAAAAGTTGCCTTTAATAGCCTGGTGTTGGTGAACTGCCCAGGAACTGAGCCTATTTTCTGAGCTGAGTTGATACTCAAAGAAAGCTTGCCAAAAGCTTGGTACCATGTACTGCCTATTACTGGCATAGGAATGGACATATATCCCAAGATGTATACTTTCATGAAATCTTACTTTTGCCTTTCCAGAGAAGCAGATCTTCAACTGAGATCTTCCTCAGTACTTCAAGTTTCTTGCTGAAACTGTTCCACCTTGTATAAATGAATTGCTGCTTTCTATACAAGAATAAAGAGGAAAACGTTATTTTAGAGCACTTAGGCCAAAGAATCAGGCAAGTTACTACTTGAAGATAGATTTTCATGTTTCACATACAATGGCATAATGATTAGAACAAGCAAGTGCAACAAACTCACTCTAGCCATACGCTGAGCAGCATTTAGTATGTCTGAATGCTCTTAGAATGTTGGATTCAGCCCTCAAGTCAAAAGGTAAGAGAATGAACAGAGCTTGAGGGCCTAATGAATTCCTTGCAGTAGGAGTTATGGGTGTATGTATTCCAGCAAGAGAAACACGTACAGATGTCAGAGGCCTACAAAGTTAGAACCTGAGCATGAAGTACTCAGCACCTGAGATGAAGTACTGACATCCTCATAGAACTTGAAGTGTTGCACTCAGGTGCTTAAATCCCTTTTGAACCTACCAAAGAAAGGACAACTTTTCTTTTTCAAAGGATGGAGCATTCAGATCTTTGCATACTAAGACTAAATGCTTTTGTGGTTTTGTATTGTTCAGTGATTTTTTACTCACTGCCACTTATGTGAGATTGTCTAATATTTGACCAGATTGCCTCAACTTCTAATGTGCATTTAAAGTTCTTGCATGTTAAGTCTGGAAAAATCATAGCTGCAAAGCAAAGCATAATGCTTAAATGAGACATCGATTGACATGCTACAAATATTTAAGACCGATCAAAGGTACACCCACGGTAATTAGAAACTACAATTGGAGTATTTATGTGACATTTGTACTTAGAATATAGTGACACACTACATTGTTTTTGTACAACTTTATGCAAGATCAAATTTCTTAACTCTGAGAGACTTGATTTTTCATTAAGTTAGAGTTGTAAATCTATTGCTGAACGCAATTGAAGATGGTATCTTAGCTCAGCTAAGCACATTGGCACTTGTCTCCTGCTTAAATGTCTTTGTGATTCAGTAACCATACACCCCTGTGACAGAAACCCGAGAGACCAATACAGCAGTCAACGCAAAACACAGTAGCTTAATACAAAGCACATCTCGCAGTGACTTTCAATTAGTCAGTGAAGAATTCATGGTGCTCTCATTTTCACAAAAGCTCTGTAGTAACTCCACCTGCTCTGAAGTATTACATCTGTAGTTGTACAACCTCCTCATGGGAAATTCAAGTTCCTATTTTAACCAAGAGAAGGCCCTCAGAAAATAAATATTGGAGATTGCACTTTCCCATCCTGAAGATGGGAAAGTGATGTTAAAGAATTAACTGTTTACAAGACAGAAGAGAATATTAGAAACATGAGCCTGTTGATGATATTCTCCCTGAAGTAATAGAAACCCGGTATATAAATCCCCTGATTTCTCACTTCTTTTGCTGAATTTTACTGGGAACGAATGGTAAGGATAGGCATCTAGCTTGAGGGTTGATGTATGAGATCTACTGCAATCTGCAGGTAAGTTTTGAAGAGTCTGCTTTTGCCAATTTAAGTATGTGCCGTCACCAGCTGAATAACTTCCTGCATTCCTCAGTCCCTTGCTGCATACTCCTGCAGTCTACCTTGTATTGATATTAGCAGCTGGGTGGCGGTCTGGTAAAACAGAACAGTTTGCTTACCTGCACTCTTGAGAAAAAGGAAAAAAAAAAAAAAAAAAAAAAGGGTTAGTTTTCAGCCAGACCAGAAGGCTGATCCCTTTTGTGGACCTGCATAATCACCAAAACCAACCGCATAACTGGACAAGAGAATGCACTTTGGAGGATGCAGGTAGTACCACCCCTTCAGGTGCAGCAAAATGTTTATCCAACTGAAACCACACTCCAGAGATGGACAAAGCTAATAACATAACCTTGTCTTCAGCACTTTATTAACTAATCATTCTCTGTTCAGTGTATTTTGATGGATTTTATTACCACCACTGTGGCAACATGCCTAGAAGCACAGGAAGAAATGAGGATGGTATTCTGTACATACCTGAGGGCTTTGATACATTCTCCTCCAGCCCTGGAGCTGTTTGCTACAGCACTTTGATCTGAAGTTATGAACCTTACAGCAGAACCAATGGAACAGGATGCAGGCATCTGCTATTGTCAGCACAAAGTGCAGAAAGAAGTCAGAGAAGTTAGACAGCTGGATCTGGCATGAAGATGTTGGGGTGTGCATGCACTCTGGTCTGCCAGTCCTGGTACAGTAATCTTCAGAAAAGATACAGAAGACAGGTAGGAGGATAACATCGCAGAAGGCTGTTTGTTAACATCCTGAAACCCATGCAGCTGTGATATTACCAGCCTGAAGTCCCATTTTGTGGAACTGTCACTTTCACTAAACAGCAACTGAAGTTCTCATAATTATTGCCAATAAGCAAGATCATAGGACTTCTCATGTTGACAGGTTCATAATGGCAAAAGATTGAATTTAAGCAGAGTTTATTAATACTGCAGCTACTCCAATATATTCTTTTTCTACTTCAGACCATACAAATCAAGTCTTCAGTAAAAAACAAATTAACAAAACACACTTGACTGCGTATGAATTAGACTGTTTATACTTTTAACATTTGCCCTTTTAATCTGCAATGCTTTAATCTATTACTGTAAAAATTTCAGAAAAAATCTTACATTAAGATTGATTACACAACAAAAAGTACAAAACTATTCCATGTTGCTCCTCAATGCTCAGAAAGAGTGCTGTAGATAAAAATATTGATTTATGGAAAGTTTTAGTTGCTTTACACTTTTCTATGTATCAGTCTGCCAACCAAACCTCCATCCTCACTGATGATCTATTACAACTTGCCTTGGAATTTTTCCTCATAATGATGAGTGTCCAGGATCAGTTTTAAGCTAGCAACACAATCATTTTTATTTTCAAATAGCCTGTCACATCGTACTCAGTAAATAAGCACAAATACCATAAAGCAACTATTTGTGAACAATAAGCATTCATGACCTAGCAAAAGTATAACCTGAAATCTGTAGTATTGCAATAGTGCAATCTATTGTGATACTGCTTCTCAATTGTAAGAGCTTCTCCCTCAATAATTTAGCAACAAATAAAATTCCAGCTGAAGTGTACATTGGAGTCTGCCTGGAAAGTATACAGCAGTGTTACAAAAGAGATCATCACTTCTGAACAATAAAAAGCCCTAATATTTACAACACAACTATTTTTGCAAAACTTTACTTCTGAAGAATCAAAAACTTAAATTTCAAAGATTTTTTCCCTATCCTATTAGGAAAACATAAATGAATGAGAACACTAGCAAGAGAAAAACCCTCATCTACCGGCACACTTTGAAGTTGATACTGTTCTTATTTCACATACCACTACCTGTCACTGTAAATATATCAGTTAATCACAACAAAACAGAGTGTATTGTACCAGCCAGCAGGTGTATTTACCTCTGCTGATTCCAACTGTCTAGGGAAAACAAAAGAACACAAAACCACGGCAAATATTTTTAAATACACAAACATCTATAAGTGTTTGCTGCTTGACTTAGCAGCTCAAAGAATAACAACACAAGTCATATATCAAATCCAGAGATTCTGCCCCATCTCCGTGGTCATTTCAGTACTGTTATTTCCCTTTAAACTTAATGGAATTTATGTGGAGGAATGAACAGGCCCCCTAGTGAGAACATTTGTAGTTCAACACTTACTCTATAGCTGTAATACAGAAGCGATGCATTAGAGTAAACTTAACTTTTTCACTGATGTTCCCCCCCCCCCCCCCCCGCCACAGACTACAGTTATGTGCAGTGAAATCCCGCACCCATTGTTTCAAAAGTAGGATAAACAAGGTTGCTAAACAGTCGCAACAGTCATTCAGTAGCAAAAGCCAAACAAATGCTAATAGAAAAATTTCTCAGTTAAAAAGCAAATCAGCACCACTGTAGTTTCTTCCCCTTAAAGACATAAAAGATTCACTCCAATTCATATAATATTATTTGTAGTTTCTATTTCAAAGTCCAACCTTGATGTCTTTGAAAATCTGCGTAACTCCCTATTGAGGCAGTTCCAGATGAAAGGAAGCATTTCAATGGCAATCTACAGTGAAATGACAAGTTTTCTTCAATAAAGGCATACAAAACATTGTCAGAGTTCATATAGTTTTTTATTAATGAAAAATTTAGTGCCATGGAAAAACATGTCACAGTTAGATTTAGGAGCCAGACCACATAGCGAAGAAATTCTTTATTTGTCTACATTAAATAATTCCCTAAGAAATTTTAGAAACAAAAATTAGATGCTAAGGTACTTAGCAGGATTCAGGAAAAAAAAAAAAAAAACAAAAAAAAACAAAAAAACACCTTTATGGACAGAATGCATTCAACTGTACTAACCTGCAAATCTCATATTCTATATATATTTTTTCCTGTATTTTGTAGTAAGTCAGAAGTGTAAAAAAAAACAAACAAAAAAACCTGATTTCATGGGTTTTTAATTTTTTTTTTTTTGCAACCACAGAAGAAACTGTCAGAGTTTTTGCCTACTTTTGTCAAGTGTTTACATATATAAAACCTTTCTTTAAAAAGGAAAAATCACACCTAGTAAGTGTAAGAGAACAGCACTACTATTAAAAACTTAAGAAAATAATCATAGAATATACAAGTTGGGATTGTCCATAACATCAGAACAGTACATTGATAATTTAAATATACTGTCAAATTAACAACATATTCAAATAATTCACATAAACTGTTTCATTTAGAACTAATTCAGCATGACAAAAACAACTTACATTATTAAGCCATGTGTATTAATGTGCACATCTCATGGAGATAAATTTTATTCTCAGCTGTAGATGAGCTGACTCTACAGTAAGTCAGAATTCTAACTTAGTGACTTAAAGTACATTTTTATAGACGTATTATCTATTTACTCATCTTTTAGCATGTGCAGTCATAACCTTTAGCTGTATATGCTAGTTAGCATACAGTGGCCTAAACACACTAGAAGTTCTCTTGCAAATGAATCCTTCTGGATTCAGCTGCAGTACTCTGAGACATTATCACTCAGCTGCCAGGACTTAACCTCCTGTGTTCACAATCTACAACACTATCTTCAAAGTAGCAATCACTGAAATTTTATTGATCTGTTTGTATTTGACTGCCTGAATTTACAAGTACAGATGCTGTTCCATTCAATCCATCTGAAGATACAGTAGCCAAAGCAGAAGGGTTGTAGGTACGACAGGTACAAAACACCATAAGCCACCTCAGACATACACTGTAAGAGCTCCTTTGAGAAAAGCTTGGTGTGACCTACCTACAGCAAACAATATGCTAGGAGAAAGAGGAGCCAAAGATCCAGTGACAAAAGTGAATCCTCCAAATAAACAACCTTGTTGATGAAGTTCAACAGCAGGCCATTGAAGGTGACTATTGTCATTTGAATGTTGCTTGTTTTTTTTTTTTTTTCCCAGCTCTTACACCGACCAAATTGGAACATAAGGCAACGATCATTCTAAGACACTGTACACAAACATCCAAACAAGCTTACTTATATAAGATACATTAAAGCGTGCTTTTATTACCCAAAGATTTTATTCAAGTAGACAAAGGATAATTGAAGTGTTTATGACAAGGTGTAAACATTTTGCCTTTTTTTTCCCCTTTTAATTTTTCCCTACCAATCTCAAGTTTAGTAAAGATTCAGTCAACTGATCAGCAAGCCACCATGTTAGGAAAAGTTCAGACAGACCATTAAACATCTATAAAACAATCCTCAGGATGCTGAAGTGCTATAATAAATAAAGCCTTTTATCTCCAGACATAGAAGGAAAGTGACAAACACAGCTTTGTTAGCTATGGATAACTGTCACGCTTTAAGTAAGCAACTGCACCTTTTCAGTGATAATATACTATAGGAAAGGGCAAGCGCATGGCATATCCATGACAAGCAAATCACTGTGATTCAGATTTGTAATTTATTTTACACTACAGGAAATCTGTCTAACTTCCCATTACAGTAAACATAATACTCCTTGAAAGCTTGTACTGAAATAGCAGGGATGTATATGGGGATGCGACTCCATCCAAAGGCATTCTCAGCTATTGTGACACAAGTTCTCTCTTGCTTGTCAATCTTTTAATTAAGAGTTTGAAATGTTTTCCACTACTCTTCAATACCCTTTTCTTGCTTGCTAGCATTTGCATGTAATTTTCTTTTCAAGAGAAAAGAAAACCAGGACTAAATCTTAAAAAGACAAACATTCTCAAAATAAGTCTCCCTTGCAGAATCACAGAATAGCTTGGGTTGGAAGGGACCTTAGAGATCACCCAGTTTCAACCCCCTGCCATAGGCAGGGAAGCCACCCACTAGATCAGGTTGCCCAGCACCTCATCCAATGTGGTCTTGAACACCTCCAGGGATGGGGCATCCACAACTTCTCTGGGCAACCTATTCCAGTGCTTCACTGCCCTCTGAATGAAGAATTTCCTCCTAACCTCTACTCTAAATCTTCCCTCTTAGTTTTAAACCATTCCCCTTTGTCCTGTCATTGTCTGACTGAGAAAAAAGTTGCTCTCCATCATTTTTTATGTCCCATTTAAATATTGGGAATCTGGAATTATGTCATCCCTGAACCTTCTCTTCTCCAGGCTGAACAGCCACAGCTCAGCCCTTCTTCGTAGGAGAAGTCCTCCAACCCTCTGATAAAGTCTATGGCCCTCCTCCACTCTAACAGCCCCACATTCTTCTTGTGCTGGGGGCCCCAGACCTGGATGCAGCATTCCAGATGGGGCCTCACAAGGACAGAGCAGAGGGGGGAAAATCACCTTCCCCATCCTGCTGGCCACTCCTCTGTTGATGCAGCCCAGGATGCAGTTGGCCTTCTGGGATGCAAGCATGCACTGCTGGCTCATGTTGAGCTTTTCATCCAACAGAACCCCCAAGCCCTTCTCCACAGGGCTGCTCAGTGAGATCTTCTCCCAGACTGTACTTATGTCTGAGATTGCCCTGACCCAGGTGCAGCACCTTGCACCCAGACTTGTAGAGGCAGAGTCCTTCCTCCCTCCTGCCCTTTATTCCAGATTTCTGCTAAATAATTGCTTTTAAATGTGAAGGCAAAGTGAAGATCCAGTTCAATAGCTATTATCCATATCCTTTGATTATTCAGTTCTTAAGAAAACAGACTAGAAGAGCTGTTAGACAAAACAGCTGTTAAACAAAAAAGCTGTTACCCCAAAAGAGCAGGTGACATTTGGTATTACTCCGAAGTATTACTTGATAACTTAGTGGTATTCAGATCCCCAGTTTGTTGAGTTTGCAAAAGTTTAGGAATTGTGTTGAGAAGTGAGGTAATGTGCACTAAATTCCTGACTTATTGATATGCCTCCCTACAGAGGCCACTTTTCATCCATTTTACTTAGACGTCAATTTTTAAACAGAGACAAATCCCTTATGTTAACTGTGAAAGTATCAGCACTAATTTTGCAGCTATATTCACTTTCCTGATACACTGCAGAGTCCATTTTCAAAAATCTTGTCCTAGATTAAAGTACTGTTTACAATAATTTAGAATCAATGTACCAAGTAATTAGGATAGAAAGCTACAGCACTACACAGAGCTAAAATAAAGCAGAACACAATAAAAACAGTGAAGTAATATCTTCAACATCAACATATCTTTGCACTTGTTCACATTATTATGGAACAGTGAATAAAAAAACAAGAATTTTAAAAGTAACACCTGCAGAACCTTAACACTCTCCCCCTCTATGTTTAGATGTCAAGAAGGCAAAAGAAATTAAACGCAATCTACTACTTGCTCAGCTGCCTGACTTAGCAAAGGGTTATAAACCATGAAGTGAAACTGAGTGAATCCTGGAATTTTATTACATGCAGCACCTAGGAAAGAAAGAAAAAAAGTGTAACTTACTACATTTAGGATTAGTGCCTTTGTTAGTGTGCTTTATCATCTAAAGATGCAGTTTTTACTGCTACCATGTTGTAATTATTCTTTTAGAATCTGTTTAACCCGAGACATCTTGAAAGTATTTATTTTTAAAGTAAAAATACAGTGCTACTGACTACTGTATAACTTGAAACAGTACCATAAATTAGGAAAATCTCTCTCTTTCAATCCTGATTAACTTAATGAGTTCCTCCAAATCTTATCTCTTAAAACACAGAGTTATGCGAAATAAAAGATCAAAGAACAACAATAAGTAGTCTACCTAAATAAGCTAGGTTGATTAGCAAATTGTATTTGCTAGTGATCTGCGAGTTTGGAAATGAGATGCCTGGCACAATGACCGATCTTGAACTGCTTTGAAGCTATACTTACCAGACACATTCTCCCTGCCTTATGCCATATCTAGGGGAAGCATAAGCATTTGTATTTAAAAAAAACAAAAAAAAAAACAAAAAAAAAAAAACAAAAAAAAAAAAAAAAAAACAAAAAAAAACCAAAAAAAAACCTTCAAGATAATCATACACAATCCAGGAGAACATGTAAAGGTAGAAAAAACAAAAGCATTTACAAAGTTTTACATACATTTTGTGAAAGTCTAAGACATTCAAATGCAGAGGTAAAATTAAAATATCTTAATTCCACACTAGGACAGCTGCCCTGATAACCGCCATTTGATATTATGAATTGTCATACTGCTGTACTGAATAAATAATTAAAGACTGGTGCTTTAAAGTCCACCTTCATGTTTTATTTCTGTGACTACCTAGGTAGGGTCAACAGAATTGGCCTGTTGAGCGAAATACATACCATAACTTCCGGTTGTATTGGCACATATAACGGCACCAAAGAACTCTGGAACATACTTCTGGATTCTGGAAATAACTTTCTGACAGGCTACTGTCGGGTCCATTCCCATCCTCATATACTCTACAGCTTGATAGCTAAAAGCAAACAACCGAAAACAGACACACATTCCCACATCCAGTTAGCCCTACTTAAGTTACGTATTGCATTGAGATCAAGATTTCTTTGAGTAATGCAAACATAATACACAACCTTTAGCCAAACTTCATATTGGAACTTATTATTCAATTCTATGTAAAATGTAATTAGAAGCAGCACTAAAAGGGACTGCAAGATGTCATCTACACCATCAACAATTCTAAGGCAATAGAACAACTCTGATCATTTACAGAAGAGGCTAAACCACGCATCAGTTAAACAACTGCAAAGAAGCAGCTGAAGAGTCACTGGCTTTGTCATAGAATGACTAAGTTTGACATTAGAATTTGGTACTAGTTTTCATGAAGACATATATCAAGGTAGTTTTTTTTTTTTTTTTTTAAACTTATTTTAAGAAAATTGACCTCCAGAATTACACTCCTCCTACTGATTCTAGTAAGCATTAAAAATATGTATTTTTTTTCCTAAAATGTATAAGTTTCAGAAAAAGTCAAAGTTAACAGAATTCGTTTCATAAATATATGTTTTGATCATGATTTCAAGCCACTAAAATTTTTGCAAGATGTTTTTTAAAAAAATATCTTACTCTAAATGCAAAAGAACCAAAATGACTTCATGGTATCATTAGAAAAACATGTGCAATGTTTGAGATAGATCACTTGCATTTCCAAAATATCCTCAGAAGGGAAAAACAAACAAACAAGCAACCTTTTGTTGTCGTTTACTTTCAGAAACAGAAGATTAAAAGACAATGCATAATTTAGTTAGAAGCAAACAATGTTTTGTTTTGATGAAAGATACATAAAGACCTCAACGTGCTACACTAACACTCATCTACAGATAGCATTAACTATGATGTTATCAAAGTGACTCAGAAGAGAACTTTTCTTGCACTTTCTGACACCCTACTACCCTTGATTTTTCATGCTGATCAGTTATATGTAGATAACTTGAACCTTTCTATCTGAATATAAAGCTGTATTTCATAGGGTCCAGTAATCAAAAACTGAGCTAAGATGTTACTATTCCAAAAAAGGTGGTCAGAAAACACTAGCAATTTCACCCTTCAGTTGACAGTTCCAGACTTCTGGCAGGTCAATTTATTTTTTTGAGAATGTTCTTTTTTTTTTTTTTTTCCCCATTTGAGAATATCTAAATAGTATAGAATTAAGAATGTCTGATCTGTAAGTAACCTGTGATCAACCATCTAGTCTAAATTGTTTTGTAGAACCAGCTGGTGCAAACACAAAATGCATTACAACCAAATCCTTCAAGCTGCTAAACAGCAATGTAAGTTTTTACCAATTAACTTCATAGTGGAACCCAACTCAGTACTATTGCCAGTACCCAATTCCTCAGAATAATTCATGAAGTTGTCAGTTGCTTTTTATTTCAGGACTGGTCTGCAATAACTTCACACTCATTAAGGATTGTAACTTTTATATATACACATCTGCTAGCAGGCATTTATAACTACCAAAGTTTTAGAAGCAGTACTTGAGTAATCTGAAGGCCACTACTTTAGATTCCTTCAAGCATCAGTGCTCATTATGTACAGCACAGACTTCCATAAAGCATTTCTTTTGAGACTGACCCACAAGAATGACAGTCAAGACTCAGCGATGAAAACAGACATATTTAACAGTTTATGCAACCACAATGACAGCACTAAAACACCTCTTTCAGTTTCAAATTAGATACCAATTTCATTGTTACAATGACTCTTCTGTTAAAGAGCGTGCACATTGGTAATATACTCATTATTGCTGTCTGTTTGCTCTCAGCTTGGCAGTATTAATGGGATCTCTCATTAAGGTACTTAAGCAGTCACTTCTTTTAAGACAGCTTGTAATGATGACTTGATTTTGCTACTGTTCTCTTCCCTTCTAATCCTTCCTCTCCCACTTCAACCACCAGGAAGTCAGATCATCTTTCAATCAATTACTTCATTTGCTGAGTTCAATTTTGCTAGAGAAAGCTAGCAAAGTCTGCATTAAGGACAAACCTGGGTAAGAAGCGCATCATGATGTCACCATCCCCAGTGGCTGCAGCTCCTCCAGCTGTACTATCAGCATAGGATCCTGCTCCTGCTATTGGAGAGTCTCCTACACGGCTGTAGTGAACAATGAAGAAAAAAGTAATTCTGTGGAAGAAAACTGAAAACTTTATTTACTAATGCCAGTGAGATTGCATTAACGTAATAGCTCTTGGCCCAATATCAGCAAGTTCTTACAACTTGGGCACACTTCTAACTTTGTCAGCCTTACCACCTCCAGCAGGGTTAATGCTAAACCCACAGAAGAACAGATAAAAAGGTCACTCTACGGTAATCAGAAGTGGTCTGTGATAACCTGACTGACCTAAGGCTTAATCCCACCTTCACTGTGACCCTCTTTGTTATTATACCTGCTATATGGCAGTAAGGCTTAGCCAGTGGGCAACAGTAAACAGCTGGGGATATCATTTTGTTCAGTTACTTTTGCTAAATACAGAAATTATCTGAATTAGCTGACAGACAAAATTCCTAACTGCAGAGAAAAACAAATAAACAAAAAAGAAAAATCAAAGACAAAACATAGGCCTGGGGCTCTAATTCTACGTACACCTCTTTGGAGACTGTAGACCTTTCCAAAATGCTCACTTGTCTCTTGCGAGGTTAATTATAAGGCAAGGCATCAATGTGCCTTTTTATTTTTTTGTCTGTCTGTACACTGAATTAAACCAGCTGAAAAGCAACCACTCCCTCAAATAAACCCAACTCATCCTACAACTACATCAGTTTCTTAGTATTGGATTTATTGCAGCACAGAAATAACCAAGGCCATTTTCTGATCCTCACCCTCTAAAAGATACACTGTTTAACTTTTACATAAGCTTAACATCAGAAATGAAACAGAAAAAAAAAGCCTTTTTTTTTTTTTTTTTTTTTGTAAAACCAGATACTAACCCTGGAATTTTGTGGACTCCACCGTTAGTAGATGTCCCAGAAGCAACAGTTCCATTCCCACTAATTACAACCATACCTAAAATTTTCAACAGGGATGAAACACACTCAGAAACACTTCTGACAGATTTGTTAAATTGGCACTATGGTTTTCATTAAACAGAACCGTGACATCCAGACTACTTAAATTGCTGATATACTGAAAAACAGAAAAATCATACGCTTAATAAGTTTTGTAAAAACAAATTTGGAATCTTTCTGGATGTACTACAGGAGGCGAAAAGGAATCTAAATCAGTGACTGACACACCATTCGGACCTGCACATTAGTGCTGTCCAAGCAGCCACTGCCTCTTAATATACACCCATGTTACTTGGTAGAGAACCAGGACCTAGTGTCACCATATTGGGCACCAGTACCATCATAACAAAGTTTGGGAATTCTATAAATAGTATTTGATTTGGGGCAGGGGATGGGGGTGGGAAGGGAGAGTAGAAATCAAGTTAGAAGATGAAGAGTTTGGCAGTTTCTCTGTTTGGCAAAAGTGAAATACAACCTACCAAAGAAATCAGAATTACACAACAGGTAGTCAAATATGTGGACTAGCCTATTCGTTGCTAATTTTGTGCTGATGTGGAAGTCATTGCCTCATATTACAGTAGCTTACATTGACAATTAGGACATGATTTCAGATCCACTGCTTTTCCACGAGGTGATACTTCACCTCTTTAAGAGAGGGCAAAAAATTTTTTGGCATCAGCTTCAGTATAAAGTGAGAGCCAAGAAGCAGAATTCTAACAGTTGAATTCTGGCTCTCTGTTTTCATTAGGCCACTACCTCTTTCTCAGAGAAAAGTTCTCTGATCAGTGAAATTGGAAAGTAATAGAGGCACTGAGTCTATGGCCACCATTATCATCTACAAGAAGACTGGAAGGGCATCAGTTCCTAACAACCTCATAAATGCATCCTGAATGAAGACTCTTCTCAAAATGTCAAGGAGGCATTTCATATAGAAAGCAAACAATGGGGTGAGAGAGCTTGAAGTACAAATATAAGCGCCAACATTTACTACAAAACAGCTTAGGACTACTTAATGATATATCGTGTCCTGAACTGTATTTACCAGACTCCCCTCTCAGCCTGACACTCCACAATTTTAGAGCTTTTGAGAACATATTAAAGACTATACCAGTAAATAAAGCTACCTACCAGCTTCAGAATTTGGTAGGTTGCCTGACTTTCAAAGAACATTGATTTGTTGTGAGTAGGGTGGACTGGAAGTAAACAACAAAGATTCCCCCATGAAGTGACTTGTTAACTCTTGGTGTTGCAAATACTGTCAGGCAGAGAGTTCTGAAACGCTGAGGAAAACCCAGCTTAAAACAAAAAGTGTAAGTTTCAAGACTGCAAAGCTTTGAAAGATATGCACCTGTAACTGTTCCAGATTCCACCCCACTCCCTTAACAGTTGCTGTCTTGTCAGGTCTGCTCTTTAATCAGCTGATAGGCTTAGCAATTAAAAGTCCTGAGTCGGTAATCTCTTAGTCTTTGGGACTACTACTGATAACTGTTTTTAAGGACAGCAGTTCCTGTAGAAACGTATTGATTTAGCCAAAAGCCAGTATAGAAGAAAAATAAAAGTAAGCCTTGTTTTGTAAGTTTAAGGACAATTTGACAAACACTGCTTTTGGCAACAGGACTCTTTACTCACTTCTTCCACCTTTGGCAAAGCCTTTTAAGTTGGTCTGACAGCTACATAGGAGAGTTGACCTAAGTTAACTATAATCAGAATAAAAATAGTTATTTTTAACCTCGATCAGTTTTCTAAGCATCTGTATCTGCCCAGCCAATTGTGCTAAGGTAGCTGAGGGAGAAGTAGTAAGGCAACAAACAAGTAGCTGAAGTCAAAAGATGAAGCAAGTGGCCATGCAGCAAGTGCAGTGAGAAAAAAACAAAACTACTTTTAGGCACTTGATCCTAACACATAAATTACACAATCTTGAAACTACTATAAACAGAAATGAAACATTATGAAATAAGTTATTGATATCAAATATTTTGTTTTAGACTCAGAATGACTTAGTAGGAGAATGAGAAAAAGACAGGTTTAGAGTTACCAAAGGTTGTTACCAATAGTATCATGATTATGAACGTTTCTTTGTGAGATGGTCCATTTTTCGCAAATATCCTTTTCAAGTCGTTTATATGGCCCACATGATTTTGAAGAATCTGGTACCACATTCTGTAATTATATGCATGAATAATGTTATGCTTCATTACAGATAAACCTGTAAACATTACACTCAATACCAATGAACTACTACACAAGTATCACATGCCCAATATTTAAATTATAATACCAATATCCTAGAAATATTTTGTTTAAAGAACATAGATTGACTTCTGGCATTACATGGTAAGAAGGTTGTCCTAATACACAGTTATGTTCATCAAATTAAAGATTCACTTTTGCTTAACAGACTGATCAAAAAAGTTCATTTTTCAGCAAAATTAAGAAAATTTTAAAGCTTAAAAAAAAAAGGATGAATCGAGTCTGCTTTAATAGTGTCAAGATAATACATCAACATATTTTCCCCAGTTGAAAAGGAGAATATGTATTGAATTAAAGTGGCTCAGCAATACAGCATTTTAGATGCAAGAAATAATAGAGACAATGTACAAATATGCAAACCCACAACACCTATACCAAAACCAAACCCACCACAACAGGCAACGTTGGGTCAGTGCAGTTATGTGTGTAATGTGTTCACGGTTCTACATAAAGCCGCCCAATTTAAGGACATTAATTACTACTGTAAAAATTCATTTCAGGATTTTATACATGCATCAAAAAATACACTCACTCTTTGTTTAATCTGAGAAATGTCCAAATATGAAGTTAAAAAAAATCCCGTATCAAAGCACTATCGCAGAATGTTCAAAACCAGTAAAAATTAAGAAGCAAGACCTAGTCACATACTCTTCCTGAGTCTACCAGGTTTGTTCTGCGCGTTAGGCAGAACACTTGCAACACTTCCTCACTTGCAAAGCAAAACTTCAATATAAGCTGGAAAAGACACGACATTGCATTAATGGCTTTCTAATCCTCCCCCCTTCACCACAACCACTGCACTGTACCTTCCAGTAGTTTGGCTGACAGCTTTGATTAAGCCACATTGAATACATCGAAAGAGACTTTGGGGTAGTTAAATCTTCATACGGAAACCCCATGCGTACAGCAAACAGGGAGGCTTTAAAAACAACAACAAAATCAAAACCATTATTTTATTTGTGTTTTTATATATTTTATGAAAATGCATACATGTAACTTTCAACGAATTCTACATCCTCTTTAGGAATGAGAAGTATTTCTTTGGAGAACGATACCAGCCATTATAGTGAGGTACTACTGCAATAACAAATTCTCCCTTCACGGATGAAGATCAAATTTCCTCAATTCACTACAGCTTTGTTAACAGGTATAAGTTTCAGTACTGAAAGAGAGAAAAATTCAACTTTGAAAAAAAATATCAACTGGACACAAATAATCTGGAACACAAGTAGCCTGAGCTGTGTGCATGACAAAAATATTAAAGTGAAAACAAATACTATATTTACTTAAAAAGCTGGCCTTTTATGAAATATGAGCAATAGCCAGTGTCACAATATTTAATACTAGAACACTGATATGTGTAGAAATCCATAGAGCAGCTTAAAACGTATTACACTTCTTCCTTGCACCTTTAAAATTGACTGCTCCCTTGTTTTGGAAATTAATACAGTAAGTAACAAGGGAGCAAAACAAATACCAACACAGGTAATGGAACAATGCTGCAATTCTTTTTTAAGAAAAAGGAAAACAAAGGCTGTTAGTTAGGGAAAGGACACTGAAACAGAAGATCAACTGTTCTCTCATTTTATTTGTAGATAACTTTGATGTCACTTAGTAACAGATATTGTTGCTAGATTTAGATACTTCAACAATTTATATTACCAATCCTTGATAGACAAATAACATCACTTTAACACAGATCTGAACAGGCTTCTCCAGTCCAGACATTAAGAAAAGCCTTCAATTATTTCTGGACAGCTTTTCCATGTTTTTCCTGAAAACAGATGCAATTAAAGTCTCTGCACTCAGAGGGAAGGTAAACTGACATCTTCAATGAAGCATACTTATGTTCCTATTTCTAAAAGAGCAGATTGCTTTTTGAGATAAAACTGTGAAAGGATGACTGACAAACATGCGCAACCACAACTTTGGAAGCCTTGTTTATATTTCAGGAAGCAGAGTTGTTCGTTTTTACTCTCTGGACTTTTTTTTACTTGGATATTCATCTAAGTATTGCTAGGACAAAAAGGGAAAAGGTCAGACACAATGTGATTATGAAACTTTCTCGTCTACTACAGACCTGCAAATTTATCAGATGAAAACCGAAATATCCCTCCTGTCCTGTAATTATTCTGTACTGAACGCAACTCACCAGACTCAAAAATTCTTAATGGTGAGTCAACTAACCTAACTCGTATGCCTCTCTGAAATGTACATCTCTTTTGAAATTATTATTATTCTAACAGCAACAGATCACATTGTAAAAGCTTAATCATTCCTCAGGTTTGTTATTGCTTTTTTATGGCACCTAGGAGAACAGCTCCAATGTGATTTTTTACATCAAAGTCTTCATTAATATTTTAAAAACTGTGAAATACAGTAATTGTGCTTAATATATATTAAAACAGTAATACATAACTGTAGCATCTTAATTCTGTCATTCTTTAGACAACGTTACTCCATGCTTTTAAATGCAATATTTGCATTTAACAGCTTCACCTTCTATAGTATCTT
This sequence comes from Aythya marila, assembly GCF_965140915.1. Taxonomy (NCBI): domain Eukaryota; kingdom Metazoa; phylum Chordata; class Aves; order Anseriformes; family Anatidae; genus Aythya; species Aythya marila. The sequence continues at coordinate 23,279,601 of NC_139045.1, read as the reverse complement.
GCATCAAATAATTTTTAATATCTGTTATCAGTGTTATTAGCAAAGCCTTGGAATTACAAGCTTATATTTGCAGTTAAATTGGTGGAAAGACTGCAAGACTGTATTTATCTTTTCATGTGGAAATAATAGAATAAAACCTAATTCATACTCATATAATAATATAGTAAACACTTCTAATTTATTTTACTAGATTCACTTGATTGTCAGGGAATCCCTCCACCCATATTACCAACATTAATGAATGACAGATTTTGTTACAGCAGAAGAGTCTAAGACTTGGAAATAGTAAAAAGAATAAAATTACCTGACTCTCCCACTAATAATGTATGCTTAGTGTGCTCAATGACCTTTCGTGCTACACCAATTGCATTTTTGACTCGTCTGAGATCTGCAACTGCGCCAACTTCCATAGTGTTCCTGGAAACAAGAAATATTTAGAACTTATTAGAAAATACAATAATATTTGCACAACTTTTATTAGACAAAATCTGTTCTCATCTAAGCTTGAAAGTCTGCTGCTTTAATATACTGCTTTAATTGTTTATGCCATAGGCAGGTGGCATCACACTAGTAGGTAAAAACTTTATACATATATTGTTTTCTTGCACAGGTTGGGCATGTTGCTCAAGTAACAATAACTCCATACATAATAATATTTTTGAGCAATTATCTTGCTACATAAGCTCTTTACATGAAGTACTTGCAATTATTTTCAAGCAGACAGCTTTAAATAGCAAATAAAGTACAGAAGACAACTGCTACAAAAATGAAATATTTTATGGAACACATCTAAAAGGAAAGCTTACAGTGCTACAAACACTGCTCTGCAGCTGCTATATCTAGAGCTGAATTACTGCACTACATGTGAAAAGTCAATAATAAACATAATTAGTTACTCTTCCACCACTTAAGCACCGTTCCCAGTTTCACAAGTCAACAAATAACTTGCCCATAGTCAGCCTTAAGCCAACAAGATCTCCGTAACAAATCTGACATTAAAGTATGCTAAAAATTACAGGGATTGTTCTTTTCTCCACACAGTCTTCTTACCCATCCATAATCATTGCGTCCAGTGTTGTTTCTCCACTTTCATCTGGGCTTCCTCCATATCCCACACTCCCATCACATTGGTCAATCTCACACTGACCACAACCTTTCTCAACTGCATCCAGCTCAGAACCACCCAACTGTAATACTCGCCATGCTGTAATCAACACAAATAATTAAAGGTCACCAATGAAAACAGACTCCATCACTGCTTTAAGAACGTTGGATACTCTGATGATGCACTCTAAGAGGATTAAAAAAAAAACACATTATTTATAGGTGAAATAAATTCAAAATACAAACATATTCAAAAGAACGTAAAGCATTACTTTTCTAAATGCTGTTTTCCTTGCATATTTAATCACTGTTTCTGACTGAGAAATTAAGCTTTTTTTTTTTTTCCTGACTGGGGAAGTATTATCTACTAATAAAGAATTCAACATTTATAAATTAAATAACCTTGTCCTCCCAGAACCACCAAGTACTTTATCACTGTCTATTAAAAGCCTTTTGTGGGGGTAAGAAGATAAAGCAGGCTAAGTAAAACTTTTCTCTCAAAATAAAAAAAAAAGTTGTAACAAGCAACCCTCAAAAGACTCCCATAAGAGTACTAAGTGTTCAGCTGCAGAATAGAAAGATCTAAAACTGGGAGATCTAAAAGATCTAAACCTACATCAGTAACTTCATAAGAGCAAAAAGAAACTTAAAAAAGTATGCAAAGAATATTCTGCTCAGTCCTTAGTCTTCTGTTCCTTACCATCTAGCTCATTGTGTAGTTTTGTAAGACATTACAGATGTTCCAAATGTACATGACTTAACCAAACCAGGCCTGAAGGCTTTACACACATGAAATATTTCACAAGGTTGGACCTGAGGCAAGATTTTCCTAGATGTCTGAGCTTGCTGCCATTGACAGCTGCAATCCTGCCTCCTCCTCCTTGTGCTAGCTCTGGTGCTCTGCCATCTGCCAGACCCAGCAGAGGGACGCACCTCTGCTCCTTTTGGCAGAGGTGAACTATTTACCCTGTCTCAGCCATCTCAAGAAGCCCCATCTTCCCAACACTGCATGCAGTTCCTATTACAATTATTACTGTAAGCAGTCTTAACCCATGCTTTCAAAACCTGCAGCACAAAGGCCTTGTAGTTTTCAAGACAGTATTTCAGCTGTGACCTATACAAGCCTCTACAGGTAACCCACCTCACTAGCAAGACTTACTAATGAGTTATTTACAACCCAACTATGCTAAAATAACCTATAAGCCTTTTTAAATTGGTATCGACAACTAATTTATGTTGGCAGCATTCCCATAGGCAAACCCGCTTTGACCGTTAATAACGCATCACAATACAACAAGCTCCAAAAAATATAATATTCAGAACCACCTAAATCTTGGGGGAGGTGAATGAATCTCAGAAGGACACCACTAACAACAAATCGCTATTGCTAACCACTGCAGAAGCATAAATCACCGTATCAGCGACATTTTTAATTTAGTTTTTCCACAGACTTTTTTTTTTTTTTTTAATTATTACATTTTTTCCCAACCTTGACCAGCACACCACTCGCTGGCAGGGTCGCAGGGCTCCGCGGCGGAGGCACTCAAAGCTCCGCTGCTTGGCCCCCTCCCCCGGGCACCGCGCCGCCCCCCCCCTCCCATAGGGCGACATTTTACAGCTCCCCTTCCGGATCGCTCTAACCCTTGACAGGAGCAGGAAGAAGCCGGGCCCCTCAGCAATTTAATGGCCGCATGCTCACAGCTCACCCCGCGTTTTTTTTTTTTTGATTTAAAGCACCCGAAGCCCCCTGGAGCCCCACCAGCCCATCGGCGTGGAGGGCGCAGCAGGGGCAGCACCCAGCAGCCACCACTACCCCGCACGGCGCAGCGCTGCCCCCCGCCGGGGCACCTGTCTCTGTGGCTTTCCTAAACGCCCAGGTGTTGATGACTACGGGCAGGGCGGCGGTGGTGCCCGCCCCACACGAGCCCGCCAGCTGCAGCACGACGAGCAGAAGCTGCGCCACCACCGCCCGCCGCCCGCCCCCGCTGCCTCCCGCTGCCGCCGCCGCCATGGCCGCGCTCCGCCCCATGGGCGCCGCAGGGACGCCGCGGAGGAGGGAGCTGAGGCGGTGCATGCGCCCAGCGCCCGGCCGCGGCGGGGGGAGGCGGTTGCCGGCTGGTGGAGGTTCCCTGAAATGGCCGGGCATGGCATCGGCCCCTCAGGAGTGTGTTTGCGGCAAGGAAGAGCCGCAGGTGTCATCCAGACGGGACCGCGGCTGGCCCAGCGGCGGCCGGGCTGTGGGGCAGTGGGCTGGTGGGATCGAGAGACTGAGATAAAGCGTGTTCCTCAGCCAGCTTCTGAATAAAATGCAATCACAGCGTGTGCTCAGAGGTCCACGAGCATCTCTTTTACGTGCCTTCTTGTTAACTTGTATGCTCTTTGTCGAAAGCATCTTGTGGCACAGAGAATTTTCTGTGGATATACTGTGGCAAATAGTTCATGGACTAGCTTATAATCATAGAATGGCTTGGGTTGGAAGGGACCTCAAAGACTAACTACTTCTAACCCCCCTTCCATAGGCAGGGCCACCACCCACTAGATCAAGTTGTCCAGGGCATGCAGCCTGGCCTTGAAGACCTCCAGAGACAGGGCATCCACAACCTCTCTGGGCAACCTGTTCCAGTGCCTCACTGCTCCCTTGAGTGAAGATTTTCCTCCTAACCTCTAATCTAAATCTCCCCTCTTTTAGTTTAAAACCATTCCCTCTTGTCCTGTCATTATCTTATTGAGCAAAGAGTTGCTCTCCATTTTATTTTTGTAAGTTCCCTTCAAGAACTGTTGCAACCTTTCAGTTCTTTCATTTCTGCAATTCTTTCATTTCAGTTCTTTCATTTCAGTTCTTTCAGTTCTGCAATGAGGTCATTCTGGAGACTTCACAGATCACAGAATTGTCTAGGTTGGAAGAGACCTCAAGATCATCGAGTCCAACCTCTGACCTAACACTAACAAGTCCTCCACTAAACCATATCGCTAAGCTCTACATCTAAACGTCTTTTAAAGACCTCCAGGGATGGTGACTCCACCACTTCCCTGGGCAGCCCATTCCAATGCCTCACAACCCTCTCAGTAAAGAAGTTCTTCCTAATATCCAACATAAAACACCCCTGGCGCAACTTTACCCTGTTCTCCCTCATCCTGTCACCACGCACGTGAGAGAATAGACCAACCCCCACCTCTCTACAGCCTCCTTTAATGTACTTACAAAGAGCGATAAGGTCGCCCCTGAGCCTCCTTTTTTCCAGAAGGAACAAACCCAGCTCCCTCAGCCGCTCCTCACAGGACTTGTTCTCCAGACCCCTCACCAGCTTTGTTGCCCTTCTCTGGACTCTTTCAAGCACCTCCATGTCCTTCTTGTAGTGAGGGGCCCAAAACTGAACACAGTACTCGAGGTGCGGCCTCACCAGAGCTGAGTACAGGGGGACAATCACTTCCCTAGACCTGCTGGCCACACTGCTTCTTATGCAAGCTAGGATGCCGTTGGCCTTCTTGGCCACCTGAGCACACTGCTGGCTCACATTCAGCTGACTATCCACCAATACTCCCAGGTCCTTCTCCACCTGGCAGCTTTCCAACCACTCATCTCCCAGCCTGTAGCTCTGCTTGGGGTTATTGCGCCCAGGTGCAGGACCCAGCACTTGGCCTTGTTGAACTTCATATAGTTGACCTCAGCCCATCGGTCCAGCCTATCCAGATCCTCCGGCAGAGCCTTCCTACCCTCGAGCAGGTTGGCACATGCACCTAATTTGGTGTCATCTGCAAACTTACTGAGGGTGCACTCGATCCCCTCATCCAGATCATTGATAAAGATATTAAAGAGGACCGGCCCCAGCACTGAGCCCTGGGGAACGCCACTAGTGACCAGCCTCCAACTGGATTTGACTCCATTCACCACAACTCTTTGGGCATGGCTATCCAGCCAGTTTTTAACCTAACAAAGCATACGCCAGTCCAAGCCATGAGCAGCCAGTTTCTTGAGGAGAATGCTGTGGGAAACGGTGTCAAAAGGCTTGCTGAAGTCAAGGTAGACCACATCCACAGCCTTTCCCTCATCCAGCAAGTGTGTCACTTTGTCATACAAGGAGATCAGGTTCGTCAAGCAGGACCTGCCTTTCATAAACCCATGCTGACTGGGACATATAACCTGGTTCCCCTGTATGCGCTGCGTGTTGACACTCGAGATGATCTGCTCCATGAGTTTCCCTGGCACTGAGGTCAAACTGACAGGCCTGTAGTTTCCTGGGTCTGCCCTCCGGCCCTTTTTGTAGATGGGCGTCACGTTTGCTAGCTGCCAGTTGACCGGGACCTCCCACAATAGCCAGGATTGTTGATAAATGATGGTAAGCGGCTTGGCCAGCTCCTCCACCAGTTCTCTCAGTATCCTCGGGTGGATCCCATCTGGCCCCATCGACTTGCATACATCCAAGTGCTGTAGCAGGTTGCCAACCAGTTCTTCATGGATAGTGAGGGCCACATTCTGCTCCCCATCCCCTTCCACCAGTTCAGGGTACTGGGTATCCAGAGAGCAACTGGTTTTGCCGCTAAAGACTGAGGCAAAGAAGGCATTAAGCACCTCCGCCTTTTCCTCATCTTTCATAACAAGGTTTCCCCCCGCATCCAGTAAAGGCTGGAGATTCTCCTTAGTCCTCTGTTGCGCATTAATGTATTTGTAAAAACATTTTTTGTTGTCTTTGACGGCAGTCGCCAGATTGAGCTCCAGATGAGCTTTGGCCTTTCTAATTTTGTCCCTGCACTGCCTTGCAACATCCTTATAGTCCTCCCAAGTGTCCCACCCTCTTTTCCAAAGATCATAAACCCTCTTTTTCCTGCTAAGCTCAAGCCACAACTCTCTGTTCAGCCAGGCCGGTCTTCTTCCCACCGGATCATTTTTGGACACATGGGGACAGACCACTCCTGTGCCATTAAGATTTCCTTCTTGAAGAGCGCCCAGCCTTCCTGGACTCCTCTGCCCTTCAGAACTGCCTCCCAAGGGACTCTACCAACCAGTGTCCTGAACAGTTCAAAGTTGGCCCTCCGGAATTCCAATACAGCGGTTTTACTGGTCCCCTTCCTGGCTTCTCCAAGAATGGAGAACTCTACCGTTTCATGGTCACTCTGCCCAAGACAGTTTCCAACCACCACATCTCCCACCAATCCTCTTATGTTTGTGAAGAGAAGGTCTAGCGGGGCACCTCCCCTGGTAGGCTCACTAAGCTATCTTCCACGCTCTCCAGAAACCTCCTAGACTGCTTTCTCTGAGCTGTGTTGTGCTTCCAGGATATATCTGGGAAGTTGAAGTCCCCCATGAGAACAAGCGCTGACAATTTCACAACTTTTGTCAGCTGCCTGTAGAACTCATCAGTCTCCTCATCCTGGTTTGGCAGTCTATAACAGACCCCCACCAGGATGCTTGCCTTGTTGGCCTTCCCACTGATCCTAACCCATAGGGACTCAACCTTATCGTTCCCAGCCTCAACTTCCATGACATCAAAACTCTCTCTGATATAGAGAGCCACACCACCACCCCTTCCTTGCTGCCTGTCCCTTCTGAAGAGCCTATAGCCAGACATTGCAGCACTCCAGTCATGAGAGTGGTCCCAATACGTTTCCATGAGGGCAACCAAGTCGTAGCCTGCCTGCCGCACGATGGCTTCCAGCTCCTCCTGTTTGTTACCCATGCTGCGTGCATTAGTGTAGACGCACTTCAGTTGGGTCACTGCCTTCTCTCCCAGCCTTGCCATTGTTACCCCTGGCACAGCTCTAACAAGCCTTGTTTCAGCCCCATCCCCCTTGCCACCTAGTTTAAAGCCCTCTCAATGAGCCCCACCAGCTCCTGGTCCAGGATCAGTTTTCCCCTTAGAGATAGGGACCCGTCTGTGGCCATCAGGCCAGGTGCCGAGTAAAGTGCCCCACGGTCAAAAAAAACAAAATTTCTGTGTTGACACCAGCCCCTGAGTCACGTGTTTATCAGGTGGGCTTTCCGTGTCCTCTCTGTACCCCTCCCTGCTACCATGGGGATGGACGAAAACACCACCTGTATTCCCGCTCCATCCACTAACTGTCCCAGTCCTCTAACGTCCTGTTTGATGGTCTTCAGGCTTCTCTCTTCAATGTCATCACTGCCAGCCTGGACTATTAAAAGAGGATAATAGTCAGAGGGGAGAACCAGGTTGGGAAGCTTTCTGGCAATGTCCCTGACCCTGGCCCCAGGGAGGCAGCAGACTTCCCTACGGGTAGGTCCCTCTGTTCCCATGAGAAGGGAGTCGCCCACAACAATCACCCTTCTTTCTGTCCTGGTGGAGGCAGTCCTGAGGCGTGGAGTCGACTTCCTCACCCTAGACATCCTCCTGGGTAGACTTTCTACCTCTTCCTCAGCTACTGATCCCTCAAGCTCCAGGGCCTCAAACCTGTTGTGTAAGGGCACCTGGGAAGGTGGGGCTGGTGGGGGAGTGTGGGGGACACCTGCAATGTCGAGCAGGGACCTGTTTCCATTTCCATTCCTCCTCAGCTCCTAGGTCCCCTGCCTCTGCCCGACAGCAACAAGGCAGGGGGTCCACTCCCATTTGGGGTGTCTCACCCTGGTGCCTGTCCTTCAGGCCACACAGGGAGTTGCTCTACAAGTCTATCTCCCGCTCACACTCCCTGATATCCCTCAACCTCTCCACCTCCTCCTTGAGTTCTGCCACGAGGCGGACCAGGTCATCCACCTGCTCGCACCTCACACACACAGTCTCTCTGCCCCCCGCAGGTGGTAGCAACAGGCTCAGGCACTCCCTGCACCCGGAGACCTGAACTGCCGCAGTTTTGAGTGGGCAGTCGGTCTGGGTGTGCACAGACTTCCTGGAGAGCACACTGTGCCTGGTGTACACCATTGCAGCTGAGCTAGCAGTAGACCGCCGTTAGAGGAAGTGTTCGTATGGGCGGGGGAGAGCGCTCTGCCCTGCCTGCGCAAACTGCCGCGCCACGCCGTTCTGCTGCGCCCTGTTCGCCTGGCTTGTTGCCTGGCTTGTTAACTGCCGTGCTAACTGACGTGCCACGCCCTTCTGCCGCGCCACGCCCTGTTTGCCCGTCCTGGTCACTCGCCCTCCCTAAGGCCAGTTTATGAACGGCCGGGGAGGGGGCGCTGCTGGTTCCGCTACGCCTCGTTCTCGCCTCGTTCACCTCCCTCGCGAGGGCTGCCGGGTCCTGACGGCTCCCGCGAGTGGGCTCGGTGCCGGAAAAATTAGACCTGCCTGTCCGATCCCCCGCTCCGTTGCAGAACGCGTCTGCCCCGGAGCCGATCGCCTCGACTTGTCTTCTGTAGACTGAACAGCCCCAGCTTTCTCAGCCTTTCTGCATAGGAGAGGTGCTGCAGCCACTTGATCATGTTTATGGCACTGATCTGGACCCAGTTCAACATCCTTCTTGTGCTGGGGGCTCCAGACCTGGATGCAGTACTCCAAGTGGAGCCTCACAAGGGCAGCTTTACAGAAAGTCTTGTATTACAGACACAATCAGTCATGTTGCCGTAGTGGTCTGACAGACCTCAGCTCCGCGGGTCCACCTGCTGTTGGTGGGATGCACCGATTTGTGTGCAAGGGCTGATGACATTCAGGCAGTTGCTTATCACCAGCCAGTTGTTATTTCTGAGCAATGTTAAAAACAAACAAACAAACAAACAAACAAAAAACCACCAAGTTTCTGTTTCTACCAGAAGAAGTAAATATGAAATCGACTACTTTACTACTTTTTAAATTTTCAGGTCAGTGCCATTAACCTTTTGCAACATCTGATAGGCCAAACTCATTTACACTTTACCAGCAATGTATCTGGTCTTGTATTTGTAGTATTTGTAGTAAGAAGACACTTGGACCTCGTGCATGACAAGGCTGAGATTGTTAGGCACACATAAACTTTAAGTGTGCCCAAGCTGGTTTAAAAAGCCTGAAGCAGTATTATTTTTATTATACCAAAATGATCCACAGACATTGGAATTAAATGGTAGTCACAAAACAAATGTATTATCCTTTACTACAGAAGTCAGAAAATAATAAAATACACTTACACCATTGGGTTTGAGTTCAGTAATAACACGGCCTTGTTTTCAGCTGGTTCCCCAAAGTAAAACTACAGGTAGTCTGGAGAAACCTTGACTCAGGTAAATACTGTTAGCTGATTTATTTCTGATATTACTGTTCTTCTTTCTGTCACGTATTTCTTTGAAAAGCTTTTAGGGAAGAGAAAGGAACCAAAATAAAAATCTGATTTAATGTTACTAAAGGAAAACAGAGGAAAAGATTTTCAGGAAAGTAATTCTAGTAATAAGTGAAAAGGAAAATATAATCAAACTGGTTCTTAAAATTGATACATTAACGACATTTTTCAAATATTGTTTTCTTTTAACCATCTAAAATAGACCATTGTGAAGTAACAAGACTTTGATATGGGTGTCATTCATATAAAAGTATTGCTCGTGGTGGATACATTTGCAGGCTGAAGCTGCAAATCAGTGGAGAGGATATTTTGTAAGACTTGAAAGAGCATATCAATATGCTTTGACGCCAAAGTTGGAACTCAGTTGATTTTATTTCTAACTGGCATTCAATAGTGAATGATTTCCTGTTAGAAATAAATACAATAATGAATTCATATTCTAATGTATACATATTTAATGTACACATATTTAATCTGTACAAAGCTATTTAATAGCATATATCTTTAATGTAAAGTGTGAAAAAGATTCAAAAAGCAAATTTTGCTCTGAGATATCTTGTGTAAAATCAACAGCAAAATGGTGAGGAGGATTTAACCAGTATGTGTCAGGCTCTACAAGTCAGTTCTGCTGCATCTATCCAGGCTCTTGATTTGCCTTCTGTCAAATACAAAGTATTTCAAAATTGGTCTTTGAATTTAAAACTCATTTGTATTTTCATAAACATTAGCTGGTCTTTTCTGTTAGTTCTTCTTTCATCAGCTGAAAAAAGCACCTTAATCTGTTTGTCTCCTGATACTTACTGGTATCTTACACCCTGTAGCTAAGATAAATGGTGAGACCAGTAGGCTTTTAAGTGTTTCTGCAGTAGAAAAGCAAATGAACAATTCCATGAACAGAATCTTTCTTCAAGTGTATAATATTGAAAGAATATTCTAGAGAAAGTCTTGTATGGACAAGGGATTACTGAGAGGATCTACCACAGACAATACTGTGATTGAATGGCACTGAGTAATTAATGAAAATCACAGGAGGAAATTCACCTCTTTCACTCAGAGTGTCTATTCCTACAGTGGCCAAAATCTGACCTCAATTATATCTGTGTGACCTTATCTAGCACCATCTGTTCAAAAATGCATGCCTAGCTCCTTTTTGCTGTCTCAAATTTTCCATAACTGTGCTTTGAAATCTAATTAGGCATTGTAGTTATATTCATAATTTGTTTACTTTTTGTCTTATTTTACTTACATATTTGAATATTAACATAAACACATAAAAATTATCATGAAAATGATTTTCTTAATAAAAATATTTGACTGATAAGCTTACTTGTGATTATTTTTTTTTGACACCTAGAGTTTTGAATCCATCTTGCTTGCAATTAAAATACATTCTTAAATGACTCTAAGCTGTAGTTTTCTGTTTTGAGTAGGTTCATGGAAGCACTATGTTATATTTCTGAGATTCTCTTTTTTTTTTTTTTTCCCCCCAGTTTCTCTTTTGATGCCTTTCATGGCTTCATCTCATGTTACATATGTTCTCTCATTCCCTAAATGACATTGGAAGGGATGACAAGATTTATTGTGGATATCTCCATCACCTACCTATTAAATCTTCTAGTTTCCTATGCTCTCTCTCTCAAGCATAGCATGAGAAGAGCTATCTGTAAATATTTTCAAAGCTACTTAGTTATCCTCCTCTGAATCCTCCTTAAAACTCAGCATCAGTGTGAGGTCTGTCAAAATGTGCAACGTTGAAGTCGCAGCATTAAGATCTCTGCCTCCCATACTCTTTTCATGTTTTTATGTCTTTCTCAGCAATCTTTTCCCATGTTTTACGTGTTGTCTTTTACTTGCACTTTAAGCTCTTTTGGGTATGGGTTGTCATTTTAAATTTGTACAGCATGTAGCACTGGTGTGTCCTAGCTTAGCACTCCCTGGCAATATGTTAATAAGCATTAATATACATAAGAGAAAAAATACAGTTGCTAATTAAAGTAACAAAGCATCTATTAATGGTAACTAAACAACAATTAATACTCATGTCTCCATTGACAAATCTGCTTTTGTTACCAATGTTTTTAATCAGATTGCTAAATTGCAGTGGCTTACTTTCTTATTTGTAGTCACAAAGTAATTATTATGTCTTACAGAATAATATGTTCTCACAGTATTATTTTGGGCTGTTGTAGTGTTCTGTCTCAAAACAAGTTATGTGTAATATATTTCCTATTTGTAATTGCTGTACTGGTCTACTGCAGTAATAAAGTTGTCATATGGAACATGCAATGGACCACTTTACATTGTTGGAACGGCTTTTTTTATTGCTACTGTTTGTAACTTTATGATGTCTTCATAAATGTGATCCATGGCAATAATAAAGATGTTGGACAAATACAGCAAGTTAGTATTTGCTTCCCCCAACTCTGAAAGTTGTCTTGGCATTTTTAAATGAACATACTTTAAGTTTTCAGTGGTGAAAGGAAGGTACCTAGAACCTTGTATTATATATACAAACAATATTTTAGAAATATAGCAACTTACAGCATCTACATCTATTTCAAGTGATTAGAGTATATCTACCAAGACCTTTAAACAGGATCCTCACTGAGTTACGATTATTTAAGACTAGAAAGCGTACCAATATACATGGCACTGTGGTGTTTTCAGGGTTAGAACACCCCAAAGTAGTAAGTAATTGTTTTGGGATATGATTTACAATGTGTGAACCCCAATTTCAAAAAGAAAAAATGTGTGATGTCTATGCAGAGCGCTCTACCCAAGTTAGTTTCTCTGTAGTAGCTGTTTGTTTAAAATGCACTAATGCTGGTCTGTGCATGTATTTGCACATGTATTCCTTTGTTAGTCTGTGCATATTGACGTATTGCCCTGGTTTTACACAGGCTTCTGTGTGTCATATTTAAGTTCATCCACATGAAGTTTGCTGAGGTATCACAGCCTTGTAATGTTCAGTGTAAACATGGTTAAAAAACCTTAAAGACATTTTAAGAAAGGGGTTGAGTAGTGGTAAAGAGCTAGTTCCTACTTCACGATGTCTGAACTGAATGTATCTGTGGCTCTGCAGTGCTTCTAAACCACTGAAGAAGTGTACAAATCAGGTCAAAGTCATTTTGAGAATCTATTTCAGCAATGTACCAACCATTCAATTACTGTCCTTTGGAAGTTCCTCTGGACTCTGATACTAACCACAGGGGTTATTAACTGGGAAATACATCTTTTTTGGCTTCAGACTGACAAACTAGAATCTCTAACAAAAACCCTCTAGATAGCATTTTACCAACTATATTTTAGATGAAATGGCTGAGATACAAAGCACAGAAATACAAAGTTATGAGCTAGCACTACATTTTTAAGTTCACTTTTGTGCCAGAAATTGACCTTCTGTACCGATTAAATCATAAGATATGATACCTTGAGACAACAGGGCAAGCCAACGGTTAAGCAGCAGGTATGGCTCTGAATTTATTTATGTTGTGAGGATTTAGTCTGATTGTTTGAATAGAATAATCTCAATTTTTCCTCTTCACACAAATGCATAGCCACAGATTGCAAAGGAGACTAGATTGAAGCAAGAGCAGAATTTTGTTTCTTCAATTTTTGTGTTTTCATTTGATGCAGCTGTTTCTCAAATTCTGGAAGCTTTTACTTCAGATAAAGGAATTGTTTCACACACTTTCTGTCATCTTTGATGTTCACTTTTGGTATAATTTAATGTTAAACTCATTACAAACCCTAGATAAATTTCAATATAATTTATCTCTTCATTTATTTTCTTCCTTCCAGGGTTATGATTTTACAGTTACTTTTTATATTTAGACTTCAGAGTCACATCGAAAAGCTAGGCTACATTGCTTTTGTAATAAAAATATTAATTCAGATCATGAATAAATAATAGTTAAACTGACCTCTCAGACAGTTACTGCTGCGGATGGTCCCATTAGATTTGTTGGAGATTTATCCAGTAAATGACTGCTCCCTTATCAGCAAAACTAGTTCAGCTAAGAGTTACATAGTGGTACTGACTGGAGCTCTTTGCCATGCAGGGCACAACTAGCTAACTTAGGGGGTCATTTGACAAAAAGGGAACACATTTTTGTCCTTCTGATCTGGGGCTCTCTTGGTCTGTAACAGTTAACGGTAATGGTGTGCAAGGCAGCAATTACTAAATTCACTTAGGATTGTCTATAGTCATCTTTTCATTGTCTTGATTTCCATGAACACATTCATATATACCTTTCCAGAAAACAAAACAAAACAAAACAAAACAAAACATTTTATTTCTAAGAAATTTTATTGTATGTCTGTTACCCAAATTATTATCCATATGTTTTGGAACGGCATTTGCATCCTCCTGTCTGCTTAGTTTTTAGTTTATGTACCAGATATTCTCCTCTATTAATCCAGTCTTACACAAGCTAAACACCATTAATTGGTGTGTTAAACACAAGTATAATATTGATGTAAGAACCTATGGAATTAGAATGTATGTTATCTGATTTTATTGGATTTTTCTATTAAGAAGAGTTTTATAGGCAAGAATGGGGATTAATTGCTGGAATTTTGATTAAGAAACTTCAGAAGCTTTATAAAAATTGTGAATAGAAAATGCACTGCTGTGTTACATTTTACCGTTGGTAACACTGTACACAACACAACCATTTGTGTTTTCTAAATATGTCAAATGTTTATTTGCATCTACAAGCAAATACAGGTTTTTCTTTCAGAAATTTCCTGTACATACATGAGCACGCACACACACACACACACACATTTAAATAACCTGCCCAAATTGCCAGATCAGGTTATAGAAAAGCAGAAATCTATTAGCACTTTGTTTTGTTTAGCATATGTAGGATATCCTAAAACTTGAAAACCTGAATAATGTTGTATTTAAACTATGGAGTTGCAGTGTAGACCTCCATCCAAGTAGATCTCAATTTTGAGCTGCTATGGTACAAGATGTTTTATTGTGACTCAGTATAAATTGTCAAGCTTCTAAACAGAAATAACACTTTTGGGGGTTGGTTGTAGAAAGAACCTGCCAGAATTTTTACTTAAAACGTGTATGTGCTACACTACACTATACTACACTACACTACACTACACTACACTACACTACACATTTTTTATGAAGAGGAACTATGTTAACAGCTTTGCCCTGTTTATCCAAACATATTTGTTGTATTATATATTCTACTATGTATTATTTGCATTTGTATATGAAAGGCAACTGTATAGCTTGGAGATTCAAATTCAAAATGATAAGCCATAAAAATACGTGGGTGTCTTTCATTCTACAGACATTACTCTATTAGATTGTTTTAGTGAAATCCATTTTAAGAATAATAGCTAGTGCATTGCTGCTTAGATTAACCCTTGCAATGGCAATTCACCCACCAGAAAACACCCAGAATTTGCATGCATGTGTTGCTTAACGTAATAGGACTAATTTATCATGTCTATCTCCCTTGTAATCAGAGTTACCAGAGATGTAATAACAAAAACATAGTTTATATTTACAAGTTTTTATTTGAAGGGAGTACCATATGACATTTCAGATATATCGTATTTTGCAGAAGAGGCGGATTCAAAATGGACCTAGCCTAGCATCTGACTAGGCTAGGTTCCCAAACTACCACCTATGTGAAACTATGAACGCAAAAGGAAGAAGGACTACACAACCAATGTGACCAATGGCTGTTTTCTGAAAAAGGAGACTGATAAGGAGAGTAAGCATTTGAGTCCAAAACAGTGAAACCCAAAATAGCTGCTCATCCTGTGCTTAAATCTACAGCTATCTTCGCACACTGGCTCTAATTCTACATCTTCTGCATTCAGGGATGTGCAAAATGACCTGCAGCCTCTTAGCCTCTTTCACATCAGTAAGACCTACATGTAAGCATTTTCAGAAGACTCTGTCCTTGCCTCCACCAGTGCCTGTGTAGCTAGCTACACAGCATCTCTAGGATGAACAAATGAAGACTTGAGGTTTAATGTGGTTGTGTGAGTCACTGAGGAAGAGCAGCACACTAATGTGTAATGAGACAGAAGTAATGACTAGACATATATAGAATGGCTGAAATACTGGAAGACTGAAGTACATCCACATTTTTTTTTTTTTTTTTTTTTTTATTTCTCACTACACAAGACATCTTAAATGAACTTCACTGAAATATTATTTTTTTCTTTTATATCGGGCATGTCTTTCTTTTCTGTATCTATCCTAGTATGAACTCAATGCAAAAAAAATGTTTGTAATGTTCTTTTCCACACCATTAAAAATTGCATGCATTACTTGAAAGATAAACAGTTTTTGAAAACATATCAATTTAATGAACTTTGATTAAACCACAAGTTATTGGGAGTATGGCAGCAGAAAGGAGGAGCATGGAATCATGAGCAGTTGCCCTAGCCCTGTGTCATAATAAATCAAACAAAATATGGCTGATTTTTCTGTATTCTGTATTTATTTATTTTGTTAAGCTCTAAATATTTCCCATAAATACTGAATTTGAAGTTTTCACTTAATCCATCAGTGACACAGTATTTAATGAAATTTTGTCCAAAAGGCCTATCCCAATAAACAGTGTTTAGGATTAAATCATTTGCAGACTTTGAGAGAAAATACATCTTATTCTTTGTATAGAAATCTTTTCTAACATTTTTTAATTTCATTAATCCTTGAATTGAAAATATGGTCATGCCTAAGTAATGTACCACCTGGGAGGTACTTTAATCAGTAAAATTGTTATGAGAACAAAGATGGCTGTTGTTATTTCAGCTATGACTGAAAAAGTGACATCACTTTTCTGTGATGTGATTGGTAACGTTGCTTTTTAAGTTATTTTGAATGTTTTTATGAGAGTTTGCCCCAATCAAACATGCATTCTAATAGATTATAGTGTATAATTTCATATCAGACATACAAATTTTGTCCACTTTACACACAGAAAAAAAAATACAGAATCAGGGATTGTGCTAATTTCTAATACTGAGAATATCACCCAATGATTTTTTTATAAATGGCTTCATCAATATAAGACAGTGATGGCCCTTTCTTATAGGTGCTTACTCTGGGAAATGATTCACATTCTGTGTGTGACTGACTGGTGTCAATCTGGTTTGTGGTGTTTATCACTTCAGCAGTTTCAATTTTCTTTCTTGTAATATATGTGTTCAAAATTAAATGGTTACTATTTTTGTCACTCTGTTTTTTCTACCATTTCCCCATCAAGATTTGTGTACTGCTAAACTGTCATATGGTCTGTGACACTACCTATTTCTACATATGTATGTAAAATAAATGAGACTGATTCTGTTTATTCCTTTGAAATTCCTGTCGTGCTAGAATATTAATCAGGTATTAAATAGATCAGATAATGTGAAATGAGTAAATCTATAGTTTTAAAAGTTTAGCATGTCTTTTTCTGCATTTTTTATTTTATTTTATTCATTGAAAGATGTTCCAATAAAAGCACCATCTTTGACTCTAGGAGTATTTACTCCTAGAGCTATACAGGCATTAGTTATAAGTAATGCCTCTGCTTGTTTTTAAAGAAAAATCATTCTTTAATTTAACACATATCTGGCTTTGAAGTAGCAAATACAGACTCCCACCAGTCTACAGAAAGTATGAAATTATGATTCTATCTACAATCTGTAAGAACTAGAAGATGAAAGAGAATGTTATTTCAGTTTCTCATTCATGAAAACAGGTTTCAGTCAAGGAGAAAAACAGATTACAAATCAATCCAGGTAATAAACATAATACTCAGAAGCTGAAAAATATATCTAAGAGATATAACAAAATTCCCTTGAAAACCAGATGGGACATGGAACTTCCTCTACGTTCAATATTGTCAGGTATGTGTGTGGATTTTCAAGCAGTATTTTTCATTTTTCGACTTATGAAACAGAAGCAGCATCTGGGTCTGTGAACTGCATGTATTTGACTACATTCAGCTTGTTTTATACTAACAGGAGTGAACCTAACTGTGTAAGTATACCACTGAGAATGACCTTTGATCAACAAATGACTTTGTAATTAGATACACAGCTGGATCATCTGCATTTGAATGTGTCATTCACTATTATTCTAGAGAACAGTAAAGATTAAGAAATGTAGTGTATATATATCCACACACACCAACACACTTTGGAGCTAAAAACATATTAATTATAGGTTACTACTTACTTTTGTCCTGATGTATCCAGTTAAAATGAAGGACATCATTGCAAGGAATGTCTTTCATTTCCAGCTCATAGTGAAGCATACTTTGCTGTTTACTACAACAGAAATCCTAATTACAAATTCAACAATATCACCAAAAAAAAAAATAAAAAATCTGGGCTGACATATATGCCATGAATAATTTATACTTGTTTCATGTTTGTTAGGAGTTGTGATTTTGTATGGCTATATCTTTCAGTATAGACACAGAATATACACCAACAACTAGTGCATTAAATTAGCCTTTCTATGCAATGATCCAGAATATTCCAGACAGACAATCCTTGTCATATAGTTCATTTTGTCATCTTTCTCTTAGGAACTGGATGTTTCCTGCAAGAAAAACTAATGACAAACTGATCCTTAAACTTCTCACGTCTTGACCTTGCATGCTCAGTGGAGAGTGGTGGTGAGGAAGATGTCATCTGAAACAACCCCGTTGGCAGTCACACTGATTGAGTACATTCAAAAGTTTTCACTGTGCAGCGCTGCCTTATGCCTTCATAATCTGTGATAAGTACATTTTCATTGTGTCTACTCTTGTCTGGCATTGCCATGTCCCATGTCAGTCCCTAATCTGCCTTCAACATGACATAAAAGCTCATATGGAGGTTGTCAAGATATCACTTGCAATTTGTCAGTCCAGGAACTCCACCACAGATCTTTTACCCACACAGTCTATGTTGGAAACCATGTCAAATCTTCTGGTAGGCCAGCTTGTTGGTAGAAGAATCCAAGTAAACCAGCAGAGTCTGATAGTTGCTACATTTTTATCTAAGCAGAATCTGAACTGTCTCATCACTCTGAAAAAATCAGATTTAATGTCACCTACAGTGGTGTGGTGACAAACATGGCAGACAGCACCACATAACGTTTCTGTTCTTCCTTGACATTGGTGGCAGCAAATATATATTTTAAGTGGTAAAACTTATGTTCATAAAGTGCTCATCCTGCGAATACAATCATAATTATGCATATGCACACTGTGACTAGGCAGGATAAGGTACACGTGCACAAACACACAAACAGACCCAATGAATATAATGACTAGTGAACATGGGATTATGTACCACGTAACTATCATAGGGGAGTCATTGATCTGTGAATTTTCAGGACACCTTTATTATAAAATTACTGCTGCACGCTCATTTTATTGTACTTGAGTTTCCAAGTTTGTTCGCTAGGTGGCAATGTAGTATGTAATTTGTAGCACATTTACAGCAGAGCTGATCAGAAATAACTGATCAGCTGATCAGATGTACTGATCAGAAATAACTGCACCAGACAACTGTTTCACTCAGGATTGCAATAAAGAATAACTTTTTCTTTCTTTCTTTTTTATTTTATTATTTTTTAAAATTTGTAATATTAATTTAATTATATATATATATATATATATATATTTGTGCTTAGAAGAATTCAGACCCTATGTAGAGAAGACATGAGGTTGTAGTGGACTGCAAAGTCTACAAGAGTCGCATGAGGTATTTCAAGGTAGCTCAGGAAAGCCAATGTACTCCTCATTACCTCTGGTACTTACATGTATGCCTGAAGTGTCATGGAGTTTGGCACCAACAGGAATGCATGCAGCTCTGTCACTTCAGTGGGAAGAGTTAATTTCAGTCCATGAGAGAAGCCTGGTTACAGCCAGGGATTAGAAACATTTGCTGATTAGAGGCAGAACAAGGTCTGCACTGCAGGGCCAGAAGGCACTGTGGCAGTGGAGACAGCCAGAAGGACCCGTTGCAATTCCCCTTTTAAGATTCACCGTGCATACAGTAGATAGGCTGCTTGCATGATTTGATCACTTCAGTGTTAAATCTTCTTTTTTATGGGCATAAAATGTGAAGTGTTAAAATACAGATACTATATTATACAGAGCCAAGATGTTCCTTTTCTCATTTGCCTTGTGAATTAATGAAATATTTTATGTCATACAGATTCAATCTTTGCTGTTTTTAAGAATGACCTCATGTAAGGCTAACTGCCTGTTCAGTTTTCTGTAGGCAGCCTTTTGTTTTCTTATATTTCATTATATGACTTGATTGCTTAATTTATTGTCTTGTAAGATGTCCATACTTTTTACTCCAGGGCAATAGGCAATGTTTATGTTGAGGAGTTTTTACTGCCACAGTGCTTTATAACACTGACAATGTATTCTGTCTTACCCAGTGTTGTTTTGGCCTGGGCACTTTCTGTCAAATTGTCTCTATTATCTCTGCATTACTTCAATAGATTGTGCCTTTGCTGTAATTGTCAAGTGGACAGTAATTATTTAAGACATTTCATTATTTTTGGACTGGGCCTGCTGTATATCTCTGAATTTCTGATGTTTATGAATGATTTGTTTTGTTAGGGGACTAGCTAAGAAGTAGCCATTGGTTATTGTTAAAATGTATGCTGCAATTCAGGAGAACTCATACTATATTTTATATTTCTTTTTGCTGTCTATATTCGTTTTGCCAACCCTGCGTTCAAGAAAGAATCTCAGCTTTCAGCTAAACAAAAATGTACATTTTAATCTTCATAGTAGCAGGGGAAGGTTTGAAAATATGACTTGAATATACCAAAAGGCTTTTAAAGTCAGAGTAGAAAAGAAAGATAAATTTATTCTAAAATTATTATGATATTTAAGAAAAAAAATGTTTTGGAAAGAGTGTGATTACTGAATCCTGGGCATTCAGGAGACAGACAAAAGAGCTTCTAAGTGGAGGCAAGACATTCTAAAATCCTAGCAGGCAAAATAATCCTGTGCATTGCTGTTTTCAGTGAAGTTGACTTTCCAGGTAGCTGATAAGAAAACAGCTACTTTCTGGTAATGATAGAATTAGTGCCCTGTGCAGTCAGTATGAACATAATACCTGCCCTAAGAGCGATAGCAGTCCTAGAATATAACAGCAATGGTGTTTACATTATGTATACTGGGCAATGAGACTGGTCAGAGGCTACTGACTGGATTCTCAGGGCTTTTGAGCATTGATAACAGAAGTTCTTGAGAGAGTACATAGCTGGTAATAGCAAACTATAATGGTTGCTTTTTTTATATACATTTGGATCCATATCTATTGAGCTGAGAGAAGTTGATGTATTTCACCAGCATTATGACGTTGTGAAAGGGATGAAGCAGAATGGAAAAAAAAAATAAAACTGAGTTTAATCAAAGATACAGAACAGAAAGGGAAGCTACATAGTTAACAGTTCTGAATTTGTCTTACTTGCTTCTGTTGGAGGAAAATACATCATGATGGATCTGACAGCCTGAGAGAGGTGAGGCTGCTGCAGCTCCATGCCCCCAGATCACAGTGAGTTTCGTACCTGGACACTGGGGCTGAAGCTCTATGGAACAGACCTGGGATGGGCCTGGACGGGGTGTTTGCTCCATGTGTGACTGTAATTTGGGATCTTGCCTGCACTTCTGCCCTTGGTCTTCTGGGCTTGTGGAGGTGCATGATGGGTCTAGGAGTAGCCCAGCAGGGCATTATTTAGGCTCTCCTAGCCATTGTCTCCCTGGGTTCCTTTGTGGGTATACAGATGAGCTTTTATTATGTATCCTAATATGCTCCAGTGGTACTTCCTTAAAAAAATAAAAATAAAATAAAAAAATCAGCATATTTCAGTTTCTATGTGTTAAAAATGTTTGTAGATAGAATATGCTGCTTTCATGAATTGTGCCATCTAGGAAAGGATGGTTATAGTATATTGAAAAAAAAAAACATTTACTGCAATTTTCACTGTAAGTATAAGGTGAGTATATGCTATTACATTTTCTTGTTTTACAAAAAATTCTGAAATTTAAAACAGATGAAAATCTATCACAGATATAGCAGTCATGTCAAGTGTTGGACTAAATTTCTTAAGGCTCATTCTAGCCTTATTTCCTAAGATACTTTAATGAAGAGAAATAAAGAGTGTGTGTTCTTTATTAGCTTTGTCATTGAAGCCTGTTGGCTAGTGGCTGTAGGTTGGAGTATATGGTTTTTGGTACTGTAAGCACTACCAATCTTGTTTACAAGCTATAATCCTTATAAAATAATTTGCATTAGAGGTATTGTAGTGTTAACTCTGTCTTTTTAGGCCAAAGTGAAGCTAATGTTTTTGATTAATTTATTGAGAAAATTGAAGTGCTATTATGTAACATATTGCATTTATTTGGAAAATCATTGGAAAATCCCCCATTAATATTGGTACAAAACAATAGTGTTTCATAAAATAACACAGAGAGGACTTTCTGAATGCTTTTAAAAATGTGGCCCAGTATGCTTACAAGAAGTTATAAGTAAAAGGTCATAAAGGGCCGAATCTTGAGGTTCCTACTCAGGTTTTATTATCCCTTACTCCCATGCAGGCTTTGCCTGAACAAATACTGAGTAAGGGTTACAATGCCAGGATTTAGCACCTTTCTCCCCCCTTCTCACCCCCCCAAAAAATTAGCTCAGGTCACCATCTAAGCTTTCTGATATAATTTATCCTCCACTTACTTATGTTATAAAAGTGCAGAGGTGATAAAGAAGTCAGCTCTTGGGTCATATAGCAGTTTAAACTGCTATGTCTCTGATTAAGCATCATAGACAAAAAGGGATAAGAAGATCCAAGGGAAGATAAGAAGAGTAGAAGTAAAAAGCTTGCACTGCTATTGGAAATAAGACTTACATTATTTTGCTACAGACTCAATAGGAGCATCTGATCCCCATTTCTTATGAAGTCTAGTTCTGACTGCCCCCAAATTGCTTTAAACATGAAAAAGATGAGACCACTGTGCTTAATAATGCTGTTAACACTGTATCTGAAGATTTGTTTCTTCACTCTGTGGCACATAAATACTGCTTGGTCTTCATCTGTACAAAATGTAGAGGTAAACTTTAATTGAGGGCTTTTCTTTGGGGATCATGTGCATTCAGGGGGAACAAAACTCCTATTATCAACCTGGAAATATAACAAGTTTGAGAGTGTTGTCGCATAGAGATACTGAAACGTTAATTCAGGCTTCTCTGACATCTTGTCTGGATTACTATAATTCCCTGCTTGCAGGTCTCACTCAGCCCTCCTTTCACAAAACAAGAACTTGTACAATAATGCAACCACTGAGATTTTAAGCATGCACAATAGCTGGTCATCATATGTCTCTGTACTGAGATCTCAGTGCTGCCTGCCATTAGGTACTGGATCGATTTGAAGATCCTGGTGATGTGTTTTAAAACACCACATGTATCCAAATGAGTTTTTGGTTCCCTGTTGTCCAGGCCCAGTTTTACTTAACTGTAAAAATGCTGGGCTTTCATTTGTTCAGAGGGAGAATTATACATCTCTGCATCCCATGGCTTGTTCATGCAGCTATGGAATGCACTTTGCCAGAACAGATTTGGAGTGTCATTCTTGTCATTGACTTGAGGTCAAGACGATAGTGTGTTGCTTAATTTTTCTTTCTCCCACCAGTGTCTCTGTTCATGTCAGGACATATTTAATGGAACACTCTAAGGCTTCTTTTTTTAAAAAATGTTTCAGAGTTGCAGCATCCCTGTACTTTACAAAAGGGCTTTTCAAATGCTAGCATTGGCATTTATGATCTTTTACAAGTCAGAGGAAGATTTTTGTACAAAGAAATTTAACAAGAAAATAACAAAGGTGTTTCTAATGCAGATGTTGTTCTCTATCAAGAGGATATGCCTACCTTACATACACTTTTTGTATATCACAGATATGAAAGGCATCTTTAGTTATGCGGTTGTGCTCTTCCTTCCTTTTACATGTTGGAATAGGATATAAATGGATCTGTTTACATTTATTGTATACTTAACACCAATACCTTCAGAATTTGCTGTGCAAACAAGACCTTCTTTATAATAACTTATAAAAATACTTTTCCTTTAAAAAATGTTATCACACAGACTGCTTATTGGCTGCTGTATTTTGGTCTTTTTCCTATCCCTATTCTTGCTACTTCTGACTGTTATACACTGCTTGTGCTATGTACAATATTTGCATCTTGAGCCTACATTTTGAAACATATTGTTTCTGCCAATAAGAATGATTAGTGCAAAGCATCCATTAATAAAGCATTAAGCTCCATTAATAAAGTTGTTATAATATATATATATATATCTGTAGCCACACAAACTTCTGGTTACTTAAATCCTATTTAGTATATAACTTTCTATTGCAATGAATGACTATAGGCAGCTTGACACCTAAAATAACCCTATGGATTGGTCCCTAAATGCTTTGTCATTCCTTTATCCTTGCTCAGAGCCAGCATACAGTACATTTCTATTATTTTCTAGCATTTAACTTTCAATATAGGTATTCTATCACATGCATATGTAATATTCCTTTCAAAGCCAGGGTGATACATACCTTTTTTATTTAACTTACTCTCTAGTTTCTTCTTGTCAGTTACTGTTTTGATGGTTGCAATGATGTAAAATAAAGGTTATCTTCTAGCATAAAATATATCATCTAAAGTAGGTGAAGAAAGGGCAGAGTATTAAGCTTCCACACAAGTTCAATATACTGTTATTAGCAGATATGCTGAAGTTAGCAGCTTCAAGTCTAAAGCCTACTGTCAACAGCACTTGGTTTCTCAGTTAAGAAACAAAAGGGTAGACCATACATTGTGTCCCCAAAGAGTAACAAGGTTATACTTCTGTGGAATTTTTTTTTTTTTTTTGATAAAATATCCTTATCACTATTATAGACTTACAGGCATCCTGTGCTATGTCATCTCATGGATTCTTGTATTTTACATCTCCAGTGGCCCTAAATAGGGTTGGATTTCACAGGATACTAGTGCTTGCTGTCATCTGGAGGCATTTTACTGCTGCTAGCAGTCGTGTCGGATTTTAAGCAATTTGGTGAAACTTTCTTTTCCACAGGAATTGTAATGTCAATCTTTACTGCTATTCATGTTTGACCCTGAATTCTAGGAAGGATGTATCATCCTCCTTGCTGTGCCTGTTCATTTCTGTGCTGCCTATACACACATTCAAAGCTTCTCCACCAGTTAAATTTTTCTTTCTGTGGTTGATTCAGAGTCTGTATTCAAGGCCAAATTCAGAAGTTGTGCATGTTACTCAGAACAATTCAGAAGGTCCCCTCAGACTCTGCAAGATCTATTTATACCATCTCTCTATCTGTGTGTAACATAGTCTGTAATTTACATGCCAAGGAATTGCAAGAGAATTTCAATTTAAATAACAGAAACTACTTTCATTTACACCTACTCATGAGTCCTCATTATAAAAGCCGTAGCAAGTCAGATTGACATTTGATGAACAAAGGGCAATTGTCTTCAACAGAAAAGAACAATAGTGTTCCAGTAGTTTTGTGAAGCATATTTTCACTCTTATCACTGTCATTTTCATCTTCTAGGGTTTGGTGAATCCAGTGTTTCATCCAGTGAATTGATATTGATCCCTGCCAGTCTGTATTTTGCAGCTGTATAGAGGAGAAAAAGTCTTCTTTTTTTTCTTTTACTTTTATGTCATTGCCAGAATATATTTCTGTCGGTTTGGTGTGTAGATTTGGAATGTCTCTAGTTTAGTACATTATAGCTTTTCCTCCAGCTAGTCTGCTTAGCTTAGTACAATGTTATGCACTATACAGAAATACTTTTATTTTATTTTATTTTATTTTATTTTATTTTATTTTATTTTATTTTATTTTATTTTATTTTATTTTATTTTATTTTATTTTATTTTATTTTATTTTATTTTGTTTTGTTTTGCTTTGTTTTGTTTTATTTTATTTTATTTTATTTTATTTTATTTTATTTTATTTTATTTTATTTTATTTTATTTTATTTTATTTTATTTTGTTTTGCTTTGTTTTGTTTTATTTTATTTTATTTTATTTTATTTTATTTTATTTTATTTTATTTTATTTTATTTTATTATTTTATTTTATTTTATTTCATTAACATATGATAAAACTTAGCTAAATTCCAAAGCCTTTGTGTGCTATTTATCTTTCATACATCTTATTCTTGTGGTTAAAACATAATTACAATGTGAGTTAGCAGGTAGTTCAGAATAGTCATGTATTGGGATGCACCTTCTGTGGTTCCTTATCAGCCAGTCCAGACAAACACACATACCTTCTGAGAGGCAAAGAATGATCCTTTAGGTTTATAGTATGAGGGGGAGATAGATGGTGAAGGAAGGAAGGGGAAACTCCGATTTCCCTCATCAACAAAGATGTCACCAACTGGAAATCACTGGGAAATCTCCCTCCACTATCCTTCACCTCCTAGGTTATGTATGTGTGTTTAAAGGTTATCTGGCATTAGGTACTGTCTAAGGGAGAAAGGATTTCCACTTGTTTCCTCTGTGTTCATTCTGCTTTGTGGACTTCCGTCCTTGGTGTGTATCAGACTGCAATGCCTCTATAGATGAGGTGAGTTAGAAAAGCATTAGAGATTACAAATGTTGTCCTACTCAAATTGGATGTTAACTGGAGCTGTTCTTCTGATGTTTGACTTAGCACTTTTCATTTCTGCTCTACTGACTCTGATAGTGACCTAAGAACAGATTTTTATTAAGGCTGCCGGGAGTATTAAGGCTTCTCAGTAAGGCAGGTAGGCTCAGTGTAACCAAAATATTTCCTTCATATTTGCTGAATTTAGAGAGTTTATAAAGAAAATAACTCTCAAATTTTTTTTTAAATTTTTTTTCCCTCTCTGAGACAACCTTATCTTTGTACCATTATGATATTTCATGGCAAAAAGTTGCATCCTGGACTTGAATGATATACTTTGGCTTGTCTGCTAGCTGTCTGTGTTAACAGCTTGCAATCTCCATATCCTTAATAATGCAAAAGTGATCATTAAAGATTCCTGTGAAATACAGTATGAAAAGCCCTAATGACAATAGCAAACATTCAGAAAATGTACATATTCTTCCCAAACTTAGCAGTGGAGGCTGAAGTAAAAGTAAACGTCTCAAACATCTGTATTTCAGATGATAGAGACAACTGCAATTCTTTCAAATTCAGGTAAGCTTGTGATAGTACTAAAGTTTAAGTTTATCCCCCCATCTCTTTCTTGTAATTAATCTTTTTTATTTATATATATATACATATTGTTTTTTATTTTTTTATTAAATAGATTGAAAAGGGACTACTGCAGTGGCCACCTCTCTGCAGTAACCATTGTATCTTTGGAACTCCTTTAGTCTCTGCTTTCTCATAGGAAAGAAGGTGAATGTCTGATTTGTCTTTCTGTCATGTCAAAATACATTTCTTTGCATTTCTATGGTTTGGACATGACTTGAAGCATGTTGTTTTAAATCACTCTGAGCTCAGATTTGCATCCTGCTTGGTATCTTCTGCAGTTCGTTGCATATCTGCTGCCTGTTGGCTTAAATGGGAGCTAAAGCCACTCATTACTGTGCAGGATCAGGCCCTTTATGTTTGTATATATATATATATATATATATATATATATAACCATTAGAGAATGCCTTACAAAATGGAAGGGATAAAGTCACTACGAAGCTACTTTTGTGCTCCTAATGACTGTAAAAAATCTTCAGGGATAAAAAGAAAATCAAGTAAATACAGCAGTACTCCACCACCTTTCAAAGGTAAGATCAAATCACCCATAAAACTGTGTGAAAACAAATGTCCAACTAATCCACAAATGAAACAGCTCAGATTATCTGTTTTAAAAAATAATGAATAGTGCTGTTCTTATTTGGATGATAAGCAATAAAGATTGTCTTCTGTAATTAAGGGTTCATGGTGTTGCTGTACTGTTGGAATGAAACCTTTTAAGTAACTTTCCAGTTTCCAGACCACTGAATCTTTGAAAAGTTAATTTTTGTTATCTGCAAATACAGGAAGCTTAACACAACAATAGTAGTTCAAAGCCTTCCAGGTAAAGAGCCTTCAAAGAGTAATTCATGATACAAATTCATAAAAGTCAACAGTTTAGACTGCTCAATTGCTTTTAAGATTTTCATCAAATGCAACTCAGCAGTTGAAACTTACCACTGATGCCTCCCAACTGAGTTAAAATCAGAAAACACTGACAATGTTACCATTCTTTTTCTGCGTTTTTTAGGCAGTGAGAGATAGTAATTGAACCTTGCCACAATTTACTTCATAACTTCTCCTTAAGGATCTGACCAAAAGTAAGTCCATAACTGAAATAATCTATTTAGCACAATACATTTGGAATTTCATGCTATTATTGAAGTTTTAAAATACTAATAATAGCACATGAATTGCTCAAATAGTGAATTGCTCAAGCAATGAGTTGATCATATAAATGTTGGCTGATCTGTGTAATTAAAATGATTTTAAATACAGGCAAGTGCTTCCAAAGTTTTTTCTAATGTAAGAAAGATACATATTCTAAGATCAAGATTATTTTGGAAGACATTCAGCATTTTTGTAACATTCTAGGCTTTCATAAGAAGATGAATAAGCTTCTCCTCAGTGGGACAATAGTGTGATTTTTTTCGCAGACAGTAGTAGAAATTTTCCTTCAAATGTTATAGAATTGCAGCCCAGTTTTACTGATTCATGGTGCATTATCTTGGAAAAATCAGAAATTAACTATATTACCAGAGAAGTGGAATTAACTGCTCTGTGTCTGGGATCATTTCTGGCAGGCAAGATTTTCAAAAAAGAGGTTGGTGAATTGAGACATACCTTTAAAAATTTATTATTATTGTTCAGAATTAAAAATATTATTTAACTCAGGCATACTTCCTCCATTTCTGCCTTACACTAGTCATTTGGTTGTCTCTTCTTTTGTAAGAATTTTAAGCTCTTTAAAAGATTCTGTATCCAAGTACATTTAAATGTGTGTCTGTGTCTGTTTATACCTGTGTGGACATATGAGTGAAGAAACTTGTAATCTTCTGGAATGAAAAGTTCTGTATTAATTAGAAGCCTTTATTAGTATTGTTCCAACATTCTCTGGTATTGCTGTTTCAAGAAGATCCCGATGACTGAATAACTCATACAACAGTATACTCTGCCTGTGGGATAGTTACATTTGCTTAATAACTAGTAGGACTGTATCTTGGAATAGCAGTATAATAATATCTATTAATTATAATAACAGCATGGTGGTGATGAAGTGAAAATAATATATATATATTTAAAATTTCTGATTACTAAAGGGTACAAATGCCCCTCTTTATACAAACCTTTGAGCCCCTTGCTTGCACAAGGCTGCTGTAAGAGGAGAAGAGGCTTTCCCATGAGAACTTGTTTTCTCTCTTTCCATCAGGAGAAGGAAAAAGAAAAAAATACACACACACACACACACAAAAAAAACAAAACACACACACACACAAAAAAACCAACACTACGACCAACAAACCTTTAAAATATTGTTTTTATATTTTGTAACTCCTTCTGGGAAAGTCAGAAGTATAACAATAGTATAAAAGAGCACTTTTTTCATTTTTTTCCCTTTTGCTTAGCAATCAATCACAAAGTTCAGCTTAGGTTCAGCTCTTCTGTTTAGCCTTGAGGAAGCAGAGGATTTTCTGTGCAACTCCATAATCCATAGAAAAAAATCAGAGACATTCTCCATACCATTGATGTAAGGGGAATCATTTACATCTTGAGCTTTTTTCCACTTGTAGAAATGGCAAGGAAGGTTTATTTTCAGGCACTGTTCTTCCTAACATGTTTCTAAAATGCTCCAGGGATGCCTTGGTGTATTGGCTGGAAAAAGAGGACTTCCCCATTTGGTAAAAATAGAGTACAATTAATTTTTTGTTGTTGCTGTTGTGGGTTGCAGGGGTTGGGGGTTGATAGGAAAAAGCCCCTCAGCAAGCTCTGTGGTGCCTTGAAGTTTTCTGGTAATAAGTAGCTTTTGTTAGGATGCTTCACTGGCCACTCTGGCATTTTCTCCCTGCCACACAACCACACTTCTCCCTGTGGTCCCTCTGCCCAATGAACCCTGCAGCTGCTGGCCCACCTGTAACAATGTTCCCGTGATACCCTGATGACTTTTCAGTTGTCAGACATTTCCTCCTGGGATTCATACTAGAAATAATCGGAGTTCCCTGCAGTTATGTCATGCAACCAATCTGCCAGTTAAAAAAACAAATATCTTTAACATTTGAACCTGAATAATTTACCAACCAGAAGTCTGATCCTGCAACACACTGAAGGGAGTCTTTGCTGCTTGTACAGTTTGCCCTGTAAAGTTCATCAGAGTATTTGCATCAGCATGGACAAGGTGAGACCCAGAGCTGGTCAAATCATTATTAAAAGATAGAAATCATAATGAAAGCACTTGAGGTTTGGGTGAGAGAAAGAAAGATTTAGAAAATAAATAAATAAACATAAGATTTCAATTAGGATTTCAGCAGTCAGGATTGAAAAGAACAATGTGCTAGGATATACTAGGGATTTGCTCCCGGGGATTCGTGCCGAACCTATATAACATTGTAGTAATGAAAAGTTGTATATCAGAACATGAGCTGACTCCCTGTCAGTCAAAACATTTCCTCTAGCTATCAGAGCAAATAAGAGAGGAATTTGGACTTCATATACGTTGTATTAAAATTCTTATTGGGAGGTGTCTATGCAAAGTCAAAGACAATATTGTTTCAGGTTTGTTTTATTTTTCTTTTCTCCCCTTTACTCACAGTATATAGCCAGTATATGCTCAGTTTAACTTGGCCTCTGGCTTTATCAGCCTGCTAAAGAACAAGAGTTTTAAAAACTAAAATGAGAAGGGTACATGAGAGGAATTTTTCCAGTTCACATGACTCTTTAGGTGCTTGATGGGATTTTCTTGTAACATATGTGAAATTCCACTGGGCTCTCCTTCCTTATGTTAGGTATGCAGGCACTTGCACATCTCTGCCCCTTTCTTAAGCTGATGCTCAAAACTGGCTTGGGAACTAATGTCCTACCAGAAGTCAGTGGAAAGCACCCCAGTCATACTTTCAGGCAGGGATGCATAGTGAGCTGCTTTGTATTCAGATTAGAAATGAGAAGTTTGGATTAAGCACACAGAGACAAAGAAAAACCCAACTCCCTTCTTTATGTACTCCCTCTGCAACCTATTTTGCCTTTGTATCAATGGTAAAAGTGTTCTCTTTCTAAGGTTATTACTTAGGAGCAACCCATCTCTATTTTTTCCGCACAATTACCTCTGAACATACCTAGGTTCTTTTACTTTGTTTCTGCAATACACATCTCTGAGACAATTGCTCTGTTTATCCTGAGTATTTCATCCTTCCCCATTTCCTCCCAGTCTGCTCCCACACTGTGTCTGCCTTCTCCAGCTACATGACTCTCTCCACAGGAGTATTGCTTAGGCAGGACAGGGCAGAAGGAGACAGCTCTTTAGCCACAGCTACAAAATAAGCTCCACCTACATAAAATGATGCTCTCTCAGCAGGCCGTACAGGTATTTCAGATACAGTGGCATAAAAAGTCTTACTGGTTTTGTCTGGAGGATCCGCTCTAAAGCTGCTGCAAGCTGCTCTGATTGGCAGTTTTAAATTTGTTAAAGCTCATAATAAGTAATAAAAAATATTATTATTGAATTGCTTTTGGATGTGTTATGCAATCAGTTTAGAAGATGCTGTTTAGTCACTACAATACTGTATATTTTATGTTGATTGCATTTAATATTGTCCTCCCTTTCCCATTCATTTTTTCCCTGTCAGTTATTATTATCTTGATGTTTCCATCAACAGACCATTCATAAATACAACCGATAATATTTTGTGTTACAAGAGCACTTATGCAGACATAACTTGTATTTATTTTTTTCCCAATTCACATGTTCAAGCTTTCTTGTGTAACAGCAGGGTTAACACTCAAGACAATTTTACTGAGAATTGTATTAGTACCATTCACCACAGAATCAACTGTACAGGGGTATATCCATTTGTGAAAGCCCATGTTTTAAAAGAAAATTGTGTATTGGGTCGTGTCTTCTGAAAATGAAACAGGAAGGGAAAACAGGACTGTGGTTTCTTGGTAGCAGCCAAGTATCTTAGTATCTTGGAAAATGGTAGAGGGACTTGAAATGATCTTTTTTCTTGTGTGTGAAATTATCAGAAGATAATAAATATATAATGAAAAAAGTTTTTTTTTTTTTTTTTAATGAGCTTATGTAAATTAAATGAGATTTCAGAATAGCTCTAAGCAAATAAACAGAAAATAAAATACATAAGATGCTGAATTCAAAATAATATTTTTTTATTCCATGTGCTTGAAAAATGTTTGCAACCAAGCCCATGGCATTAATTATAAATTGAGACATTTCAATTGATGAGATGTTTTCATTACAAGGCTCAGATTTCCAAACTTAAGAAACCCCCGGGTATACTCATATATTTAATGCCTGTTTTTATGTCTTTTAGTACATATATATATATATATATATATACACACACACATATATGCACATATGTATATGCAAGTGCATACCCCATATATGTATGTGTTATTTTTCTTGGAAAGTATGAATGTTTTGCAGATCCAGCAGCTTTGTTGATATAATATACTGTGCCTAAACAATGCTATGGAGATACTCAGCAGTCTTGTCCTTGAAAGCCAAACATTTTGCATGTTCTAGTCAAGTGCATCCTTCGAAGCCTGACAAGGTCATGGACACTGTCAGAAGCAGAGACCCAAAACAAGGAATACAAGATTAACAATAGACAGTTTAAAATGATAAGAGATTAATTTCTTTAGGCTCAATAACATTGTCACTTGCGATTAATTTTAACTCTGAGCTCAGAAGAGTATGGAACAGATACTTTGAAAATGAAAATGAAAAACTGAATCAAGCAGTGAGTAAGGGCTATTTCTACAATTAAATTTTATTACTATATTATATTATTATATTAGATTCTGACTTTTCTAAAAACTATACATGTCATGGAAGCTAGATAGATTGAGAAGCTAGAGGGATCTCTTGTACATAGTTTAATATTGGTGTTCCTTATTACTTTACTTTCACTATGATAAATATTTTGCTTTGGTACCTATTATGTTAATAACTGCACAAAAATTACAATGTGTGGTTCTTCAGCATTTTTTTTTTTCTCAGCTTCATTTCTTGTGTCTTTTGGTGGGGGCATTTTCCTTAGCATAAAGAACACACTCTCCCTTTCCTAAATTCCTCCTTTTAGACATTTCTACCTTCCTCAAAGGTTGTTCTCATTGAAGAATCTTCATTATTACCAATTTCTTATAGGCTAAAGACTTAAAACAACCATTATTATGTTTTCCAATGAACTGAAATCCTCCTCAGGTATATCTGGTTGTTCTATATTCACATACATGTATATCCTTCAGCATAGTCTCTATCTGTTGCAGTAAGGGCAGGTGGACACATTTTTCTCTTTTGCCACCTGGTAAGCAAGGGTTAGAGTTCAACTTGTCCCAAATCAGCTTATCCTTCTACGGGGTAGTCAAAGCCCACTTACAAACACTCTACCGCAGTTTTACATTTTTGCCTCCCACCAGCATTCAAACCTGGGTGAATGTCTTTCTCTGTCAAAGCAGCAGTGGGAGGTGAAAATGAAAGTCCTTTTTTTCTTTCCCTGAGAAATTGGACTGTAAAAAGCTGTCAGTTTAAAAATGACATAGTGGCACAGCATTTCTATAAGGTGGCTCCTTTCATTTTTGACTCCTGCTGTCTCTCTGACAGTTGAAGTTGCAGCAGGAGGTAAAAACTAAAATGAGCACTGCTGGCATTTGCCCTCAAGCACAAAATTAATAATGGAAGAAACAGGACGACATCCAAAAACACCTAGTATCAGGTGTCAGCCAATGAGGTTTCAACACTTCCATAATAAGGTGACCAGAACTATGCCCATTATTCCAAATAAGATCTTATTGTCTATTACTTGCCTAATGTTGGATCTATTTTCCCCATCATATATTTGATTCCCCACTTTGTGAGTTATAGAATATTTTAAATTCTATTTAACACTATGCTATGACTTTATGAGTTTTCCCCCTCTACAACCTACAGCTGGTCAAAATTTTATGGATGTTGCCTGTTGTCAAGCTTTATACCTCTCAACCTTTCTATATAAAGGATTCCTGAATCACTGTTTGAAATATCCTACCATGTCCTATCCATATATATGTACAAAACTCAGAACCTATTCAACTGATAGTTTTGGAGTAAGTAAACAGTCACAAGATCAGTAACCTGAGGTGTTTTTATTCTTGAAAAGTCAAAAGCTGTACATTTCCTGCTATCATTAAGGAAAGAAAAAAAAAAAAAAAAAAAAAAAAAGAGACTCATTATTAGGCTCAGAGAAGTAAGATGAATCAAAATTTCTAGCAGGTTATGGGTCGTTCTTCATTCTTAAAAGACTCAATGGTATATGCAAATCTTATCAAAATTAACATAAGTAGGCAGAAAGAATTTGTTAGAAAGTACAAGTATACAAGGTATATGTGTAATTCTTTCTGAGCTAATTCAATCATTTTCTGATTTTATCAGCATTTTGGTGGTATTGACTATTTTTGACTATTCAGGAGAGGTAATATTTCAGGGCTGTGACTGTTGATTTACTGGGATATGATGTTCCTATATCACATGTTCTTATACCACCATATCATGCAGTCCTTTTGCAGAGCTTAGCTTTGAGGGTTACCTGTGTTTGCAGTGTACCTAACTTTTCTCAACAGAAACCGTTTACATTTTGCTATATTATATACCTGTCCTGCTTCCTTTTCACTTACAGCTTTGCTCCTGCTTTTATTGGCATATGTTTTGCACAAATCAAGAAAGGGGACAAACTTTCAGTGGATCAGTGATGTGAGTAATTCTCAAGAGCTGACAAACACACAAAATAAACACACTATGAAGAAAGCATCTTATTTTTTATTGTGCTGTTGCTTTCAAGCATTATGCCAGTCATCTAGCCCACAGCTTAAAACAGCTTTTGTCTATTATTAGAGAATGGGAATGACTCAAATGCTTCAGCTGAACCCATTGATCTCATTGATTTCAACATCTGTTAATGACAAAGGGAAGCTGGACTGGATAAACACTTCTAGTTTTTTACAATTACCTTTAGTGGTTCCTTCTATATTTTCTAAAAATCCTTTATTAGATGTTTTAACCTGATCTGCAATTTAACTTTCATTCTTGTCTTCCGATTTTTTCCTTGAGACGTGTTTGCAAACTTAATTCTATAATCTTTCTTAAATCTTATTCTATTCTCAGTCAGGTTTTTTTGCTTACTTGCTCATCAGGGTTAGTCTGTTTTTCTCCAAAATTTCATTAATTGTGGGAAGAGTCAGAGAATAGTTTGGCATGTATATTAAATGTTTTTCATTCTCTGTTTCTCCTCTGTACGCTTCCACTCTATTGCTCTACCCCACACATTTCTGCCTGTGTATTCCATGTCCCTCCAAGATTTATTCTGGTTAGTTGGAGACCCTTTATCTCCATCTGTGTATGTCCACCATTCTAATTACAAACACATATTGTTTATGCTTACTATTGTCTAGCTACACCTCCACCTTCACAGACTAAGCATGTCTCTGCTTTTCAAGATACAACTACACAGTATTCCCTTCCCAATTTCCTCTTTCACATATTTTTTAATCTGTTATGTTACTCTTTCTGTATTTTATCCCAGATTGTTTTCACTGATTTCTCCTTCTGTTTAATGTATTCTACTTCACTGGTTGGGGAACTACTTGAAAATTACCATTGCCTGTACAGGTTTTCCCTTTTAAGAACTTCTATACACATATTTAATATGTCATCAGATCTTGTTGCTTGTCTGTTAATATTTGGCTTCTTTTTATAAGATTGAATTTCAGGCCATAATTCTGCACAGAGATATACTCTTTTTTCTCTCTAACTTTAACATTTTGTAGGATTGTTCACTCAGGTTTTGTCAGAGCTCAAATTTGCTTCCATCAGTGGGAGAAGAGTAGGACAACTATCTTAAATCATATTCTTCTTCTTTTTTTTTTTTTTTTTTTTTCATACACTTCTTATTCCAGTCTAGGGTTTTGCTTTATCTGTAGAAGTAGGAAATGTTTCCAAATATTCTGCTGTCAGCTTTCATAGAATTTGTAAAAATATTTTACTAGCACGTGGAGGAATTAATTTTTCTGAAAAAGCAAACTAGAGAAAATGTACCCTTTTCTCTTTGGACGCCAAATTACTTTCTTAATTAGTTAATCTATGTATAAAGGGGCCTACCTTCATCTTTACCATTTGATTCATTTTAGCATTAGTTTATATAGTATGATATATATGTACATGGTATATCATGATATACATGATATATATGTACAGTTTATATAGCATATAATGATATGTACATGGAATGCAGTGAGGGGGGATTATCCCAGGTAAGCTAAAATGCATAACACAGCTGAACTTTCTGAGAACATGTACTGTTGGGGAGCTGCTGATAGCAAATCTCCTTTTTGCCTTGGTCTGAGAGCTGGCTTCCAGCACAAACATTTTTCATTGTATGGCAAAGGCAGGAAAAGCATTTGGGGTGAAGAAAGCTGAGTAGTGAGCTCCTCTCTGGGGTTTGAAGTCCTTGATTTCTTGAACGCTGTCTGTGCTTCTTCCCAACTGGTGTATATCTGGTGGACAAAACAGTGTCAGCTCTTTGTGGACAAGAGAATGGGGAGGTGTTCTTCTCTCCTCACTACAACACTCCGAAGGGTAGAGTGTGCTGCTCTCCATGTGTCTGCTCAAATGCAGAGCTCCCTGAGCTAAATAATCCTGCTGATTGGGCTCCTGCAGGATGAGATGTCAGGGCCCTTTGCTCAAGAGCAAATGGACAGGAGCTCAGCAAAAAAAGGGGGGAAAAAAAAGGAGCAATATTGAAGGATGCTCAGTACATAAGACTAGTAAATGCAGAACATCTGTGGAAAGTATTGGTTCCTTTTCCCTCACAAATACAAATGTTTCCCTGTCAACTCTGCAGACACATTGATATCAGCCCATTGCTAATTTCTTTGGAAAAGCTGCTCAAATCCTACAAGGTATGTTTCAGAGTCTGACACCACAACACTCAGTTTACAGGAGAGGAAACAGAACCAGTGCCTATCAATACACTGATTTAATTGGATTTTAATGCCTGCTCTGCATTACCTTTCCCTGTTGAACTTTGCTTACTTGGCTGTAACTCATGTACGTACTTTAAAAGTCCCTAATGTGCAGTTACTTCTGCTCCCCTCAAAAAGCATGAAACACATGAACAGCGGGACACCTACTCCATTTGTAGCATATGACCAATTAGCCTAGGTTTTCCCTAAAGTGATTAATAACACTGCAGTCTGAAGTGCTGTCCAGCAACAGTTTAATAAATGCTTGTTCTTTTTTTTTTTTTTAATTATTTATTTAAAATTATTATTATTTTTAAATAATCTGAGTGTCAGTCTGCTTGAAACCATCTCCATTAAATCTTGAATATCTGAAAAAATTGACATACCTAGAATCTTGACATATTTCTGTCAAATCATGCCCAACTGCCATGTTAGGTACACAAAGTACGCTGTAAATCGCAACTCCTTTTATAATAAAATTAGAATAAACACCTGTTAGTCACATAGGCAACTGATAACAATTTTTTTTTTTTTGTAAATAATCAAATTCACAATAAAGATTCAATTACTTATTTGTAGATTATATTTTTTTTGTAGATTTAAAATTTTATTTTAAATGCTATGGTACTATACAATTTAGAAATAGTACATAGGAAGTCTTGTGTGGGGAAAGAAATATACTGTGCATCATAAGAATTTATGCTCTGGTGTTTGCCCCTTACATGAACAGACTGCTGTGCTTCTTGAATGACCTTGTTGAACTAATAAGCATGAGTATGTTAAAAGTTTGGAATTATTCTTATCTTTCTGAATAGACCAAAATGCTGTTTAAATATCTCACTTTATTGCCAGTCTTTTTAAAAGTTGCTATACCTCAAGTATATTCACATTCTGTGAACAATCCTCTGGTCTGATATTATTGTTATTCCTGACCCATAAGATATTGTTTCCCTAAGGGATATTCTGAAATTAACACCAGTTGAGAATAATTAGTATCCGATAAGCTTTAGTAAATGTTGTGCTTTAATAGGATATACTGTATATACTGTGTAGTGCAAATTGTATTTACAAGTGAGGATTTTATTACGTATGTCAAAAGAATCTGGATAAATCTTCTGTAGTAGAAAATTATGGGAAGGTAACACCCTAAATAAGATATTTTTTCCCAACAAGTAGATTTTATTTATTATTTTATTTATAGCTTAGGAAGGGGTGAAGAGGGAGGCTAGAGATAAGAAGGTGATGGTATCTCTGAATTTATAAAAATTATGAATAAATTTATATTTACTGCATACAGTGCACCAATGTGTTTGCACTGAAGGAAGCACAACTTATAAAGTGCCTGTTACACTTCACCTTAAGAGAGATTTTATTTCTCTTTGGTAGTTATGGTACATATATTTGGATAATAACTTTTGTCCTTCCTAATGCTGCTGAAAGAGTATTTCAAAATAAAATTCAAATTGAACCAAACAGCTGAAGTAATCCCATTTTTGAGGACTTCATAAGTACACTTCTTTTTCCTGTCTTGTAATGCATCATATATTTTTTTCAGTTGTGTCAAACAGAAGACAGTCTTGTTTCTTTGTCAGCAGTATATATAATTTCACCTCACAGACTTCATTTTCCCTTTATTTCTGTTACTTCTACTCCCCCCTCCCCCCCCCCCCCCCCTTTCAGGTTTTGCCGTGCTTAAATCCTCGGGGATAATTTAATCGCTCTGCCGCTCGTTTTAGTTTTAGCACCGTGTTACAAACCCCCTCAGCTCCTTGAGGCAAGACGGGGCCCTCCGGAAGAGCCGGCGCCGCCCGGTGCGGCCATGTCCCCTCTGGCCACCAGGGGGCAGCAGAACCCAGTGCTGCAGTCCGTCGCCTGGCCCTGGAGTGCCTCAGGAGGGAAATCGCCCCGAAAGAACAATAAAAATAAATAAAGAAATAATTATATATATATATTTGATATTTATATTTATATATACATATATACATATATACATACATATATATATATATATATATATATATATATATATATATATATAACGCTACATTTGACAGACTCACAGCATCTGCTGCTTTAAAGAAACTTCACAGCATCTTCAGCTTTCGGTTGCAGTTCCTGAGAAGAGGGGAAGGGACATTTGCTGAAGGAAAAAGTGAGCATGGCTCAAGCAGAGGCTGTGCCACAGGAGGTGCTTGCAGTTCAAAGGCAGCCTTTCCATCCCGTTTGCTCCCCAAGCCACTGCTACTTGAATGCAGGCCAGGATTTCGGAAGGTTTCATGTCTTGGGATTTCCCTGCCAGCTGCTGGAGAGATGTGGCTTCCCTGGTCTTTAAGCTTAATGTAGGTGCACACTTCACTTTGCCTCCTGAGACTCATACTTTCACAACCTGATATCTAGGATCTGAATCCTGAATGAGCCTTTGAAGGCACCCCACCAGGCATTGGTAAAATGAGAGCAGAATAGCAGCTCTGACAGGGCAGGCTGCTACACACCTGGCTGCTGGTCCAAGTCGGTGAGGACCAGGATAAAAAGAGACATGAAACGACTGTGCTTTGGTTCTTGAAACATGAAGAAATTGTAATGAGTCAGGAATATATTGGGAATTCCAGATCTTTAGCAAAGCTGGACAGTGGTTGTCCTTGTACAACTGGATGTTCTTAGCAAAGCAGGACAATTAGATACTAGCCAGAGCAGTCAGTCATGTGTTCTGCTCAGGTGTGGTAGCTTCATTTCATTGTCTCAAGAGGTCTTTCTCTCTTCTCATGTAAAAACTATTTGTGGCATGGACACTACAACTCTGCAGAGCCTTGCTGTTGGTCAGAATGGACTGAGGTTGCTGTACCAGGCTACTGTGGGCTATGTGAAATGAACTCCATTTTAGAAAGTAGGTTACCATAAGCAGCTCAGCTGCTGGTACATACTTTTTCTGAGTCGTCTGTTGGAAAAGCATCTACCTGTTGGAATTATGATAAGTGGAACTGAAAGAAGTTATTCCAAGAAGAACACACCAGGAATAGCTATATATATATATATGTTTGGTTAAATGTAGCATATTCCTTAGATCAAAGAGAAAGAAGTTCAGTCATGATGTAGGAGTTACTTGGTAAATTTCTATGGTCTGTGCAATAAAGGAGGCTGAAATACTGATAATAGTCCATTCTGACCTTAAAACTTACACTTTTAGGAGACATCTTTTTCAATATGAGAGATTCAAGGCTGTATTCTAAAAAGGGATCTACAAGGCTCTGTTTTCCTTTCTGAAAGCATCCTGCCATTTTTCATTTTCTTCCTGTTAGAAAAGCTGATTGTCATTCCATTATAATTTCCACTTTGTTACTATTAATGTTAAGAGTCTGGTTTTGGTATACTAGATATATTCATCTATTATATTTTATATATAGCTATATGCCTGTCAAACACTGAATATAACAGGCAAACGAATAAAGAAAGTAAAGCAAAAATCGTGCCCTTTCTTTTGCTATTCCTGTTAACACGGACAAATATTTCAGAGGCTGAGAAACCTAAAATAGAACTTCTTTACAGATAGTGCTACTCACCTTCCTTGCTTGATTCCCCTGAACCTCAGTTCAGTAGGTTTTCTTGCACTGAATCACTGCTCTTTGGATCAGCCCTGTGTTGTATTTGATGACTGCCAGCTGTTATGTTGGGTACATTCGGGTATAAGGGAACAGTGAACTGTTGAGGTAGGTTTTGCAAATGGGGCTGAAACAAAGCAAGAAAAGTACAAGCTTGCTTCAGGGGAGAAAGGCAATAAGACTGCCTCCCTTTTGGGGGTTAGTACCTAGCAGTTTATAAATTGGCTTGCATCAGCCAAGTACAGCACAAAATGTACTGCGCAGAAGAGCAGCTATTATGTACAGTCGCCACTTCACTGATTGCAATCAATGTCACAAATTAGAGTGATTTCCTGGCTTGAGATGTGTCAAAGCTGAGGTTTGTGTAGTGAGTCATGCTGTCTGGACACCCACCTTCTAAGTGCTGTTTTATCCTCAGCAACTTTCACTTTTTGTCTTTCATTTTATTGTAAATGGATTTGTGTCTGCTTTTACTATGTAAATTTGGACTGTTTGTAATTATGCCCAAGTGATATTTAACACTAAAAATAAACTCCTGTCATTGCTTCTTTAGTTTATCTTGATATACATATATATATATATGCATATATATATATACTGGGTTATTAGAGAAGCAGAATTTGAGTTCAGATTTCACAAGATTTGTCAGCATTATACAGAACTTTGAATAGAAATTTAATACTTCCTTGTGCTTGCCTCTTGCTGTTGTATTTCTTTTCCAAAAGGTGGTTTTCAATTCTGGTCAACCGCTCTCCTAATATTCATGCCGTACTCTGGATACCTATTCTGCTGAATCCGATGGATTAAATTCATTTGTAAGAGCAATATTTTGCACATTGTTTTGTTCATAGATTTTTATATTTTGCCAGGTGAAATATCAGCATTCACACAAGGACAAAAGCACAGCATTCACACAAGGACAAACAACTGAAGCAGTACAGTCTGACTAGAAACCTTTGGTCTATTCAGGGAGAATAATGTATGGAGCTGCTTCTCAGTATCTTGCAGTACCTGTACAGATATCTGGAGGAGTGTTGTACAAATAGGAAAAGTTTATCTCTTTGGTAGTAGAGGAAACTTGTTCCCATGAAAGGCATGCTCCTAGCTGGAGAGCTTTCCATTGCATACTACACATATTCACTGTAGTAGTATACTACATACATACATTGTGTGTATCCACACAATAGATGGCAACATCTTTTCAAGATCCTAACCTGGGTAGCAGATGTCTAGCTAGCTCTAGTGAGATGCTCATGTAACACTTTATCTTCTTTTTTTCTGAAAGGAGCTGGGCTGGTCAAAGGGATGATAGGTCATCCTCTGTTCTGCAAGCTGACCTGAAAATTTAGATATGATTGCTGCTACCTGGTTACCTGAACTTATTCTGCCATGAAGATATAAACACATAATGGTTGGGTATGGGTGGGTCTCTTTTACCTATCCACTGGACTGAATTCTGGTGCCAGTTTAATGACACTTTTTCTCTTAGCTTTGTTATCAATTTTTGTAGAAGTTCATCACAGTTATAGGTCTCTATCTATACTTATTTAGTATTAACTTATTTATTATTTTAGTAGAATGACCTCATGTCACGGGTACTACAGGTGCATTTAATTGAACTCTAAGAGCTAAAAAATATCCTTTTTTAAACAATGTTGTATTTCATTTGCTGTGAATAAATTGGAGCATTATGAGACTCTATTTTTGGCCCAGAAATAGCTTTTCATGTTGTCTAAGATGTGAATAAAAATGCCATTTTCCTCAACATAATTTGATTCAGAGTTTAATAATACTACC